>NW_020664598.1:16372060-16384660 GCF_002925995.2 Terrapene triunguis
TTTTTTTTTTTTTACTGTGCACAATGTGATGGGTTTGAGGCACTTGTGGGGGTGGCTGCTACTAACTAAACCAAAACCAAAGGCACATGGCTGGGGTCAGAACATGCATGTGGGTTTTAAACTAACAAGGGTTTCTCTGCAAAATGGATTTTAAAAGCAGTTTTGGTTTTTATTCTGCAAAATGAGATGTATTTAAAAAACCTGTTTGTTGTACAGCCTGAAATGGATTATTTTGTTGTAAAGCTATGACTTTTTAAATAGAAAAACACCCTAATGAAGTAAGTGTGATGTATGTTTACAAGACGGTTTCATGAGTTTTATAATAATGTTGTTTGCTCCACAGTACAGTCAAAACATGAGAGATCCTTAGACCAGAGGGAAAACAAGCTGAAAAGAAAAAGGAAAGAGCGCTGAAAAGGAAAATTCACCAGCATCAGTGACTGATGGATGGATGAAGCCCTGTAAATATATTTTGCTTATTGGTTTGGCTGTTCTATGAGGTTTTGTATTTTAAGTAAATACATAGGTGTGGGTGAGAGAGGTGGTAAAGTTCAGTTTTTGTAAAATGTTGTTTTTTCCCCCGTCATAGGCCTGGGCAACTATTCTGACAATGCTGTAGTCAGAGATACAAGGACATCTCCTCCAGAACTGCCAACGAACCAGGAATCTGCTTTGAGACCTTTAACAATGCAAAACAGCGCAAGAGTGCAGCTGAAACATCCGGGCGGTCCAAACCTCATATACGTCAAACCCAAGGACAAAACAAAAGACTCTGGTAAAAAACAACCATGCCACCACAACTCCAGTTCCTCAGTGGCCACCACCACACCAAGCCCTGAGGAAACTGTGAGCGAAAACACCCACATTCACAAACCCAGAGCACGCACTCTAGGGGTTCTGAATGTGCGCAAACCCGGAGCATGCGCTCTAGGGGTTGCGTTTAAAAAACCAAGGACTAAAAGCTTCTGCGATGCTGAGGTATTGCAATCACACAACCAGCACTCCAGTTCCTCAGCGGCCACCACCACACCAAGCCCTGAGGAAACTGTGAGCGAAAATGCCCACATTCACAAACCCGGAGCAGGCGCTCTAGGGGTTGTGAATAAAAAACCAAGAACTGACAAACCATTCTCCCAAAACCATAAGCTTGTCCCAGCTCCCCCATATTCTAGTAGTTGGGAAGGGGTTGAGGCTTCCCTCCGAAAAGTGGTGGAGGATGTATCCTCGGGTAGGCTAAAAGAACGGGATTCTAGAAAGAAATGGGAAAAATATGATGCTTGGTTCAGAGCCATGCTGAAAAACATAAGGGATGGAAAGGGTGGCTCTGAGCAGGCATGACTAGTCGTGAAAAGGGGCCTGGGTAAAAGGGGCACCCTCCAGGGTACACATCAGTTCATGTGTAAACAAAAGGGGGGACAGCGTTTGGGGGATAAACAGATGGCTGCCAAAAAGTTCCATGCCCAGGTTGTTGTAAAAATTTTAAAAAGGGCTAAAGAGGTAATGAGGAAAAAAAAACAAAAACAAAAAGAGATGCCCCCTACTGGAGGCTCTCAAACTGGCTTGTCTGAAAATGGGGAGGCGGACTCAGACTCTGGTTTAGCAAATTCCCCAGAGGGCTCTCTAGACGGGTCCCGTTCTACTCCCAATGACCCTCATGGAGGCGCCTCAGAGTCTGACTCTCAAATAGCATCTGATGTAGAAGATGCCGCTAATGATCCCGTAGAGGAACCCCCAAGTAACCCCGAAAATGCCGAGGTGTATATGGAGAGAGTGAGAAGTTGGCAACGTGAAGTATCCAGATTTGGGGGGTCGGTGTATTGTGAGGAATTTCGTTTTGTTAATCTTGAGCAAATAAATTCAGCTCAGCAGGTTGTTGAAGCCATACACCGGGGGATACAGTTAGTGCTCGATGACATTAGTGGTAGGGTAGGCCCTAATGATTATGTTCAGTTGCGTTTAGAGAGCCGTAATTTAACTAACTCTTTGTTTTCTAGTCAAAAGAACTAGGGGTGAGCTGTCTGCTGAGGATTTCTTAAATCAGACCTCAAAACTGCTACAGAGCAATAGAGAGTTGCATCTCGATGGGACGTTGCGCCTTGTGGTGACAGTTGTAAAAAACAGGGGTGGGGGCGCTCGTAGAGTTTTAAATACTATCCTTAATAGTCAAATTATTCATAAAAAGAGACAGTGTTTAGTAGACCTGACTTACACCGGTACCAATTTGTGTTTTGCGGGTGGGCTCTTGGCCGTTATGTCCGATCGTAAACCTACGGACGCGGAATTGTTAGCGGAGGCGAGAAAGTTACATGAGAAACTGGGGTGGTCAGATCAAAAAAAGGTTATGCTTAGCGACGTAGCAAAGTTTGAACAGCATTTAGGAGTTCACATACAGGTGGTGCTGTATACGGCAAAAGGCGGCTGGGGCTTTTTTAAAACGGGGGACACAGTGTACCCTAAGACTTATTTTATCCTGTTGCACGATGAGCATTACTATGGGGTTCTGGATGTAAAAAAGTTGTTCGGAGCGAAAAATTATTGTGAGTTTTGCCACATGGTGTACAGCCACGACCACTCTTGCAGGTATCATTGCCGCCTCTGCTTGAGCGTAACGTGCTCAGACAGCGTGGGCGAGCAGCAGCGGTGTCCTAGCTGTAGACTGTATTGTCGGTCCAAAGAGTGTTTAGACAGACATATCGACTGTGCATCAAAAAACCAAGTTGAATGCCTGTCTAAAACTTTGTGTGAGAAGTGTCAGTCTTACGTGGACAAGCGGCATAGGTGTAAAGGGAGACGGTGTAAGCAGTGTCAGGGTTTGATCGTTGGTGATGTAGACGGTCACCTCTGTTTTATGGACAGCCTTAAAAAGCCTGAATCTTCAGAAAAGTATATTTTTTATGATTTTGAATGCACGCAGGAGACCGGGGTGCACACTCCCAATTACATTTTTGCTATGTCCCTAAAGCCAGAAAAATCCTGGGAATTTAAGGGCGATGAGTGTCTTTCTGTGTTTGTGAAGACCTTTATTGGCAAAGCGTTTCGGGACTACACGTTCCTAGCACACAATTCTAAAGGTTATGATGCATACTTTATCGTTAGACAGTTACTCAAGGAAAAGATGGGCCTAGAACTGATCACTCAGGGTAGTAAACTAATGTGCGTGGAAGTTAAGGCCCTGGGCATTCGTTTTATAGACTCTTTAAACTTCTTGCCCATGAAGCTTAGCAAGCTACCGCAGGCGATGGGGTTTGAAGGGTGCAAAGGGTATTTTCCACACTTTTTTAACACGTTAGAAAATCAAAATTACGTGGGGCCTATGCCCGGTATGGAGCACTATGGTGTAGAAAGCATGATGCCCAGAGAAAAAGCAGAGTTTCTCGACTGGTATCGGGACCACAGCTCTGAGGCGTTTGACTTGCAGAAAGAGCTCGCGTATTACTGTCAGCAGGATGTAAAAATTTTGAGACAGGCCTGTATCCTATACAGAAAAGAGATTATGAAAATGACAGAGAAGGGAGATGTAGTAGAGAAAGAACCTGGTAAATTCACCGAGATAAAACTGTGTATAGACCCATTCCGGTACATAACACTGGCCTCTGTCTGCATGGCTATGTACAGGTTTATGTTTTTGGAGCCTAACACGGTAGCTCTTCTCCCTCCAGACAACTATCACAGGCAGAAAAAGAGATATTCGACCCCATCTATTCAGTGGCTGTTGTATATCTCTCACAAAGAAAATATACAAATACGGCACGCTTTACAGGGTGGGGAACTACAGGTAGGCCCCTACTTTTTAGACGGTTATGCCAATGTTGATGGGGTACGCACAGCCTTTGAGTTTAACGGGTGTTTTTTCCATGGCTGTGTCACCTGTTATTGTGAAAAAGCACAAAATCCTATGACGGGGACATCTTTTGGGTTTCTTTATTACAAGACGCAGCTCAAGACCGACTATCTGAAACGCCTTGGTTTTGTAGTGAGGACTCTTTGGGAGCACGAGTGGGAGGTGATGAAAGAAACAGACAGGGAGCTTGCAGACTTTTTAAACCGAGCCCAGTTACCCCAGCCTCTCGTGCCTAGGGATGCTCTTTTTGGGGGGAGGACAAACGCTATCCGCCTATATTACAAGCCTAACCCCGGGGAAGAAATCCACTATTATGACTTTACCAGCCTGTACCCTTTCGTAAACAAAACCAAAGAATACCCTATCGGACACCCCGATATAGTCTATGACAAATTTGGACCCCTTGCAAATTATTTTGGAATTGCAAAAGTTAAAGTGTACCCCCCACGAGGCCTCTTTTTCCCATTGTTACCCGTCAGAGTGGGTGGCAAGCTCATGTTCCCGCTATGCCGAACCTGTGCGGAAACCGAGCAGCGGGAGACATGCACCCATACTGACGAGGAGAGGGCCATCCTGGGGACTTGGTGCACGGTGGAATTGAACGCAGCCATAGCGAAGGGGTACGCGGTGGCTAAGATCTACGAAATCTGGCATTTTAATGAAAAATCTGATAAACTCTTTTCAGAGTACATAAAATTACACCTCCGTCAAAAACAAGAGGCTTCAGGGTATCCCAGTTGGTGCACAGACGAGGAAAAACAAAATAAGTACGTTAGCGATTTCTACCAGAAAGAAGGCGTGCATTTACGCCAACACGAGATCAGATCAAACCCTGCTAAACGCCAAATCGCTAAACTGTTTTTAAATTCTCTGTGGGGTAAATTCGGCCAAAGATCCAACCTACCCAACACCAGCATCGTGAGAGACCCTGACGAACTCTTGCAGTACCTGTTCTCCCCCAATTATGAGGTTTCATCCTGCGAGTTTATCGATGATGAAACAGCGTGCGTGTCGTGGAAGCACGCAAAAGAACGGTACTCTGTCTCTGGCAATACCAACGTTTTCTTTGCCTGTTTCACCACCGCTTATGCCCACTTAGAATTATACAGTCTCCTAGACGGTTTGCAAGAGCGGTGCCTGTACCACGACACTGACTCGGTGATCTTTGTGAAAAGGGAGGGTGACTGGAATCCCCCTCTGGGGGATTATTTAGGGGATCTCACGAGCGAGATCCCGCCAGATCAACACATCACCGAGTTTGTGTCGGCAGGCCCGAAAACCTATGGGTATAAGCTGTCGGGTGGAAAGGCCTGTATGAAAGTCAAAGGTATTACCCTAAACGTAGCAAACTGCGAAAAGATCAACTTCGACAGTTTGAAAGATCTAGTCTTGGACTATTGCACGGGTCTGCAAGAAAACACCTCAAAAAAGATAGAGGTGCAGCAGCCCTCTATCGTAAGAAACAAAAACCAGTGGCAAATAGAAACAAAAACCCTTAAAAAGACACAAAAAGTGGTTTACAACAAGAGGGTCCTCGGAGAAGGTTTTAAAACCTTGCCCTACGGCTTTTGAAAAAAAAAATGGATACGAGGTGGAAACACCCCTTTTCTGCAATTCTCGCGGGGCCTAGCAACTGCGGGAAAAGTTACTTTATAAAAAACGTGTTGGATAATGCCAAACACACACTGTCTGTTATGCCTGAGAATATTGTGTGGTGTTACAGTTGTTGGCAACCTCTGTATAAAGAACTGCTTTGTAAATATCCCTTTATCCATTTTGTGGAGGGCCTGCCTGAGGCTTTTGACGATGACAGTTTGTTTCCTACTAATAAAGTCAATATGATTATCATAGACGATCTGATGAACTCGGCTTGTGAAAGTGATGAAATCGAGAAAGCCTTTACCAAGTACGTGCATCACAGAAACCTGAACATTATGTATATAGTTCAAAACGTATTTTGTCAGGGAAAAAAGAGTCGCACGATTAACCTAAACACAAAGTACATGGTTCTGTTCAAAAACCCCAGGGATAAATTACAAATTGCTACGCTCGCTCGGCAAATGTACCCCGGCAAAGCTCAATTCTTTCTAGAAGCTTTTGAGGATGCTACCAAAAGACCGTATGGCTACCTGGTGGTGGATTTAAATGCTTCCACACCAGAAGCTTATAGACTAAGAACTGGTCTTTTCCCTCCAGACTGGACGGCGGTTTATACTTTGAAAAGAACAACAGCCGGGTATAAAAAGAGATGACTTATCGGCAGGCCCCTTTTTAACAGCCGGGGCTGCTGACCGAAAAACATGTCTAGCTGCGTAAAGAGAAACCTGGGCCTTTTAAAATTACTTAGCAAATCGTCCCCACAGCAAAGGAGGGCTATACTGTGTTCGGCCTCTGACGATCTAGTAGCGGCCATCTCAGAAATAGCACTCAATACCTTAAAAGGAAACGTCCCTTTAACACAGAATCAAGTGCGTGTGCTGAAAAAGAAACGCACACTTATAAAAACTTTGTGTAATAAAAGGGTTTCACTTAAAAGAAAAAAGCATCTGGTAAAGCAGTCTGGGGGGTTTATCGGACCTCTGTTAAGTTTTGCTATCCCTCTGATAACGGGGCTTTTAACTAATCGATAATGGAGTATGCAGAAAAAATGTTCCTGGTGCCCAGCCACCAGTTGGAGCAATTAAGGGCTCCCCCTCCGGCAGAGGAAAATATCAGAACAACCGCAACTCGCTTACTGGATGCTGAAATGAAGTCTGTTCTTCAAAGAACTGACCTGGCTGAATATGAAAAGGCTAAACTTTACAGCGCCGTGCTTCAAAGGTACCTAATGTACGTGAAGCAGAGCGATGCGGATAAAGGGAAAATAAGTCTGTTTCTACCGGAACAGGAACAAAGTGTGGCTGCCAAACCCCCAGAAACACCAAAGAACTCAGACTCTGTTGCTCAGGAGGTGTTGGATAACGTCAATAAGCGTTATAAGAAAAATGCAATAGTATTGCTAAATAAGCTGGGCCAGGATAAAAATCTCTCTTCATGGAACGATAAAGGGTCTTTTGTGTACAAAGGCTCTGTGGTTAATGGTTCTAACATGCTCGACTTAGTCAGGGCCGTCACCCAGACTCGCTCTGTTCCTAGCAGACATGTACCTAAAGGATGGGATGTGTTTATGAATGCCATGGCGGAACTGAACGTACCATCTTCCGTCATGGGCAATGCGGCCAACAGAAATCTTTTGGAACGCCTCAAGGCCTCGACTGCTGACACTGGGGTGGATCAAGAAACCGTGACCCCCTTTTTGCCGTCTAAAAAACGAAAATTGGCTAAAAGAGCCGAATGGCTCAGTGTGTAACATTTTTCACATTCTAAATTTAAAAAAAAAAAAACTGGTAATGTTTTGCTTTAAATAAAACATTTCTATAATTAAAAAAAAAAAAAAATCTCTGTTCTTTTTTTTCTCAATTGGTTTTTAAAAAAAAAAAAAAAAACACACACCAAACATCATTTGTCTTTAAACCCCCTCACCTGGGGTGTTTTATTGGGTAACATGGCTATGAAAATCATTGCAAGATACACATGTCTGGGCTTGTTGAAACATGTTTTGAGCAAGGCTAGGCATGCCCAAGAATTTAAATTTACTTTTTACAAAATTCATCACCATCCGGTCGTTTTGCACTAAGTCATTAGAATACAAATTTAAAATCCGATCAAAAGATAAACCCTTGCTACGATGATGTAAGAAAAACACGCAGTGATAGCCGCAGGCGACGGAGCGGGGGTCTTGTAATTGTCTATTGTGAAACACCATGTCTGTGGCATTTTTGTTTAAAAATTTCATAATGCTTTTAGGAAACAACACACTGTTCGGGGGGTACCCATATGAGTCAAAAAACTCTCCACGGTTATGCTCCGACAGATACAAGGCGAGCCAGTGTTCACCCGGTTGGTTGTGTGGATGCGTGTTCACCACCAAGCCTAGGGGTCTCTGAGACAGCTTGCGTCCTGGGAGCCAATCGCAAGGGAACACATCTAAGAAATTCTTTTTCGTGTAAGGGTCCGTTGATAAGACACGTGAGAGCTGCACGGTGTCCATGTTCACATGTAGTCAAACAGAACGTTTCTCCTCTGATTTATTTCTATGACATTGTCAAAAACCCCATACACAATCATATTGACGGTAACCGTTAAAGCCTTCCCAAAACGTATTTCTGCTCTCAGGTTCCCGGTTTTAATCAGGGAATAGTGATCAGCGCATTCCTGGTCGGGAGACAGGTCAAAGGCAAACAAGGTGTAACCCTGTGCAAACTCCTCACGGTCGATTAACAGAGAACGATCTTTCATGTGTTTACCAGCTGTCTGTACCAAATTCATGTATTCTCTTACGCAGCGTCCTGCCTCGAAGTCCGGTTGCAGAGGCTTGGTCGGTATCTGTTCACCATCCACATACAAGGCCACAAAATTAATATCGTAATGTTTAAAATGAAAGGGGTTTTTAGCGTAACTTCCGCTAAAGGCATCGTTATCCACAAACCCTAGGACAAGCATTTTGGGTAACTGTCCCAAGAACAGGTTCTCCTGGTTACTGACCCTGCTGCCCGCGGGGATGCTAAACACTTTCATTCCCACACGGTCCACAGGGTATTTAGCATTAGCGGTAAGCAGGGCCTCCGCGTGCCCCAGACGGACTCCCGGGGCCACCCGTACTTTCTTCACAAAAAGGGACGCTGATACAATGCGCAGTTTAAAGCCTTCAGCCGCACTGCCCATTAAACAGAAAGCGTCTTTACTGCGCGTCAGTTTAATTTTCACATCCACTCCGTTTAACAAAAGTTTTTCTTGAAAAAACAGGTCGCTGTGTAAATGGCCCAGCAGCTCTACCGTTCTGCTCCCGGCCGTCAGCTTTGCACGCCTCACAAACCCTAGATTCCCTCCATCCAACTCTGTTTCTTCATGTTGTCCAGCAGTGTCTTTGTAAAACAGGCCGGCGGAAAATTGCGTGGCGAGGGTGTCGTCGCTGTAATTGAGCACCGATTCTATAAAGGCCCTGTAAGGGTAGCAGTTGTTGCTTTGGCTTATGAGGCGGTCTCCCAGCGTGACATCCAACTGACTGAAAATAGAGGCCACGGGGTAATTCACCAGACCCACTTCGGCGTCCGCGGCGAGTTCAGTTCCGTCTCCTTTTACAATCTTGCAACACAGGTACAGCAGCGTGTTGTTTAAATCCATATAATCTATGCCATTCCCTGCTATAAAAAAGTCAATGGGGGCAGACTCCGTAATGGCCGATAGAGGCGGCACCTCGATGTAAATGCTTTTCTCGATGCTGGTCTGCGTAGGGGCTATTTGAAACAAGTCTAGTTCGGATTTGGTGCACTCTTCAGACCCGCAGTGAACAAAAGCCATGTTGATTAAAATATGTCTCTTTTACCAGGCAGAGCGCGTCTCCTCTTTCGCCCAGGCTTCCTCTTGGACTTTCGCTTATGGCCGGCCCTGCGTGTCAAAGCCCTTCTTTTAAAGGGTTTCGGAGGACCTGTGCGTCGCGGGTATGACGTATTTCTCTTTCTCTTCCTCCTTTTAATGTACATCAGCCCCGATCCTTCCTGTGAAGCTGTATTCCCCACCTTCTCCAGAACAGCACGGGAGACATGACCTACCACATCTTTAGCTATGTTTTGAGCGGCGGTTTTTACGTGGGGTTTAATAATCTCTAGCCCCCTCCTCAAAAGCGGTACGGCTTTTTGAAAGAGGCTACGAAATATTCCACCCACACCCGCCCCGTACATCACGGGGGCCCCATGATATCCAGGAAGGGCGTATCCAGCCTGGGCTTTGTAATAGTTCCTGTAGATGGTGGGGTCGCCATAATTTTTTGGGATCGCCATAATAGGGTTTTGCCTTTTTAGAAACCTCGCTCTCTCCGCGGCCGCAGATGCAGCTTGACGATCACCTTGCCGAAGCGAAATGAGACATCTCTGTTCTGATCTGTCTTTATTTCAATGGTGATGGTGTCGATGTGGTGTTTACTGACAGGGACGTAATGAGGTTTGTCGTAGGTGATGGTAACAAACTCGTTGTTCCTTCCTCGGACAGGGACGCAGCGTAACAGGGGAACAGAAAAGTCCCCCACAAACTGGTGTTCTACGATATCCGTGTATACATACAAGGAGTTAAAACCTCCTGTGATGTCTGCCGAGAAGGGGAATTTTTGGACGTGGCGTTTGTGGCCCAAACCCAGAATGTTAGCTAGCTCCCCGCCAGTAGAAAACACGTACATAAAATCGCTAGATTTAAGTCTCACTTTTCTACCCACAGGGTCGTAGTTCATGACCACCTCAGGCGGTCCGGGATGCCGAGCCACGTTGCTGTTCATATGCTCCAGTAATTCGGGTATGGTCGAGTAATAACCTCGTCGTAGGATGAAATTCCACGTTGTAGCTCCAAAGGTGATTTCGAAAGGCCTGTCTTCGTTGATAGTATTCCAGCTGTGCGGGTATTGTATTTCCACTAACCCCACCTCCCAGGCACCCAGGAGATCCAAGGGCTTAATTAGCCGTATTGTAAAGTTCGAGATGGTGTTTTGGGGAAAAACTGCAGAGCTGGCATTGCTGGGCAAAGTAATGTAAAACCCGCCGTCACTCATTTTTCTCTCTCTCTGTCCTTGCAGAAGGAATCTTTTTGTTTGTTTGTTTGTTCGTGTCTAGATGTCACAGAGTTGAGAAGCTTCCACCCAGCTGTTAAACTTATCAGGCCACCCCAACCACTTCACCAGTAGCTGCTTTTTTCTCCTTTTTCCTTTCTCTGCTAGAACTTTTTCAATCCTGTAAATCCTGTCTCGTTTGGGGTTTACTTTTTGTAATTCTTCAGGGTAAAAAGATCCAGTAACTGCCTCACCCTCGTAATCTTTTAAGCGGTATACAGGTCTCTGGCCCCTGGTTAAGGCTTCATCCACTATGAATATCTCATCGGTAAACGTCTGTTCATAACCTTTTTCAAAAGCGCCTTTGGTCACCTTTTCTAAAAGGGGCAACAACCGGTTTTATTTTAAAATCATCTCCGTAAACCATTTTCCATACCTTCAGAGAATTTGAAGGGTTAACATCAATGGGTCTTGTACGTATAGTTCTGTGAACGCTCTGGTTGTAACTCTTTATAAAGTCAGGTAAGACGTCAATGTAGCGAAAGGTGTTACGGGCTGTAAAATATCTCCACATCCTAGTTTTTAAAGTTCTGTTAAATCGCTCCACAACCCCTGCTTTGACTTCATTATTGGTAACAAAATGGTGAACTCCATGCCGCTTTAACAATCCACTTAAAGGTTTGTTTAAAAATTCTTTCCCCCGATCGGTTTGTAATTTTTGAGGCACGCGCCCTTCACTGAAAATAGCTTTAAAGGCCTTGGATACCTCACCACTCGTCTTGTCTTTTAGGCCTAAGGCCCAGGCATATTTGGATAGAATGTCTATCACTGTTAAGATGTACTTAAAACCGCTGTTGTGTTTGGAGAACCGGTGCATATCCACCAAATCTGCCTGCCACTGCGCATCCACCTCTGAAACAATGGTCTTGTTTCTTTTAAAACGTATTCGAGCCGGTTTGTGTAAAGTGTAAGCATCCTGGTCTGAAAGCCATGCTGTTACCTGTCTTCTGTTTAAAGTTTTACTATGCTTTCTGGCCGCTTGAAAAAGAGGGTTGACCCCGCCGAAGCTCCCAACTTCCCCGGGGGCGTAATATATTTTCTTTAACAGCGCCGTCTGTGTAGACATGACTATTACTGGTACCGTCTTTTACTACCACGAATATGAAAGGGGACACATTCATATTGACACATTTAAATAAGTTTTATTAATCGCCTGGTTTAACACGACCTTTTACAGCCACCTGTAAAATGGCTGCCATGACCCCCTACCCTAAGGGCGTCTCAGATGGTTCATTCTTCCATTTTGTCCTTTTCGGCTTGAGATCTGTGTCTCAGACATGAGCAAAAACAGCTGACGCAGGATATGTTTACTCCCACAGGGCTTCCAATGTGTAAGTTCTTAAAGGCCTCTAAAAAGGCATCGTCGACCTGTTGAGAGATTTTCAGAAAAGAAAACGTGTAAGCACCCCTCACTACTTGTGTTTTTTTTTTTTTTTTTTATGCAACCCCCGGTTCCTAACCCATTACCCACCCCTCCTCGACCGCCGCTTCTTAAGCATTCATTTACCTGAGCGCCGTCTTTTCCGTTCGCTTTGTCCGCCGGTGCCTCCCCCGAGCCGCGATCGCCTTCCACCTCTGAGGGGGTGGACAAAGAGAGGCCGTCATGTTCATCGGGCTGTCTCACGAGGGTTTCGGGGTCAGGTTCCGCCATATCGATCAACGGCTGGGTCAAAGGGTCCTCCTCGGAACTGTCGCTTCTGTAGCGCTTTCTCCGCGGACGGTCAAAGACCCTCAGGGCTAAAACAAAGTCCGAAGTTCTCACGGGGGTGGTGAAGGAGTCCATGTTTCCTCTCAGCAGCCTTTCCGCGCTTTCGAAAACACGTGTCCTTGGTAAGAGATGGCCGCCTCCTCTGTCTGGCGCTGGGATTTATGGGGTAATGGTGCTGCACTCTGATTGGCGGAGGGCCTTGGGAGGCGTTCTTAGTGGGGTCACACGACTCCCTTCCGGAGGGGTTACCCCCAACCCAGAAGTCACCCTGGTTGGTCAAAATCTCCTCTCGGGGAGGGCCTGTCGGGACGAAACCCCTCCTGATTGGTAGAGGGTGGTGGGGGGAGTTCTTAGAGG
>NW_020664598.1:16384670-16456646 GCF_002925995.2 Terrapene triunguis
CTCCTGATTGGTAGAGGGTGGTGGGGGGAGTTCTTAGAGGGGTCACATGACACACCTTGCTTCCGGTCAGGTGGCACCTTGACCCCGGAAGTAATACCCCCATGGGGCAGGACTTCCGGTGACAGGTGGGAGGGACCAAGGGGTCATGGGGCGGGGTTTAAGGGGTCAAGGGGCGGGGTTAGGGTTTGATTGACGGTAGGGCCCTTATACTACTCCAGCATCTTCAGAGAGCATCTCCTGTATGCTTTTTGTTGCGAACTGGGGACTCCTGGCTTCTCCCCTTTTTGTCTCTGTCCTGGGAGTTAGGGAGTTTTATGGTTTCCTCCGTCCCTTAGCTTCCCTCCTCCACCCCACCCCCGCGCAAAACTGTATGTCCTTTGTTTATCCCGTGTCCGGAAGTCAAAATGCCTCTCCTCTAACCCCCTCAAAAAAAAGACTCCCTCCACCCCACTTCCAAAAATAAACCCTGCTCTGCAACCAAATTTCCTGATGCCCCCTCAACACCACATCATAGCTGCATTTTGTCTGCCTGCACAATAACCCCATAAAAGGAAAGGAATCTCTCTCCCTTGCTGTCCTGACACATGGCACCTTGGTTTGGAACATTTGTAAAAACTTAGAATTGGACTGGCTAAATGGAGACTGCTGGAAACCATGAAGGAAAGGACTGGGGAAATTTATAGGGGGAGAGAAAGACTACAAGTGATAAGCAGACTCTATAATATGTAAGGCGTCAGCAATATTTGGCAATAAGATGGATCCCAGATTTAAAATCAGATGGATGAGGGAAGAAGAAAGCTATCAGCCAGATTTATTGGCTAACAGACTTCGCATTAAATGTTTTTTTGGTATGTCCATAGCATCTAATTACTGGCAAATTACATCCCAAACTGGCTTCTGCTAGCCAACTTTTGCATTTCACCTTGATGATCAAATCACATCTGATGGGCTTTATCCCTGCCAGGAGGAGCTCATATGACCTGTTATACACAGAAATGGTTCCATAGGGAAACTATCCCCAAGTGCTGAGCACCTCTCTCTAAATATCTACAGTACACTGAAACCAACTTGCTTGATGTTCTGGCACTGGACCATGTTCAAAGTGTCTCTAGGCAAGGGACCTTTCTGTTGCTTGAGCATCCCCATTCCTACGCTCTATGCTCACTGATGTTCATGCTAAGTGATCACTCCATTATATTTATTCAGCTTGGTTGCTTATTTTAAAATCATTGGCTTTTTCACCTGTCCTCTTCCTATCTGTAACATCCTCACTCCAAAGCACACAAAATCAGTTTAAAAGAAGGTATATAAGGTAGCTTGTTGAGCCTTTATGGCATGAATACAAGCAGGGCCGGCTCCAGGCACCAGCCCACCAAGCATGTGCTTGGGGCGGCGCCTGGAAGGGGGCGGCGCGGCGGGCGCTCCGGCCCGAGAGCGGGGCCGCGACTGGGCTCGCCGCCCTCCTCCGGCGTTCTGGCCGCCGGGGAGAGCGGAGAGCCCCGGCCGGGCTCGCCGCCCTCCCCTGCCGCACTGGTGGGGGCTGCGGGTGGCTTTTTTGCCTAGGGTGGCAAAAAAGCCAGAGCCAGACCTGAATACAAGTGTTCACTCAAGAACTACCAAATGAAAGAGTTATGAATATAATGGAATTGAATTTTGTTAACTTTTACCCCACTATTCAGCCAGCTCTAGTACTGACACTCCAGCACTTGTTTGAGTCTCTGTGACAATTAAGTGCTGGATAACATCATGCTTTGTATTCATTCTATGGGTAAATTGGTCAGTCCTTTCCCATTTCCACCAACCATCGAGGGGCGACAGGAAGGTAAAGACAGAAAAGGGGAAAGAGAGCAGAGTAAGTCTTGTCTTCTCAATCAGCATGGGATCTTCTCTGCACAATTCTTATTCCCAGTCAGTAAGATGTATTTTCCAGCCATATTTGGATTTATTATCCATTTATGTTTTCACAAGTGAGACATCCATAGCAAATGGAATCTCAGTGCTGCTGGAATGACTAATATTTCATGACAAAAGTTTAAAGCAAAAATTAACTAGTCATAAATTAATATATTCACGAAAGAGAGAAGCAGTTAAAGCTCATGCAAGGTAAAGTGCAGAAAATTGTGCTTGAATGACTGTACCCAGGGCCGGCTCCAGGTTTTTTGCTGCCACAAGCAAAAAAAAAAAAAAAAAAAAGGGGACCTTCCCGGTGCTGCAGGGCAGGGGGACTGGGGCCATGCATCGCCCGCCTCACCGAGCTGGGGAGGCTGTGGTCGCCCGCCCTCCCCTGTGCTCCAGGGCTGAGGGGACTGCAGCCACATGCCACAGCAAATGTGAAAAATTGGGACAGGGGGTGGGGGATAATAGGAGCCTATATAAGAAAAAGACCCAAAAATCAGGACTGTCCCTATAAAATCGGGACATCTGGTGACATGTGTCACCACCACATCGGATTCGGCACCGTGCTCCAACTCTGGTGCCAGCTTTGTTGGGGCAGTTTGTCCGATGTGGCCTGGGAGGAACGGTGGAAGTATGGGCCCGGCCTAACAGGTACACCCCACGGGTTCCAATACTGCTACTGAGCAGGCCCCTGTCCCTCCCTCCACACCGCCACTGCAGGAGCCACACCAGTGGCGATTAGCCTTCTATAGGCGAGGGGCTGAACTCCCCCTCCGACTCAGACCATTGCCCTTCCGGTGACTAGGGAAGGGCTGTAGATGCCTGAGTCTGCCGACTGACCCTCGTTGGCAAGGAGGGCGAGGATCAGTGCCTTCCCGAAGAGCGGTACTGGGGAGCCAGAAACCGGTGCCGTGACTGGGAATGATCCTGCACCAGGAGGGATCAACGCCTGGGAGACTGCTTAGTGATAGTGATCTGCACCGTGGTGATCTCTGGTAGGAGATCCCACGGTGCAGTGGGTACAGGGATCGGCATCGTGACTCAGGTGTCCCATGACTTGTAGGTGGGGACCGTGGTGTCAGGGACTGGGGGTCTTCTAACCGGGGACTGAGGCTGCAGTGCTGAGGTCCTAGGCCGCGGTGATGGGGATCGATGTCTGTGGTCCGGGGACCGGGGATGGTCGCTGCTTTAGAGGACTGTCCCATAACTTGCTTGCCCTTAGATGCTGGGGCCTTAGCCGGGTCCATAGCCTGGCTATACATCTGCAGTGCCAGCTGGCCTACTTGATCTTTGATTGCCGGGCACAGATGGCCCTACGAGGGGCTGGGACACCCTGCTGCTCCCAGGAGTCAGAGGTTTAACATCCCTTCCAACATTTTATCATAATTAATTATGATAACAGGATATTCTTGTTTTCCATATAAATGTCCAATCTTTGTTTTAATGTTGCCAAGTTCTGGTCCTTAATGACTTCCTGTAACAATGTGTTCCAGTGTCTAATTGCACGGTGTGTGAAAAAGTATTTCCTTTCATCGGTTTTGAATTTGCCACCTTTTAATTTCATTAAATGTTCCTTTGTTCTCATGTTAGGAGTCAGAGAGAACATAGGTTCCCAATTTATCTTCTCTAGACCATTCATTATTTTATATACTTTTTTTGTATCCCCTCTGATTCATTTCCTTTCTAAAGAAAACAGTCTTTTCAATCTCTCTTCCATATGGATTTTTCCATGACCTTGAGCATTCTTGTCACCCTTTTTTGAACTCCTTTAATTATGCAATCCCCTTTCTGTGACAGAGTGACCTGTCCTACACACAGCATTCTGGAGGCTGCAGCACGAAAAGTCATATAATGGTAAGATCATATTTTCCATATTATTCTTCTCCATCCCATTCCTTATGCATCCTAACATCTTGTTCGTTTTTGACTGTACACTGAGCAGAAGTCTGAATTGACCTATCTACAAAAAGGACAGGAGTACTTGTGGCACTTTAGAGACTAACACATTTATTTGAGCATAAGCTTTCGTGGGCTACAGCCCACTTCTTCGGGTGCATAGAATGGAACATATATTGAGGAGATATATATACACATACAGAGAACAAGAAAAGGGAGGAGTTGTCTTACCAACTCTGAGAGGCCAATTAAGTAAGAGAAAAAAAACTTTTGAAGTGATAATCAAGATAACCCAGTATAGACAGTT
The DNA here is from genome assembly GCF_002925995.2 of Terrapene triunguis. NCBI lineage: Eukaryota > Metazoa > Chordata > Testudines > Emydidae > Terrapene > Terrapene triunguis. Next base: position 16,388,770 of record NW_020664598.1, read on the forward strand.
TGATAAGAAGAGTGAGAATACTAACACTCTCAGAGTTGGTAAGACAACTCCCCCCTTTTCATGCTCTCTGTATGTGGAGTGGAAGGACCCCCGCCGCCGAATGCTCAGAGGAGGAGCGCTGCCGCCTAGGGTGGCAAAAACCCTGGCGCTACTCCTGCCTCCCAAAGCCCGCACCCCTCCCCCTCCCCCTCCCACATCCTAATCCCCTACCCCAGTGCTGAGCCCCCTCCCACACCCAAACTCCCTTCCAAAGCCTGCACCCCTCACTCCCCCACATCCCAACCCCCTGCCCCAGCCCTGAGCCCCCTCCCGCACTACGAACCCCTCAGCCCCAACCCAGAGCCCTCTCCCACACCCCACATCCCAAGCCCCCCCCCCAAAGTCCACCCCCCCAGCCAGAGCCCTCTTCCCCTCCCGCACCATATTCCCCTGTCCCAGCCCAGTGAAAGCGAGGGTGGAGGAGAACAAGCGATGGAAGGGGGGGGGGAAATGGCGTGAACCGGGGGGCAGAGCCTCAGAGAAAGGGTAGGGGAGGACCTCGGGGAAGGGGTGGGGCAGGGGTCAGAGCAAGGATGTTCAGTTTTGTGCGATTAGAAAGATGACAACCCTACATCTCTGCTATCATTTTGGACTTACAAACTTTGACTCACGGGTTAATGTATTTTACCTGTTTTCACCTCTCAATAACTCATTTCTTTTTCTTGCTCAATAAACCTTTAATTAGTTTACTAGAGAAATTGGCTGTCAGCTTTGTCTATGGTGTGAGATCCAGAGAATCCATTGACCTGCGATAAGTGACCAACCCTTTAGGGTTGGGAGAAATCTAATGTGAGGTGAATTTTGGTTTTAGTAACCTTTCATCACAAATTCCAGTTTGTCTGCAGAATTCCAATTTTTTTTTTTTTACAGTAAAAATACCCAAAATATTCCAATTCCATTAAAGGACCTGAACCTTTCTACTATGTGACGTCATTGCCAAGGCGACCTTTGACCTGACAAACCTATGCTTAGGTATGTGATATTGTCTAGAGAAATTACATTTCAATGCTTGAAAATATTAAGTCGATGACCCGCTTTTATTATTTTGCCACCACACTTTGGAATGGCATTCATGATATAACAGTTTTTGTAGCAATGACATAACATAATAATGGCCATACTGGGTCAGACCAAAGGTCCTTCTAGCCCAGTATCCTGTTTTCCGACAGTGGGCAAACCAGGTGCCCCAGAGGGAATGAACAGAAAAGGTAATCATCAAGTGGTCCATCCCGTCGCCCATTCCCAGCTTTTGTCAAACAGTGGCTAGGGACACCATCCCTGCCCATCCTGGCTAATAGCCGTTGATGAACCTATCCTCCATGAATTTATCTAGTTCTTTTTTGAACCCTGTTATAGTCTTGGCCTTCACAACATCCTATGGCAATGAGTTCCACAGGTTGTCTGTGCGTTGTGTGAAAAAAATACTTCCTTTTGTTTATTTTAAACCTGCTGCCTATTAATTTCATTTGGTGACCCCTAGTTCTTGTGTTATGAGGAGTAATTAACACTTCCTTGTTTACTTTCTCCACACTAGTCATGATTTTATAGACCTCTAGCATATCCCCCCTTAGTTGTCTCTTTTCCAAGCTGAAAAGTCCCAGTCTTATTAATCTCGCCTCATATGGCAGCCATTGCATACCCCTAATAATTTTTGTTGTCATTTTCTGAACCTTTTCCTATTCCAATATATCTTTTTTGAGATGGGGCAACCACATCTGCACTCAGTATTCAAGATGTGGGCTTTTTTGACTGCCGCTGCACATTGAGTGGGTGTTTTCAGAGACCTATCCACAATGACTCCAAGATCTTTCTTGAATAGTAACCAGGGCCGGCTCCAGCATTTCTGCAGCCCCAAGCAAAAAAAAAAAGCCGCGATCGCGATCGGCGGCGGCAATTGGAAGAAAGAAAGAAAAAAAAGAAAGCCGCGATCGCGGTCGGCGGCGGCAGTTCAGCAGCAGGTCCTTCGCTCCTAGAGGGAGTGAGGGACCTGCTGCCCCCGAATTGCCGCAGGTGTCGCCCCTCTCCCTTGGCCGCCCCAAGCACCTGCTTGTTAAGCTGGTGCCTGGAGCCGGCCCTGGTAGTAACAGCCAATTTAGACCTGATCATTGAATATGTATAGTTGGGATTATGTTTTCCAGTGTGCATTACTTTGCATTTTCTCAACATTGAATTTCATCTGCCATTTTGTTGCCCAGTCACACAGTTTTGAGAGACGCTTTTGTAGCTCTTCGCAGTCTGCCTGGGACTTAACTATCGAGCTATTTTGTATCATCTGCAAATTTTGCCATCTCACTGTTTACCCCATTGAAGTAATATTCAAAATAGCTTCATATTATCAACCAAAATTTATGTTTGTACAGACAGCTTCCCAAATCGAAATAAGCCTAGTTTAAACTAAAATAAGCATCCACATGACATTTTCCATTGGTTTAAGATCACACTAAGTTAAGCCATTACAACTTTCTTATATAGATAAACCCTTATTCTCCACAGTCATCTATATGCTCAGCACTGTATTTTAAATCATTTATCAGGACAGCAATAAATCATGGACAGATAGTCAACAGTACTTGATGCTTTTATTTTACAGCATACAAACTAAGTATTCAACAGGAATTAAAGTGCTTAATTTTACAATACGCCAGCTCCCATCTTTATGACCAAATATACATATGTTACACAAAATATATACAATATCTGCAAATATTTTACATTCATATATTTCTTGACCAGAAAAATTACCACTTATATTTGCACAACTTAAATTTTGCCTCTTTTTTGAAATTTTGCAATTCAGTGTAAAATCAGAGCAAAATTTACCCCTCTTCGAAACTTTAGGGTTTTTTTTGTTTTTTTTTTAAACAAAAAAAAAAAATCAGTTTCTTCCAAATTAAACTGCAACAGTGTTTTCATAATTAAGAGAGATTCTAATGCACTGCATGTATATCTGATATTACACAGTAGAGCTGATCTAACTCCCACTGAAGTAAACAGTCTAACTCCCATTAGCTTAAGTGGTAGCAGGAGATACCTTACTTCTATTGCAAATGGTTCCCCATATATAACAAACCTGCCCTCCTTCCTCTAAACATTATGGCACCTCTGTGTAAAAGAGGCTTTGACACAGTTCCCTCCCCTTTCTTGAACATTGCCACCATAAATAGTTTATGAATCCAAAAGGATAAACTATAAATTGAAGTAGGTTAGTATCACACATTGACAGAAACAACATGTTTTATTCATGGAAATTATCTGCTTTACCATTCAGTCGAGAAATAAAATCTACATTTATTTGGAGGGATGGGGATGACAATGCCATGAATAAATGTGAGAATAATTTAATGAAGAGGCAGTACAAAAAGCACATTGAATATTTAGCTGAATATTTAGGCTGAATTTCAGCTTATAAATCAGTTGGAACCAGTAAACAGGCAAGTAAAGTAGATCCACTTATGTATTGATTTTTATCCCCTTAAGGTATATACAATTTTGTCAAAAGACTTATATTTTTAATTCACAGTGTACTTTTGATTGTAAAATGCTGTCTGAATCAGATCAGTCTATTATAATTGTCTTAAAAATATATGTTAAATAAGCTTCCCTATTGTTTTATAAAAAGGAGAGAGGACTAAAGAAGCAATCTGATTGGCATATGTAAATTTTCATCCAAAGAATATATTTCACTACAGTCCAATGGGTCAGAACCATATTGGTAAGTTAACGACCTCTTACCAATATGGCCATGAAGTAGATAACAGCTGGGATAAAACAAGTTCTCCTTTTTATAGTTCATTTTAAGCTCATCACAAACAGTACACTACAGAGTTAAACCCATGCAGATCTCTCTAATTTTTTTTTTTTTAAAGTATGGGGTGAGGGATAGCTCAGTGGTTTGAGCATTGGCCTGCTAAACCCAGGGTTGTGAGTTCAATCCTTGAGGGGGCCATTTGGGGATCTGGGGCAAAATCAGTACTTGGTCCTGCTAGTGAAGGCAGGGGGCTGGACTCGATGACCTTTCAAGGTCCCTTCCAGTTCTAGGAGATGGGATATCTCCATTAATTATATTATTATAAGATTCTGCTCATACAATTGTTGATATTGCCCACCCCCATTCCTTATTATTTGAATTATCTGCCTGAAAGCAAATTATTTGTTCTCAAGGACTTCCACCTGCTTATTCTCACCTACGCCATTGTTAAGATGTTTTGGAAATTGCAACAGTGTGATAGAGGATTATGAACTTGATCCAGCTCAGTTTTGAGTTGGATCTGGTCCTATGAGTCCAGGTGAATGGCAGTAGCTGCAGCACGCCTAAAGATGGAGTGATCCTGGTTTTCACAAGCATGCCTTCAGAGAATATAGGCCAGATGTAGAGCTAGTGTAAAACATCATAGCTGTTTAGGCTCCATTGGAGCTATGCCAATTTACACCAGCTCAGGATCTGTCCCTATATACTTTCATGGATGGGTCTCAATTTATTATTTAGAATTATTTCCATAGTTAATGTTTTTTAAAACTTCCTGTAAGAAAAACAGGTGTTCTTAGAATGAGAACTTGTTAAAAAAATGGGAAAATATGGCAACTTCTTTTTTTGAAATTCCATGTTTTCCTTTTGAAATTAAAAGTTTGACCAACTACAGACATAGTAAAAATGGGGAAAAGATTTATTAAAAGTATTTGAAGTTTTCCCCATCTTTTCAAGTTTCAAAGTTTTGACCACTCTACTTAGAACCAATTTGAATCCTTGTCTGTAACCTCTCCCAAAACCTATACAGGCTTGGGGTATGTGTTTTGTATTTAGTCTCCCTGCCTCAATTTACCACATATATTAAAATGGAAGGAATAATACACCTTTAACCGCACAAAGGTATTATGAGACTTATTAAAGGTTAGTAAAGAGCTTTGAGATCCTCTTTGTAAAAAGCTGCAATTATATGATGCACACACATACTTTAAATATTTTTCACATTCCACTCCAATGGGAAGAGAATGTTTTCCTTTTTCAGTGCTTGCTTTTTGCAAAAAACATTTTCCCGTTGAACGGGGGTATTTAAATACAAAAAATACGCCTGTCAAAGTCAATAGAGTTGAAGCTGCAAGATGCTCCAGGCTTTAACAGCTTTTAATCATTCAAGTGTAATTACATGAAGCCATAATAAAATAGATAGGAACAGGAGTGCAGAAATGTTTAAGACATATTAAAAATAATGCAAAGGGTTACCAATCGAGATTCTGTGCTTGTAGACATCAGGAAAAATACGTTGAAAAAATAACGTTGTAAATCTTACCATTATTTGTCAAATAAATGTGACTAATACTTTTTGATTAGCCATAGTTCTGGTAGAATACAGAAAAAAAATTAAATCTTACAAAATCGGTAAGTAGTCAAATATTTGATAAGCTCTAAATTGCACAAAAATATCCTCCATCACATAAAACATTTTAAAATGAGCACTTCTCGAATATAGGGGTCACAGAGCTTAAATACTGTAGCTAAGGCATTCACATACATTATAAATGAATGCCCATTTGTCACTTACACATATGTAGCATCTCTTCATGCTACTAAAATTAACATTTGTCAGTGTTTTCTTTAGGGAACTTGGTTTAAAAAAAAATGCACTCAGGGCTGAAATTTGGACACAATCTAAACTGTCGGGTTGGAAAGAATTTTTTTCTCCATAATTCAGATGTTCTAATGTTATGGGAATTAAAGCATAGCAGTTACCACTTTCAGTTTGTGTCTTTGAAGTCAGAACATAAACCTTAAAATTAAACAGAAGCTTTCGCATGCGGTTAGGTTATATGGATTAGCCTGTGAGGTACTGGGTAAAATATTTGGAGGAGTTGTCACTGGGTCCAGAAAAGCAACCTCTCTCCTTCACTGTCTGTATTTTTTTTTTCCAGAATGGTTGGCATGTGTTTATACTTGTAGAATGCACACATAATCAAATCATTCTTGTTTTTCAGAGTCTCCCATTACGTGCTGACTGAGAAGGGAATAGGCTTTGAGCAGACTGTTTTATTACTGTATAATAAAGTGAAATAAATTATTGGGTCAAAAACCTAATTACAGATTTACACAAACTTTAATGGCTCAAAATGAGATAACATAGACCAGGAATGAGAAAGGGACCAGGTACTGGAACACCTACATTCTGATTCTGGTTTAATCCCTAATTCATAGTCTGATTTTGGAAGAAGTCATTTAGGGCTTAGTCTTTCAGAGGTGCTGACTACTGTCCACAACTCCAACTGAAGAGGTTGCAGGTTCTTAGCATCTCTCAAAAGAGTCAGACCCTAATCTCTTTGCTTCTCAGTTTTCCCTATCTAGGAAAATGGGGAAAATACTGCCTACTTATATGCCTCACAAAGAAGACCGAGTTAATGTTTGGGAAGTGCTTTGAAAATATGAAGCACTTTATTAGTTCTATATATTATTACTTTCGATCCAGATCATCCCTTCCTGTGGGAGGTGGCAAAGGAAAATAAATCTGTTTTCCTTACATGATTCCTTTCTATTGGGTGGGTGAGGGAGTTGTCCATTCATGGAATAGGCTCTGAAACCTCATATATCAGGCGGAATCTACGGGTATGTCTACACTACCTGCTGGATCGGCGGGCAACAATCGATCCAGTGGGGATCGATTTATCGCATCTAGTCTAGACGCGATAAATTGACCCCTGAACCCTCTCCCGTCGACTCCTGTACTCCAGCGTTGCGAGAGGCGCAAGCAGAGTCGACGGGGGAGCGGCAGCAGTCGACTCACTGCAGTGAAGACACCACGGTAAGTCGATCTAAGTAAGTCGACTTCACCTATGTTATTCACGTAGCTGAAGTTGCGTAACTTAGATCGATCCCCCCTCAGTGTAGACCAGGACTACATGATTTCCAGGGTATTGGCACTCAAGATGCACTGACAAGGCTCCCAGAACCAGCAGTTGCCTTGGGAACTCCTTTTGAAGGCAGATATCCACTGAGGAGAATGGCCATGGAAAGATATAATACTGACCCCCAGGTAGTTCTTTCTGGCCAGAGCTCAGCCTATGTGTTTCCATGCACTAAGCCTGAATGTTTCCAGGACACCGTACCATTTGGGGAAAGAAGGCAATGCTACTACGGAGGAGGCCAAGTCACCCCGCACTTTCTGTGCGGGATGAGCAGATCCATGCGTTAGTTTGCCCCTGTGCACCAGCATGAATCTAAGGGTATGACTGGGCCCAACTTTAAGGGAAATAGTATGAATTGTAGAAGTGGTTTGAATTTCTTTACACTTCCAAAGGATTTTTTTTTAAATAAAATAAGTTGTACATTATATACTGCATTAAAATAAAGTAGTGAACAGGATTACATGCAGAGCAGCCTAAAGCAAGTGAAGACCAAGGGACAAACTGTGCAATGACATACATCCTGGGCAACTTTATGAAGCCAGATTCTGATCTCGCATGGGTAAAAAACTGAAGTCAAAGGGTTACACCAGATTTACACTAGTACAACCGAGATGAGAATCTGGCCCACTGACTTCAGTGAGGTTGCATAAAAGAGTTAGCACAGAATTTGCTGTGACTGCCTTTTACTCACCCTGGTCTCCCTAAGTATTGGGCAATACAGAAAGATTTGGGATGCTCAGAAGTAAATGATATTAGGTGAATGACTATACCTAAGTACAACAGTTGACTGAAAGGTAATCTTTCACCCTCAATGATGATTAAAAAAAAAAAAAAAAAGGGTAAGGTCTGTCTTAGAGTGACAAAAAGAAATTTTGGGGTAAAGTAAATATTGACTCAAGTTACTAATTTTTATCTAATTGTAAAGATAGGTCCAATCAAAACTCTGGATCCATCCCCCTGAGTTTTTGAGAAGACTGTATCTAAATCTGAACTTTGTGACTTGGGACCATCTTAACTAATTGCTGTATTTTAGAAAATAAAAGACTTCATTTAGGTTTTTTTAAGTCAGAAGTTGATTAATTTGCTCTATTAGAGAGAGTCATTGCATATGCACTATAAAGACCTATAGTCCATCTAAAATGTTACAGTGGAATCCTCTTATAGCAGAGTCATTTGCCCCTACATAAAAGACTACTAGAAATGAAGATTCATCATGGGCCCAATACTCAAAGCCTGACTCACACAGATAAGTCTTTACTCCCAAGAGCAGTCCTACTGAACTGAATAGGAGTAAGGACTACTCATGCAAGTCAAGAATTGCAGGATCAGACTTTATATCTGAGTTCATACAAGAAGGCTCTAACATACAGTATGATGTATAATCCTTGCAGATAGTTTTTAGTTATCACTAGCTGATGCAATATGTGTATTTGTGAAAGTTAAAACACTTTAAACACGTCCAAGTGTTCCAATGACCATAAAGGCAAAAAATATATGATCCCAGAAGATCATTTAAGATCAGGATGTTAATTGCTAAAGCACATACTGTATTTTAGAAAGGTAGCACCAGCACCTTGAAAAGATAACAGGCACAGAACCAAAACAAAACAAAACAAAAAAAGGACTACTCTTTTTTAAAAACACAGCTGGAACTCACAAATCCATTACACGCCACTTAAATTACTGCTATTTAAAAAAAATTCTTAATGTATAAAAATATCAAGATCAGTAGGTGTAAGCTAGTTAAACAAATCACTAAAGAGTGATTTTTTTCAATTTAGAACCCTCTTCTTAATTTGCAAGAGAAAACATGCTTTATTTTAAATAAATTATAGACTAATAAGAACCTATGTATTGTCATGAAGCAAAATCAAGTACAATTTTTTCTAACACTGTACATATATTGTACTTTTTTTTTGTATTTTAGCAATGAATTTCTAAACTGAAACAATTAGATTATTTTCCTGATAAACTGACAAAAGCCAATATTATTATAAAAGAAATTTGCATTAAAAAAGTGAATATAACATATGTACAGCATTGTGTAAGTAATTCTATAAACTAGATACAATAAACCAAACTGTCCCTGTATATTTCACTACAGATCTATTTTGGCAACGTGGAGGTATATCTTTTATACTGATAAAGTCCTAACATGTAAAGGATGCATCAAATATCCACATTCTTTATTAAAGTAGCAAACTTTAACCCAATAGCAAGTGAATTATACAATGCAATTTACTTTGAGACAAACAAGAAGTACACTAAAGTTAATAGGTTTTGTGCTTTTAATGGCATTTATGATTTTTTTTTAAAAAAATTCTGTGGAATGGGTCTGTACATTAACTTTATTGACAGAACATAAATATAAGAAAATGATCTCTAAATAGATCAGTATCTTTTCAACATAAAGTGCTAAGAGATGCATGTAGTAGTTAGGAGAATTTGCTTCTTTTGCTTGAACAAAGAAAAATCAACCAAGAATCTGACTGGATTATTTTAAAACAGAACATGGTCTTGAGCTTCAGCATTCGGATTTTTTAGAAGATTCAGGCTGCTCCTCTAAACTCATCTGCAATTCATTTTGACATTCCGGTGTCTCACCTTTGACAGCTAAATGGATCACTTTCAACCATTTCTGTTTCAGTTCCTCACTGTCTGCTGCAAAGCTGTGTACAGATTTGGACTGGGTCAGTTTAAAGCTATGCGGGAGGTCAGCACTTCTTGGAGTGTCATCTACTGCATAGCCCAGTAGTGGAATTGTAGCCAAAGCTTTAACATCCTAGGAAAAAGAAATAAATCCTGATAAAAACCTGCTTTGGTTCACAATACAGGCTGAAAACAACTCCTTGACTATTCCCAGACCTGAAGAAGAGCTCTGTGTAAGCTCAAAAGTTTGTCTCTCTCACCGACAGAAGCTGGTCCAATAAAAGATACCTCACCCACCTTCTCTATATATATATCCTGGGGCTGACACTGTTACAACACCACTGCCTACACAGATTTCCCCTAATTCTCACGTTACATGTCTTTCCCCCCAGATGCCACAATGGGGCAAAGGAGTGAGAGGGGCAGGAGGGATTTCCTATTTGTTTTCACTCTTTCCTCGCTACATACCTGTGGAGCACCATACATGTACAGCACGAGAGCTTCGTGTTTAGGAATAACACACCAAGCTTTCTGCCAAGGCTTTGATTTTTCCATATATTGAAGAAAACTACATAGGACACTGTTTCCAGAGACTTCAGCTGATTCAATCTGTGGGGAGACAGTACAAAGTGTCAGAAGGAAAATATTTTCCTTAAGAAAAACTCAAGTTTTCATGATGTTGACAAGAATGCATGAAACAGAACAATTAAATCCGACACCATTTATAACAATTTGTGGAAGTTTCTCAGAGATGTTCTAAAGTGCTAATGAAGAGACAAATCTTGGCGAACTTCTGCTGAAGATCATGGGAGTTCGCCTGATTAAAAACTGAATAAGGGCCTCAGGATTGGGTGTATGAAAAATAAAAATGTATTTAGACATATATTCAACCTCCCCCACCTTAAATATGCCCAATCTGCCTTGCTCCCTCCAGAATTTTTAAAGTGCAGGTGGCAGAATCACCCTTAACTCTTCATCTACTTCCACCAATGGATAGTTGCCAGATACTTTAATATCTGAAACAATCTCTCTGATTTCTAGCATGTCTACCATGAAGGCGTCCAAATGTTACCAGCAACCCATCACAATTACACTCCTCTTTTGGCATTCAAAATTTTATAAAAGCATCCAACAGAAATGTATTTTCAAGGATCATACTGGAATGCAACCATTAACCCTGGGTAAACCCAAGAGAAATAATTAAATACATTAATGGAAGAATATTGATAGAATGACCTATTACTTGGACTCAGTCATCTTTGGGAATCTGTAGAGAGAACATACATGATTGTGTAGTGTTAAGATTTTATTGGCATGAATTTGGGATAAGTGCATTTCTCAGAAATGGCGAGAATTTAATAAAAACTGACTTGGACAATAATGTATATAAATTGGTGCCTATCCTCTTTATTCCCTGCCTTCAGCAAACACACATTTCTAGACCTGATGGTTGATGATATTGACCTTATCCTGCACCTCAGACACAGAATTTTGAGGAGGAGGAAGGAAGGAAACATTTTGAAGCTACTTGATTTGCAGTGTTTTAATATTGGATTAGTGAACAGACTGCAGTTATGCTGGGCAACGTCTCACAGTTACCACGTGTACTTGTATGTTACAATGCATGTGTTATATATTTTTTCTTCGCCACCAATTTTTCAGTCAATTTCTCTTGATGTTCACCCCAATAGAAATCTCTTTCAAAATGATATGTTTTTGCTAATATTGAGAGGTTTACTGAGTAAATCAGAGTGCTGCTACATATATTGATCAAAACAAAATCTTGTTTGGGGCATTTTGAATATCATCAGAAATATCTGCAATTCTCTCCATTCTGGCCACAAATGTCAAAGATATAGCATATTTTGGGGTTTTTTTTGAACTAGCATACTGAAGAGATATATGGTGAAGTCCAGTTAAAAAAAAAAAAAAATCAACTTTGAGAATGCATATTCAATCTGATTGGCTCAGAGATAAAGAGTAACTTTCACGGAGTTCCATTGCAGCCAGCTACGATGATTTACCTAATTGGCATACGCAATCTGATTGGGTGACCTTGCTACAAACTTCAATATTGTTTATTTTTGAAGTGGTAAAAAGAAAAACCAGAATTTTCACTGGCTCACAGGACTTTTCAGCCAGTGATGAGCCAAGAGATTCTTATTGTATGTAGCAATACATGCCCATGCAGGAATTTTACAGATTCAAGTATTTCATTCTTTAAACCTCATACCTCCAAGATGCCTTTCTTTTTCTTTTCTTCACTGTCTGTGCAACCCATTATAATGTGATAGCAGTCCTTACAAACTTTGTTCAATTTATTGCCATCATATTCAAGATGAGCTTTATAATCAGAACATTTCCAGCAAACCACCTTAGGAAAAAGAAATAAAAAATTAAGCAAGCAAAATTACCATCAAAATCAAGTGATCAATTTAAAAACTACTAAAATGTAGATCAAGTGAGGTGTAAGTGCTGTCTTCTGACACTGGCAGTGCTATCTATCATACCAATTGTAATTTAAAAGAAACTTAATTTTTAACTATATTTCACTATTTCTTGAATAAGTGAGTGCTTTTTACCTTTCAAATTGCTGGACTGAATAAAATGAGTACTAGGATTCTTTTAAACTGTTCTACGATTTAGGTCCTGATTCAGGAAATCACCCACATTCAGGATAGGTGCTTACACAATAAGCTTAAGGTTAAGCACATGTTCAAATCTCACTGAGGTCAAACAGAGCTTTCAAATTTATCTTACATTCAAGTTGTCCTTAATATTGACGTGAAGATATAAATTCTCAGTTTATTCTCGTGGTCCTTTTTCCGCAAGAAACACTCAAGAGGTATGCTTATTATTTCATTCTCTATACCAGTGGTTCTCAACCCATTTACCAGTGTGGGCTGCATATGCAGCTCTCTCTGTTGCATGGGCCACATCCACACAATATATACACTACCTGTATTGCCCTGAGGATGTCACATGCATGGGCCGCGGCTGTGTGCTGATTTGGCTGCGGGTTGAGAACCACTGCTCTATAGACTCCAATACATACAAAATGATACTGTGTTTTTTTGTAAAAGAAATTGTTGCTTTTGTCAGAAAAACATCTTTTAACTTTGTTACAAAATCTAAGTGTACAGCTTCATAGTTTGTTATAAAACAACAGCAGCAAACACACACCAAGGGAGGAACAACTGAAACAGTTCCACGTTGTATCCCGACAGTGAACTTTTTTCTTTTAAATAGACTAAAACAAGAAAGCTAGACTCCTAAAAGGTGTAGGAGGAAGGTCTTTTATTGTAAATATTTTTCAGCAGCAAATACTCCTTCCTCTGAGGAGAAAAAGAAGCCCAGCATGAAAAATGGAAGAGAGTGAAAAGGAAGAGAGTCAAACTAACTTTTTTAGATGGCTATGGTAGTAGCTAACTGGAATAGTATATATGTGGTATTATGTACTCTGCACTCTGATACACCACCAAAACAAATGTTTTTTGTTGAGCCCAACCCAATCTAGATCAGAAGGTCTTCAACCAAAACCCCTAATGAAAATTAAGTGAGAAGTATTAACTATCATTTCTAGAAAAGACTTCTGGCATCAACCCAAATTAGCCTTTAAAAATATATTTGTATCCCCATGAAACAACATTTTAAAATGAAATGGAATGGAAGGACATGCATTAGAGATAATACAAAAAGAAGTCAATTAAGAATTTCCTGAATCGCCAACCATGCAGAAGGAAAAGGAATTATCAAATTTAACTGGGCACCTCTAAGCTGGAGGAAGCAATCCAAAAACTACAAAAGAGTTAGTGCTAATCAGAAAGAGCTAATGACAATGCCTGAAGCATAGTGCAAAGCACAAAAGCAAAGCTATGAATGCAGTAAAGGCACGTAAATGTACATCAAGCAAAATCACCCAGGATGACCTCTGAGACTAAGATTAAAAACTGGTTGGCACCATCACTTACTGGAAAAAGAAATAACTTACTGGGAGATGAGGGAAGAAGCACCGTAGTTTTGCTCTATTTATAGTGCATCCCAAGGTGAGTGACTAGGTCATAGTTGATATGGTCTGGACTGATATTTCTGGCATTTTGCATATCTTACACATTTAGATACCTAGCTCTGCTAAGAACAATTTACAATACATTTTGCCCATCTTTTGCTCCTTTTTTAGCTCACCTAATCGAGCTGCTTCTTACAAACCACAAAGGTCACAGCTGAAGTCTCTGCTGCAGTAACATGAACAACAACCAGCCACCAGATGGGGACTCTGAACAACTGTTTAGATCTGTTCTAGCATCTGGTCACCCAGCTAGCAGATGTGGCTTTCCACTTACATGTCCACATGCTCGACAATGATGCCTTCTCCTTGTCAGTGCATTGAAGGGCTCCTTACATTTCATGCACATTGTTACTTCATTGTCTCGGATCCATCTTGGTGCTCTCTTCCCAAGCTCAGCCTTCTGAAGAGGGAAAAGAAGGACAATTGTGCAGTATTTTTAGTAGAGAAAATAATTATTCTCTTCCTCTGGAAAGGAAATGGCAAAGCACAGCTCAAGCTATGTTTTGAAATCTATGCGAGAGATAGCTAACAAAGAATCCAGTCAAAGATCGTAACACATTGCTGAAAGGACACTCCATCATTCATTTTAGAAAGAACAGGATTGTTTATAAGGCATGGTCTGGTTCATAAAAGGAAATGGTTGACCAGCAAAATGATTACTTTGTAATTCCATTTCTACAAGAATCCTAAGCTTGAATATGCAGCTTCTGACACCCTTCAGCAATATGGCATTTGTAACTGGAAAAGGACAAAAAGGGCACCAGTTGTACAAAAGCTACAGTAACCCAACTTACAGAAACTTCAATGGGCATGTCCTCATATTCTTTTGCAATGGCATTTCTGAAGGTTTCATTCCTCTGCTGAAAAGCTTCTATGGTATTCTGAAGAGCCTGTTATAAATACAATGGATAAAGGTCGCAAACATACAATATTTAATAGACTCTTTGAATTTAAACTATTTAATGACCAACAACAAAACTACCAGAAATGTGAATTAATTATGATCAACATTTGATTACATCAGAAGTTAATATTTCAACTTAAATACCACAGGAACAGCCCAAAAATAATTTTTTTTTAAGTAAGTCAAAATGTAGATGTGTTTACCTTTATCCATTCTTCCTTATCTTGTTCAGAACTAAAACAAACATTGACATATTAGTATCAAACTAGCTTAGGAAACATTAGCTCATGGTAGTTGGTGAATGAAGCTGTAACTTACAAAAGAAGCAGAGACTTTGAAATGATTCCAACATTTATAAAAACAGTAGTGCTCCTGAAACTGTCTAGTTAAAAATTAATCAGAATCATGGTTTGAAGCTTGGTAAGTTTAATAGACTAGAATTAAGTTCTACTCAAAAGATCATCTTAAATGCACTCTTTAAACATATATAATAATGGCATTTCCAGCATTAAGCTTTCTTAAAGCACAATGTAGAAAAGAAACAGCACACAAATTTCAGTGTAAATTTAAGATAGCTGTAAATGAACCAAAATGGGAGAAACTGCATCAGTATATCAACGTTTCCCTGCGGCACTCTTCCTCAAATTAAAGTTAAAGTAAACGAAAGCAGAAATAAAAAGGGTTGACATAATAGGGTGATACTATCTAACAGAAACAAAGGAAAGTTTTGTTTTAATACTATAAACCAAGCATTCATATGTTTCCTTTAATTCACTGGGGTGGAAGGTCTATAGAGGATGACAGAGCTAAGCATTTTCCACCCAGTGTCTTGTACATTAATTGTTTTCAAAGCATCTCAGTAAGGCTTCTAAATTCAAATCCTATGAAAATATGCCTTGTACCCCAAGTAAAAGCACTACTGTAATCTAGTGATGGAGTTAATACAAACCCAATTTCCCATGAATTTTGAATCAGGAAAAAAAGAAGACTTGAAAGAGTGTAACCCACACACCTTCTGGGTGTGGTGTTCTGTGCCATCCAGTGGCACCAAGACCACTTAAAGAGAGAGATAAAATGAGTCTGCTCTACAGCCTTAGCTAACAGCCAGTTGGATTTTAGCTTATGTGGTAGAAGCTCATGCACTAAATTCCAGAGGTCCCAAGTTCGATCCTGCCCGCCGACCACTGCGGTCTGTCGGTGTTACAATAGCACCACAGTATTTTTTGTTCTGCTACTCATTTAATACTTCCTCCACTCACTTTGGTGAAGTAAGGTGCATACAAAGAATTCTCTCTCTCTCACCCCCCCCCCACCTCCATTTTGATTTTTCCTACTGCTGGATGGGATGTGCAGGTGAGATCACATACCCATCTATGGTGGGAATGCCTCCAGTGAGACATATATTTTGTAATATTACTGCAACTAGCAATAAAACTAGAATCCTAAAATAGAAGGACAGAGTCCTGTTCCTCATCCTTTACCATTTGTAAATATTGGAAAAATGAATCTTCTAACTAAACAAAATAATTCTCCCTAATCCAACAACTTTTAAAAGTAGTATGTAATCCCCATATCAGACAAGCAATCACTCCATGTAGGAAGTGATCTACTATCTATTTAAAAAAAGTGACTGAAACACTAAAATGCACTCAAGCAGTAATCTGAAAATAAATATATAAAATTATCTGGAAAAGGGAATTCCTGGGGCAAACATTTCATCAGAGCTACGACAAATTTATAGGATGAGATTTATGCATAGAATACGTAAGAATAAAGTATGCATCAACTAAGATTATTTTAGTCTCACTGATCTACTTTTAGGATGGCATTTTTGTACATATTACTTCACAATTTTGAATGATCTTTATGAAATACATCCTAAAATGTTCTCAAAAACTAGACAAGCTTTCCCCCTAAACTAAATAACTTTAGTGCTAATGAAAGTACTAATAACCCTGGAAGTTGAACAAAATAAAAATAGTTTATAACTGCATTTTGTTCACAGTCACAAAATGCTTTTCACATGTGAAATGCATCTGTCTCCAGGTGGAATACAGTGGGCATGTTGTATGGTGTTACTTCTGCCACCACACAACAATTTCTGACCAGTATGATATGTAATACAAAATAATCTATTATTGAATCAAAACATTAAAGCCAAATTTACCTTTATGGAAGAGTCCTAATACAATTTAATACAAATAACTTTTCTATGGGTTTTGAATCATCCTATATAATTGACAATTGTATCCCTGCCATTGAATTATATTGGATAGTTAAAAATCTGTATCAAGATTATAATTTTCAATTACATTTTAAAGCTTTTAAAGGTAATTTATATAGATCTGTTACATTTTTAGAGAAAGCATTATTATAATTCCTATTAAATTATAGAGGATTTTTCCATAAAGCTAAGTATGCAGATTACAATGAAGCCTTTGTTTATTCACAGAACATATACAACGTGCACAAAAAAGACCACAAGAACTTTTCTACAGTGCTTGACAGTATGCTTCTATCATGAACTGCAAACATCGCTGTTCAGGATGAAAGGTCACTTCTGCATGCCTGTTTAATCCTTGGTCTTTCTGCAGAGGCTGTCAATAAGGGCTAAATGGGGCAGTGATTTCTGAAAAGAGGAAACTTATCCACTAAAACAGAACTAGGGCACCAATTCATTCAAAAAGGCCAAACAGCAGTGAGGACAATTTCGAAGTCCACCAAGCTGGAGCCATTTTTAAACTAATGATTTAGAAATAAAAGGCTCCATATCACCTTACCAGTTCTCCAAATCAACCAGTCCCACAATTCTCCTCTATTCTGATATATTTTTAATGCTTCAAAAGTAAACCACACGTCTCTTACCTGGCCTGCAACTCCAATGTTCGCTCTTTTCCAGACACCTGGAAGGTGCATGGATATTCTTCATTGTGTGTTTCTATAATCTTCATACCATCAATACCAACTCTTGTTCGCACTGAGTACTTTGATCCCACCAAACTGAATTTGGGTACACAATACAGCAACATGTTGTTGAACTATTAAAAAAAGAAAAGAAAAAGGACACATTGATAACAAAGAAAGTCAAGTACAATATATTAAGAGACGAATCGCACTATCACCTTACAAAAACAACTTGAGGGAGAGTGTGGTTAGGCTTGTTAATGTCAGAGAAAAATCAAAATGGAAAGAACTGATAATATGGATAGGATTTAGAAATAAAATTAAAAGCCAACTATTGATACATTTAAAAGCCAGCTACTGCATATGTGCAGTAATTTTCATAATGTTTATAATCAAATACGCTGAGTGGATGTGATGTTTAGCAACACTGTAAGCCTTTTGTTGAGAATTTTCCATGCTGATTTCAATACACTGAACAACTGGGTAAATAGATTTTTCTTAAAATCTTTATACTAGAAGAGCAGCAAATTGACTCTGAAGGAATTTCCCGTCTATTAGGTCAACTCATATAATGGTAGATTTCTGTCTTTTCTTCACAGTACTTTTTTATTTAAATCAAAGTTATGGTGAGACTACGTAAGCCCACAAAAGGAAGGGAAAAATTATATGAGGCCAAGGTGGACATACTGATGACATTGATCTTTTTTGTAAAATGCTTTGATTTCTACTGAAGAAAAGCACTATACAAGAGCTAGGTATTATTAGTATCATTTATTATTTGTAGCTTTTAAATAATCATTTTTAACAGCCTAGAATTTCAGCCCAGGGAGGCATCCACTACTATGAGTTTGTGTTTTTGAAGATTTAAATCAGATCTATAATGGTTAACAGTTTTTTCTTATGAATTATTAAAACCAGAAACTCACATTTTTAAATGATATTTCATAGAAGCATAGTCTACCCCATTAAGATGATTTAAGGCCTTTTTAATATTTCTTAGAGCTTCAGAAGTCCTGTTCACTAGGGGCTTGCTTATCTCTGGAGCACACTTGAAAACCACTCTCAAGAAAAAAATCATTCTGGATTACCTACAATGGCTGGTGAAGGATTCTATATGATTCCTTTGATGGTCTAAGCCACATTCACGTCAGCTGAAGTCTGTATCACAGATATGGCACATCTGAACTTTTTATGTCCCTCATTTTAATATCATGTCTAGCCGCCTTCAGAGATTTTACTAATAATTTATTCCTCTGCTAGAAACATGGGAGAGCAGAAATCTGCCCCTCAGAAAATACACACTTTACTATCCAGAGAGCATTAAGCAGCCAGTGGCCCATATAGCAAATGGCACAAATCAGGGCTCGAATTTGCCATTTTAATATATTGGAAGCAGTGAGTTATATCAAACATTCCACAAGGGAATTAAAGAAGAATCATTGATGGAGTCCAGCAGCGCTAAAATAAAGACAGAACTGAGTCTGTGAACCAAGGAAACGTGATGAGGTAAAGCAATGAGAGCATTTGAAAAGAGGGTATGAACTTTCCAGGGGTACTAGGTTCCTACAAGGCCATGTGACTCATTTGGTCACATCACACTCAAGGATTTTGAAGGACATCTAATAATTACTATACCAGTAACACACATGCATGTTCAATCAGACTACTTGATTAGCTAAATAATCTACTGCTATGAAATACTATTTTAATATAGTCTAATAATATCTAATTAGAATAGAATCTTAAATATTTTTATTTAAAAAATGTAAGCACCCCAAATACAGTAGTAGATTCTATCAATATAAATGAATAGCCTCCATGATAGCTGTAGCAACTAAGAAAGACTAATACTGCATTTACTCTGAGATATGTTACTGGACCTTGGTTTAATTCTATTTGAAACACATTCTTTTCTAAATGATTTTTGTCATTTTCCAGAAAGCATTGTGGGTAAAATCTTGGCTCCAGGTGAAGTTAATGGCAAAATTTCCCCATTGACTTAAATAGAGAGAAGACTTCACCTTTGCTTTCAGGCAGCTTCTTGGAATTTGAAAGGAGCCTAACATCACTCAGACAAACACAAGTTTTGATACTTACTAAGAAAAGGTATCGTTCTTGGGCTGATGTATTACGAGCAGCAAGTTTAAGGATCTGTCCTTCTTTAATCAGCTCATTTGAGGGGTTGACAATATCTTCCTCTTCTCCCAACATCTCATACACCTCCAGCAACTTCTTTAGATTCTCCTTTTCAATTAAAATAAAATTACATTTGTGAATAAGTGATTTTGCCAGTGTAAAACGGTTTACCTGACGCGTATGTAAGAGTCTGAAAAATGCTAGTTTAAAAGAATATATATGAGCCGTTCATATAGGTTGCCAGAACCAGCTTATATTTGGGCATAAGCTGTTTCTAGAAATCTAATTTATCTAACCAGTATTTTTAAGTGTACTTATATAGTGCTATTTCATGTCCAAAATATTTTACAAATATTTAACAGCTCATGTACCACAACATCCCTGTGAGGGAGATAAATATTTTCTCCATTTTACAGGTGCAGAAACAAGCGCAGAAAAGTTAAGTGAGCAGTATAACCTCTTACTGGCAGCCAGGAATAATACACAGAAATCCCAATTCCCACTCCCAAGTTTTAGTTACAATATCATATTTTATCAAGCATTTCAGATAGTAAAAAGGACAATATAAATAGCAGCATTTTGGAGCAAAGAAACCAAAGTTTGCAAGTTCAACTGTTTGAAAAATCTGCATTTCAAGTATCTGGTAAAATTCACAGAGTTTCCTAGCTGTACATGCTACTTAAAACACAAGACTAAGAATAGAGGATTAAGAAAGGGAAAACCCCACAAAAACCACTTACCATTTTACGTATAGCACTATTGGAGTGACTGGCTGCTGTGGATATAATTTCCAGGGATTCTAGATGGCACCGAAAATGAAAAACAAATGTAAATACATTGTTATTTACTACAGTACACAGACTACTAGGTCTAATGGCATACTTGTAAATTTCATATGAACGTCAGCCTTCTCAAGCCCCAAAATTGTCAATAAGGTAAGCTACAAGTGTTTAGTCCAACCGGGTACTTTTGCCTTAATTGAATGTAAAATACAATCAAAGTTAGAGCTAACAGATTAGATGCTGGAAAAGCTTAGCAGGAATCCTTGCCAGTTTTAATCAATTATTGTAGGGTGTTTGTGGAGTGAATTTCAAAATTCACGAACTTGAGTACTTGTACCCAAAATATGATTCTAAGAATCATGGCTCCTCCAATCAGGGAGCAGAAAGTGTGACCAACAGATCCAACTAAAACAGTTCCAATTTCAAATATTTTTAAGAAACTGCTCCAGGCCAAGAATTATTTGCAGAAGCTATTTGATAATTAATTCTGAATAATAAGAAAAAATATGATCTGTTCTTGCATAATTGATACATGAAAAATGATAACACTTGAAAATGGAATCTATTTTCACAAACAAATTGCTGAAATGTGTATTTTAAATAAACAAAATATGGATCCCATTTTCAAGGGTTTTTTTCAGCAAAAGACCGTTTCTATATAAAAAGCCACACAAAAGTGTGCTTAAATGCCAGACTAGCCTTCTCCTAAGAATCGTGCATGTGGCGTAGTTTCAGAAAAGGGTGCAAAATCATGTGAAACAAAAGTAGAATTTTTGTGCTCCATGTCAGGATGGACAAATTGTAAGTTTCACTGCTCTAATGCTAGCCTAGAAATCAAAATAAACAATGGATCATTTTTCAGAGAATCTTACAACTCTACACTAACATTTTCCCTGCAACTGCGTTTCTTTACCTCATTTTTACTGGGATAGCTTTAATTTACAGAGTCCTTTTATTACTGTTTTCTTATTGCTATATTAAGTTATCACACAATCCATGAAATATTTACTTTCAGCATCCTTCCAGTCTGGGGAATCTTGAGGCAGTTTCCTTAGGTAGTCCTTTAGTAGCATCTCATAGCGTGGAATGCGTTGTACTGGTTCTAGCATATGATGTTGCAATGTCAAACTCCCACAGACTTTTTGTGTCTAGGAAAATGTAAATATATTTAGATACCACAGTTCAGACAATATTTTTCCATATCTTAGTATGTCATAACACAATATAAAGCTGTGACTGACCTAAATCCAAGACTACTGTATCTTCATAAAAAAGGACTACAAAAACATGGGATTTTAACATAAGAACTCCTGATTGCAGGAAAGTGAGTTAGTTTTTTCATCATAATCAAATAATTAAAATCCTTTCCAATGACTTTAAAAGCAAGTAAAGTTAATTACTGTAAAGCAGGGAGAATCACTGTATTTATTTTCTTTGTATCCAGCAGAAAGAATTTCATAAATAGGACCACAAATGACATTGTATTTGAACTTAATTTTTCAAATAATATCTGTAATAACTGATCTTAAACATCTAATTTATTTAATAAGGGACAAACATAATTTACCATGACAAGTCATAAAAGCAAGGCATTTTATTCTGGACTCTAATATGGCACACCTGTATGACAAACGCCTTCTTTCAATACATTGTTATCCATGATGTAAAAACAAGGGTAGCTATTTTGAGAAAAATGATGTCTGTTTACTTCCATTTCCTTAGAAAGAAGTAAGCTGTAGATTAGACTAAAGCACACAAAAGAAATCCCTTACTGAGGACCACACATTCTGCTTAAACTGCATCACATTGCAGGAATGTCTTATTCCTTTCCTAAACTTCTAGTTGATAGGTCTGTAGGTTGGAAATGATACCCATACTAATTAACAGAAAAATCAAGAAGAGGCCCTGGAGAGGTGAAGTTACAGACTTTTCCAAAGAGATACATTCCCATGACTGACTGCTCCTTCAACCTTCAGTTACTCAATATTTAGGATTGTAAACATACTTCCTAACTCAGGTGTTTTGGAAAACTGCAGGTCATGCACGACAGGTTAGGAATTTAGAGATGGACAAATATGTAATTGTAAAAAAAGTGTTATTTACTTTTTAGTATCTATGACCGACATAAAGCAAATTCGTTGGTCCTCATGTGTTTTAACATTTATGCTTTGATTGATGATGTGTTTCACTGGAGAGGAAGGATGTGGGGGGAAAAAAGGAAAAGAAAAAATAGGACAAAATTAAATGGACAAAATGGAACCCTGACTTACTTCTAAGGGACCAGAAAAATAGATTGTGTTATGGAACGGGCCACCCAAAGACCACATGAGAACTTGCTTCATTAGGAAAAACCCCACTGACTGCATAGCCCTATTTGTCACCTAACACCCCACACTGGAACCCATAAGGGGTATCAAACAATTACAATGAGTACTTGATGGGAACCACATCCTGAAAGAATTCTTTCCCAACCCCCTCTTCTGGGCTTCAAACAATCCCCCAGCCTATCCAAGCACATCATCAGAAGCAAGCTTCCCACAGACCAGGAAACATCAATTCAAAGCAGCACCAGACCCTGTCAGAACAACAGATGCAAAACCTGCAGACTTAACTCCACTGCTACAATGATCAATACCTCCCAGAACACACCTTTCAAGATCCATGAGTCCTACACATACCCATTGCAACATGTGGTATACCTCATCCAGTGCAACAAAGACCCCAACAACAACAAGGGTGAAACCAGACGATCACTACACTCTCGAACGAACTCACACAGAAAAATGATAAAAGACAAAAAACAACTTATCACTCATAGGTGTATATTTTTCACAAAGCAATCACTCCATATCTGACTTCTAAGGCTAGGTCTACACTACCCGCCTGAATTGGCGGGTAGAAATCGACCTCTCGGGGATCGATTTATTGCGTCCCGTTGGGACGTGACAATCGATCCCCGAATCGACGCTCTTACTCCACCAGCGAAGGTGGGAGTAAGAGCCGTCGACGGGAAGCCGCGGAGGTCGATTTTGCCACCGTCCTTACAGCGGGGTAAGTCGGCTGCGATACGTCGAATTCAGCTACGCTATTCGCGTAGCTGAATTTGCGTATCTTAAATCGACCCCCCCCCCGTAGTGAAGACGTAGCCTCAGTGCTCATCCTCTGAGGCCTGGTCTACACTAGGGGGGTGGATTGATCTAAGTTACGCAACTTCAGCTACGTGAATAACGTAGCTAAAGTTGACGTATTTAGATCTACTCACCGCAGTGTCTTCTCAGTGAGTCAACTACTGCCGCTTCCCCCGTCGACTCCGCCTGAGCCTCTCATGCCGGTGGAGTACAGGAGTCGACGGGAGAGCGCTCGGGGGTTAATTTATCACGTCTAGACTAGATGAGATAAATCGACCCTCGCTGGATCCATCGCTGCCCACCAATCTGGCGGGTAGTATAGACATATCCATAGGAAACCTACACAACTCCTTCAAAAGACAAGCCTGGGAACTTAAATTCATAACTCTGTTGGACACTAAAAACCATGGACTTAACACAGAGATTGGTTTTATGGCTCATTACAACAATTTGTAACACACCCTGCTGCCTGCTCACCCTTTACTTAAAATGAAGTGGGAAGTTGTCTCCTACAGTGTGTGTGACCCCCTTAGACTTGTCCCACCTTGTATTTAGCTCAGACACTGGTTATCTTCTCCAGACCTGAGGAAGAGCTCTGTAGCTTGAAAGTTTGTTCCTTCAACCAACAGAAGTTGGTCCAATAAAAGATATTACCGTACCTACCTTGTCTTTCAAAGGGACTGGATATTTAATTATTTAACACTGTCTTTCAGAAATATAGAAAATGACACATACACACTATTTTGTAGCTTTTCAATAAATAGTCTCCTCCATTACCTGAATGTCCTGAATAATGGATTTGAATAGAGGAGACCGCTCAGTCCACATTTTCACCAGTTCCATTGCATTATCAAAGTTTTTCACATACTCTCCATACATCTTGAGGAAAGGAGCTAACTTCTGCAGAATATCTCCAATTCTGGGGGTTGCAGCCCTGTAGAGCAAGAGGATTGAGTCTCAACTTCACAGCAAATAAGTAAAAGCCGACAAGGTATTAACTAGTAGACAAAATGAGGGGAAAATATTATTTAAAAATCTAAATTAATGAATCCTCCAGTTCAATACCATTACACAAAGGATCCCAGTCTGACCATCAAAGGAGACCCACAAAAGTGAAAACAATCTTTGTGCCCTATCTTGATCATGTATAAAGGCTACAAGTAAGGAATAAAGCACTACATAAAATGTTAATTCTTCTTTCATTATTTCCATTTAGTGAATGGCATTTCTTTGGGCTGCCATTATAAATGATATAACACTGCACTTCTCAGCTGGAGCTGAAAACTCAGGAGGCCAATTAATGCAAAACTGAGAAGATTCCAGTATTGCTAGAAATTATTAAAAAAAAAAATCAGTCAATTTAAAGATCTATTATGATAAATTCCATACTTTGAAAAAATATTAAGTCACTTAGAAGCTTAAAGTGGTAAAGACTATAGTGTTGCTTTATGTCCACAATAAACAAATAGCTTTAGCTGCTTTTCAAAATTTGAAAAATCACTTTGCGCTGACCTTTTCACAAACATACAGAGTTTGCAACAAGGTTCCAATAGTTTTATGAGCCAGCCAAACAAGAAATAGCCTACAAATGAAATGGGCTACTTATCTATAGCTACTAGCTCACCAAAAGTAGTCTGATTTCACTTTCCCTCCAGAGAAACTAAATTTTGAAGGTTGTCTCTAATGTCAGACCTGAAGGTGTCCAATTTCTACAAGCTTGGGCACTAGGCCATATCAGATATGTCCAAAAAAGTCTAGCACATTGAGTCTTGGCAAGAATAAAAGTCTACTATGACTTCAGAACCCCTCCATAAGTAGGGCCCTTCGTTTTCAGTTTTTATTTTATTTAATGTTTCGCAGGAATTTATTGGTGTTTATTACAGCCACAAAAGAGGTGAAAATCGGTGGAAAAAAATATTAATTTTTCTGGGTAAATATTGGGGGAGAGGGGGGTGTTGGTGGATGGAAGAACAGGGGGAAGTATTCAGCAGATTAATGCTTTGATGAATAGAATTCAATGTGGTTTGCTGCAGAACTAAAACAGAACTCAAAACACAATGCCACCTCTGAGTTTAAGAAAACAATACATCTCTAACCCCCAAATAAAAACTTTTCATTTGAATAAAGTTTATTATTGTAGACTTAGAACTATTAGCCTATATTTACATTTAATAATTGGGCCACACCATTAGCAGCACATACACTCAACTTCATCTTTTTCTCCTGTTTTTATTTTTTAAAAATTTGTGAATACTTCCCATGTTCTGAAATGTATTCTGATACAGATTTTCATTTTCTTCCCATTTTAGTGTGTCAAATCTTTAGACCATTATCTGCTAATAGCCTGAAATGTGTACGTGGTGGGCGTGAGATTCATCAGTACGTTCAGATGTGCACGCACTTCAGAGCTTGCGTGCATGCCCGTTTGTTTATTATGTGCATCTTTTAGACTAATACATAGCCTTACCTCAACAGGCAGCTTGGCATATACACACAGACTAACGTATTATTGTAATATCTATATCTCATGCAATGTATTGTATTTTCCTAATAAAACAAGTTATTTTTTATATACTTGAATATATAAAAGTAGGTGTGAAAATTGGAAAAAATGAATAATACTTTTTGTAAAACCCAGGATTTTTGTGTGTGTGGTAAAAATCAGTTTAAAACGGAAAATGCAAGGGTTTATCCATAAGGCACAGCCCAAAGCACTCTGGAAGAACATGCAGCACAGAGGCAGAGGCAAATGTAGAATTATGTACAAAAAAACCCTGCATCCAAAAATAAAACAATGTAAAACTTTAGAGCCTACAAGTCCACTCAGTCCTACTTCAGCCAATCGCTTAGACAAACAAGTTTGGTTACAATTTGCAGGAGATAATGCTGCCCGCTTCTTGTTTACAATGTCACCTGAAAGTGAGCACAGGCGTTCGCATGGCACTGTTGTAGCCGGCGTCACAAGATATTTACGTGCCAGATGCACCAAAGATTCATATGTCCCTTCATCTTCAACCACCATTCCAGAGGACATGCATCCATGCGGATGACAGATTCTGCTCAACAACGATCCAAAGCAGAGTGGACCGTCGCATGTTCACTTTCATCATTTGAGTCAGATGCCACCAGCAGAAGGTTGATTTTCTTTTTTGGTAGTTCAGGTTCTGTAGTTTCTGCATCTGAGTGTTGCTCTTTTAAGACTTCTGAAAGCATGCTCCACATCTCGTCCCGCTCAGATTTTGATGGCACTTTAGATGCTTAAACCTTGGGTCAAATGCTGTAGCTATTTTTAGAAATCTCACATTGGTACCGTCTTTGCGTTTTGTCAAATCTGCTGTGAAAGTGTTCTTAAAACGAACACGTGCTAGGTCATCATCCGAGATTGCTATAACATGAAATATATGGCAGAATGTGGGTAAAACAGAACAGGAGACATACTATTCTCCCCCCAAGGAGTTCAGTCACAAATTTAATTAACGCATTTTTTTTTAAAACGCACATCATCAGCATGGAAGCATGTCCACTGGAATGGTGACCAAAGCATGAAGGGGCATACGAATGTTTAGCATATCTGGCACGTAAATACCTTGCAATGCCAACTACAAAAGTGCCATACGACTGCTTGTTCTCACTTTCAGGTGACGTTGTAAATAAGAAGCAGGCCACATTATCTCTCATAAATATAAACAAACTTGTTTGTCTTAGCGATTGGCTGAAGAAGTAGGACTGAGTGGACTTGTAGGCTCTCGTGTTTTACACTGTTTTGTTTTTGAGTGCAGTAATGTAACAAAAAAAATCTACATTTGTAAGTTACACTTTCACAATAAAGAGATTGCACTACAGTGTTTATATGAGGTGAATTGAAAAATACCATTTCTTTTATCATTTTTACAGTGCAAACATTTGTAATAAAAAAAATAATATAAAGTGAGAACTGTACACTTTGTATTCTGTGTTGTAATATAAATCAATATATTTGAAAATGTAGAAAAACGTCCAAAAAGATTTATTAAATTTCAATTGGCATTCTATTGTTATAAGTGCGATTAATAGCAATTAATTTTTTTGAGTTAATTGTGTGAGTTAACTGTGATTAATCAACAGCCCTAGTCTCAAGACGTCATGACCAGCTGGAACACCATTTACTCATGATTAAATGCCTGCTGTAATATAAACAGGTTCTCACTGCCTTTTGTTCAAAACAATCTAAATTAATCCACCAAACACAACCCAGCAAAGGCTTGTAGATCTTATAATTCTAGTCTGGTGCCATTTAGGGTACTTCACTGCAGTGAGAGCCCAGACTAGCCTAGCCTGGTGCATCCCTAATGCAAAGTCCTACTTGTGCAACAGTATCCCCTGTGGTGCTGCACTAGCCAATGTACTGGGATGGGATTTCTGGTGGGATATCCCATGGTTCTTAGTATGAATTAACCTGGGCTGTTCCATGAATTCATTCCCAGAGTGCTCTCTCTCGCTTAGCATGGAGCTGCTGTCTGTGTCAGTGACATAAGAACACCTATCTAAGTAACTTCCAAGCGGAGCTCCTCATTATTAACACGGACTGTTCTGTACACATAAGCAAACAGCATTTGGCATCAAGAACTTCTAATGAGATTATTACTAAGGAATTTAGTCTGCAAGCCACAAAGTGATTCTTAGCACACGTTCATGGGCTGTATCTCTGCACAAATTCTTTGGAAGCACAGCAAAAATGGAGTGAGAAAATGTGGGGTTAAAGTACTGAGCCAGTGTAGGTGACTTCAGTGCAGAAGGAGGTAGACAAGAAATCAGAGCCTAGGTAGAATTGTGGGTTAGCACTGGAGGCCTAACAGAACCTGGGCTTGATTAGCCTGCATTCTCACTGCAAAGCAGGCAGGTTGCCAGACCAGGCTGCAATGAAACTCGACCTCAAGCTATACCCTCAGCTGTGCCTGCTAGCCTGGATTTAAAATATCCTCAAGCCAACGTTACAGATTTGTCTATGTATACAGAAGCTACAGCCTGGGCTAACTGCAGTGAAGATATACCTTTGGAGTGCTCACCCATGAGATCAGCTCAGATCAAGCAAAACTTTATGATGATGATTCTGTGGTCTGATCATTGACAGCTTATCTAAAGAGTGGCATAACACATCAAGGTGTCGGATGTGAAAGTTCCACTTTAGATCACTTCTGCCATACCAAAACACAGCAAAGTTAGGAGTATTGCCTATGTTCTGGACTCACAGATTTAAGATCTAGACTTTTATAATCCTAACTGCTGGGAAAAAAAACAACACAACTGAGTCAGAAGACATTATCCAGAAATTTGTATAGAAAGCCAGAGACAATACCAATATCGTATATGGAGTTACCAGAGGATATTCACAGAGTTCCTGGCTCTCGTTTATGGAAATGCTACGGAAAATGAATGGTCTTTTTTTTTTTTAAATGTTAGAGAACATGATGAAAGAGAGCAGATCCCAGAGACTGGTTGAAAACAAAAATTTATCAGATTTCTCTTTCAGAAATATCAAACATTTCTCCTAGGCAACATCCTTCCTTCAAATATGTGCACAATATGACCTATGAAAGGCAGTTAAGCAATTTCCAAGGTATCCAAGATACACCAATCACAGATGAAGATTGCATCCAGATAATACAGGATGGTGTGTTGTTCTTAAAATGCAATTTATGAGTTTAACACTAATATTAAAAGTTGATTTAGAGAGGCACTTTTTACTTAAAAAAATAATTTGAGCATTTACATTGCTAATGTATGCTGCTTTTACATACTCCAGAAAATGCAATTTAGTATTTGTGACATTCTGTACCTCAAAATAGCACCCTGGAACCCATATATTCACCACTGTGATATGATTATATGTTTTGTACCAATTATGCCTTGTGAGGTATCACTTAAAAAGTCTTGATCTGCTGAACATTGCTATCCTGTTGGATTGTATGTACTATCACTGCATGTGAAGTTATGAAGTATTGCTGTATGTTTGGTACTGAAATATGTGGTGAGTGGGGAACGCTCACAGCTAGCTTGTCAGTGGCAACAATGGAGCAACTATCACTGGCCAGACTGGCGTTGATGGCCCATCAAGAAGAATCCATTCTCTTAGGCCTTGGCTACACTTGCAGATGTACAGCGCTGTGAGTTAAACCTGACTTCGTGCAGCTGAGTAGGGAAAGCGCTGCAGTCTGTCCACACTGACAGCTGCCCAGCGCACTGTCGTGGCCACATTTGCAGCAATTGCAGCGCTATTGGGAGCGGTGCATTATGGGCAGCTATCCCACAGAGCATCTTTTCCCATTCTGGCGCTGTGGGTTGTGGGAAGGGGGCGTGGATGCAGGGCATTCTGGGTCCTGTCCCAATGCCCCGTGATGCATCGCTTCGCATCCCAGAAATCCCTTTGTTTCCATTCACCTTTGGCGCCATCTTTCAACAGTTTCTGTGCAGTGCGATCTGTCTGCGGGAAATGGAGCTCGAACTGCTGAGGCATATGCTGACTTATCTCGCCAGCACGTCACGTTTGGTTGTCGAACTATTCCTTAAGATCCAAAGTGACAGTGAGAGTGAGGAGTCCGACGATGCTATCGAGCCGCGTAACGCGTACGACACGAAATTGCTTGTGGCATTCACGGACATGCTCAGCACCGTGGAACGCCGCTTTTGGGCTCAGGAAACAAGCACCGAGTGGTGGGATCACATCGTCATGGAAGTCTGGGATGACGAGCAGTGGCTGCAGAACTTTCGGATGAGAAAAGCCACTTTCATGGGACTGTGTGAGGAGCAATCACGGTGCAAGGACACGTGATTGAGAGCTGCCCTGTCAGTGGAGAAGCGGGTGGCTATTGCAATCTGGAAGCTGGCAACTCCAGACAGCTACCGGTCGGTCGCAAACCAGTTTGGAGTAGGAAAGTCGACCATTGGAATCGTGTTGATGCAAGTTTGCAAGGCCATTAATCGCATCCTACTCAGAAGAACCATGACTCTGGGTAGCGTGCAGGAAATAGTGGATGGCTTTGCATAAATGGGGTTCCCTAACTGTGGAGGGGCGATATATGGGACGCACATTCCTATTCTGGCACTACCCCACCTAGGATCCGAGTACGTTAATCGGAAGGGGTATTTCTCTATGGTTCTCCAGGCGCTTGTGGATCACCGTGGGCATTTCATTGACATTAACACATGCTGGCCCGGAAAGGTGCATGACGCACGCATCTTTCGGAACACTTGGCTGTTCAGGAAGATGCAGGCCGGGACTTTTTTCCCAGAGCGGAAGATCACGGTAGGGGAAGTTGAAATGCCCATTGTGATCCTTAGAGATCCCGCTTACCCGTTAATGCCATGGCTCATGAAACCCTACACAGGGGGACTTGACAGCAGCAAGGAACAGTTCAACTACAGGCTGAGCCGGTGCCGAATGACTGTGGAGTGTGCCTTTGGCCATTTAAAGGGCCACTGGCGATCTCTGTATGGGAAGCTGGACTTGGCCAAAAACAGCATCCCCGCGGTTATATCCGCGTGTTGTGCCCTCCATAATATTTGTGAAGGGAAGGGTGAAAGCTTCACTCAGGCATGGACCTCCGAGGTTCAACACCTGGAGGCTGAATTTGCACAGCCAGAGAGCAGGGCTATTACAGGGGCCCAGCGCGGGGCTGCAAGGATTAGGGATACCTTGAGGGAGCAATTTGAGGCTGAAAACCAGCAGTGATATCTGGTGCCCTGCACGGGAGTAAAGTGCAGTAGTTCCAATCTTTAGGAATCAGTGTCTGCTAAGCAGACAAGCAAACTTGCAGTGCCTGTTTATTTCCTGGGCTAAGGAGCCTTTTACTTTATGCAATAATAAAGAATGTTTTCAAAGCCAAAAAATCCATTTATTGAAAAGAAAAAAAAATTATTTATTGAAAAGAAACAAGGGGGTGGATTGGGGAACAGTACAATCACAGATTCGCGTATGTCCTGTCTGGTGTGCTGTGCAGTGAGTGCTGCACTTCAGGATAGCTATACTGCACGGTGATGGTGGTTGAGTGCAGAGGGTTTTCAGGGCTGGGTGGTGAAGATACTGGTGTTGGAGGCAGCGGGTGGCGTGAAGAACACGGAAGTTGGGGAAAGTGGGTTGGAGGTGACAGTGGGGCACAACGGAAAGAGTTTTGGGACAAGGGCTGTGGGGGGGGTGGCGTTTGCGGTACTGCTCCTCTTTCTGCATGGCTACGAGCTCCTGGATAGCGTCTGTTTGGCGTTCCAGGATGCTTATAAGCCTATCAGTGCTTTGCTGCCGGTGCGTGGTGCTTTGCCACCGGTACGCTGCGTTTTCCTGGCGGATCTTGCTTTCTCTCTCCCTCCAGTTCTGTGCTTTCTCATTCTCTTTAATAGATTGCCGCATCACTTCTTGCAGCATGTCTTCTTTGCTTTTTCGCGGTCTCTTCCTGAGTCTTTGCAGTCTCTGAGCAGGCGATAAGAGGGATGGCTGAGGTCTCAAGGTTGATGCTGCTGTATAGGCAAAATGCAACATTTAACAGAGGCAGCATTGTTTATACCAGACAGAGTAAGGATTCCCCCCGCACTTAAGGAGTAGAAGACACACAGGGTCTACACAATAGCATAATTTTCCCATCCGAAACCGAGCGCACACATCCCACGGGAGCCTCAAAATGGTGAGTAAGGGGGACTGATTGTTTCAGGGCTGCACTGTCCTCTGGGTTTCTGTGCCTTGGGGAGAGCCAACAGCTTCAGGGGGCACCTACACTGAACACTGTCCCAACATTTTCCACAGGAGTTCGTCCTGGATGACATCTCGCTGCTGAGGGTGACCTGGGAAGCAAGGGAGGGTCTTCTACTGCAATGCGGCTTCCGCCCTGGCCCATATGCAGCTTGCCTGTGGGCAGCAATGGTCCCCCCTCCCCTCGCGGCACAGTGGCGCGGACACGTTAGCCTGGCTGGGACGAGGACCACGGTGGCTCTCCCGATAAACCTGCGCAAGCGCATTGCACACGTTCTGGATGAGACATTCGAGGAGATTACCGAGGCCGATTACCACGATGTGATAAACCACATCAATGCACTATTCCGCATCTAGGCATGCATGCCTAACCCTCCTCTCCCAAAGAGCCCTCACCGAAAAAATTCCTTCCCGAAAAAAAAACCGCTTACCGGGAACCTGCTCTTCTGTTTGTCCTCCACCAAGTACCGGCCGCTGCGACTGGCTACCTTCCTCCTGGCTCGAGAAGAGCTCCTAGCTGCATGGCTCCAGGGATTCCGGGGTGTCTCCATCCGGCCCACCACCATCACTCCCGTTTTCCTCCTCCTCTTCCTCCTCCCGCCCCCCCCCCACACCGGCTCTGAAGTGTCCATGGTGGTGTTTGGAGTGGAGGTGGGGTTAACCCCAAGTATCGCATCCAGCTCTTTGTAGAATCGGCAGGTTGCGGGGGGAGCACCCGAGCGGCCGTCTGCGTCGCGGGCTTTGCGGTAGACACTCCGCAGCTCCTTCACTTTAATCCTGCACTGCAGGGCGTCCCGGTCATGGCCCCTTTCCATCATGTCCTTTGATACCTTCCCGAAGGTATTGTAATTCCTACGGCTGGAGCGCAGCTGGGACTGGACAGCTTCCTCCCCCCAAACACTGATGCGGTCCAGCAACTCGCCATTGCTCCATGCTGGGGCTCGCTTGGCGCGTGGAGGCATGGTCACCTGGAAAGATTCGCTGATAGCACTCCACGCCATGCCGGGCTGAGCAAACAGGAAGGGGATTTTTAAAATTCCCGGGGAATGTAAAGGGTGGGTCACATGGTTGGTTACCTGAGGCCAGGGCAGTAGAGTTTAAACTGATGACCAGAGTGGCTAGAACTGGCATTGTGGGATACTGCCGAATAATTCTGGAGGCCATTCACAGCGCATTGGGCAGCCACACTGGCGCCGCAGCGCTGCAGCAGCAGCGCAATACTCACTATTCCTCTCGGGGAGGTGGAGTACATGCAGCGCTGCAACCACGGAGATACAGCGCTGCAAATGCCTTGCCAGTGTGGACGGGGAGTGAGTTACAGCGCTGGGGGCGGCTTTACAGCGCTGTAACTCGCAAGTGTAGCCAACGCCTTAGAGAATCCTTAGAGAGCACATACACAATGGTGGCGGCCTAACCCCCAAGTCACAGGAAGGATCTTTCTAGCAGCTGGAAGAAAGTATAAAAGAGGGACAGTGACATCACCACCTGGGCCTCTCTCCTCCCCCATCTCAACACCTGGAAGACTGTCTGGAAGACAAAGACTTTGAACTGGGGAGATTGGTCCCAGGCTGGGAAGGGAATCCAGACTGTATATTCAAAACTGTGAGCTGCCTGTATAGGGTGAGAGACTGATTTAAATCTTGCTTAGTCTCTTAAAGATAGAAACGCACTCTAAATTTTATTTTCATTTCTTATGTAACCAATTTTGATCTGTATGCTGGCTACTTGTAATCACCTGAAAAAAAAATCTCTTTCTGTAGTGAATAAATCAGTTTTATATTTTACCTAAAACGGCGTGTTTTTGGTTGAAGTATTCGGGAATCTCAGCTCAGACTACAAAGCCTGGTGCAGGTCCACTTTCCTTTGACAGAGTGGTGAACTAATTAATGAGCTTGCACTGTCAAAGGGACTCTTGAACATGTAAGATGGTATATTTATGGCATGTAAGGCTGGGGTAATTGGCTGGTGCCTCTATGTATTATTCATGGGTAAGGCTGTGAGTCTTTCATGGAGATCACAGAAGTCACGGATTCCATGACTTTTCGGGACCTCCGTGACTTCCGCAGCTGCAGCCGCTGGGGCGGTCCTGGGGCCAGCTTCACCAGCCGCTGCTCTGGTGGCCCCGGCAATGGGTCCCGGGCACTGCCTCGGAGCAGCAGCAGGGCCCCAGGCCATCCCCCCCACCCAGAGCAGCAGCAGGAAGGCCCCAGGCTGCCCCCCCCCCCGCCCCGAGGAGCAGCAATGGCAGCAGGGGGGACTCAGGCCGCTCCCCCGCCCGGGGGAGCAGCAACCACCAGAGCAGCTGGAGCGCCCCCCCCCCACCCCATTCCTCAGCACCTAATATTTAGTTAGGGTTATTTTTAGTACAAGTCATGGACAGGTCACTGGTGTGACTTTTTTTTTATTGCTCCTGACCTGTACGTGACTTTTACTAAAAATACCCGTGACTAAATCATAGCCTTATTCATGAGTGGCTCTGGGAGCATTCGTGCCATTTCGCTGGGTGTGGGGCTCCACATGCTGATGGCTAAGGGATCCCAGCGCCTGGAGGGGTTTGCTGTTTGTCACTGGCATAGCCTTGTGAGAGACAGCCCAGGTTGGAGAATTAAGGGGGAACAGTGGTCCCACAGTTCCAGGTTGTACTCCGGGATCCTGTCACAGTATTTTACTAATATGACACACAGCACAAAGTAGAGGAGATAGACTGTACTTTCTCTAAGGCAGAATGTAGTTTATGTATACAATAGATTTTAAAGCATTACTGAAGTAAATCATACTTCCCCCTCCCCCCAAATTGAGCAATTTAATATTTGGGTTCACTTTTTTTTAATTTGATGAATACAAAAAGATGAATTTCTCATATACAATATTAAATACTTTATTATAATGGAGTAAAGAATGCAAGCTTAATGTTTTAAATTAAATTTTAAATTAAATTAAGCATTGTTAAGCATTACTTTATTTTACGCTGTTTAGGTGTTATCTAATTATGATATTGCCTTGCTTTATACAAAATGTTTAGTTCTCTCTGTGTTGGTGCATGGTAACCACCATTTTATTTTGAACCCTGTGGGAGCTTACCCTGCCTGGACACTTGGTGCTCTGTGCCTCAATTTACCTCCTCATGTGCCCTTGGAGGAATTCATGCCATACAACTGGTGTTTGAAACTAGAATCTTCTCAGGTTTGTTAATAAACCAAGTCTGTTCAACCACTTGCCCCCAGATCAGGGTTCCCAGGTAGCCCTTGTTATCAGTGTTTCCCCGCTAACTTTACTCTGGGGCTCTGCCCAGCTCCCACTGGGCAGTGAGTGATGTCATTCCCACTGTGGTTCTTTCCCAGGCAACAGCTCTTCTGTAATCTGCTGTGCAGACCCCCCCGACCAGGAGTTCCACAGCCCCTCATCTCCCCTTGGGCAACAGGCCCTGCTTCTTATTTCCTGCCTTGCACATGACACACACAAAACACGCATGCATGCACGCCCTACGCTGCAAGCATGTCTGCATTGCCTGCAGACAGTTATGACCCTTCCTTGGTAGGAGGATTAATATTTCATCTGCCAATCCAGGGATAAGGCCTGTGCACCCTGTCACAACTCTTAGGGCTCTTCTATCCCAGTTCCCACCTATTCTTCCTCCAACTGTTACCTGGACTGAGACAAGCAGGTATTTTAGGATTTTCTTGGATGTCACAGGAATCAAGAATTCCTTAACTCTTCTAAAAATGCCCCTGATGTTTGGCATTTGGAGTACTTTGTAAATGGGTGGGATGTGACAAGAAGCAATAGAACCTAGGGAGCTGCCAAATTAAACCCCAGTTTGCATGGCAGGTGAAACAGAGTGGGAGCTCAACTTACTGAGATGACATAGGATCAGATCAGTGTACTGCTGGTGAAAACTTTAATTCTTTCTTTTTGCTAACGAGTTGTCACCTTTTCTTGAGGCAGAGAGAAATGTTACCTTTTTTTGAAGAATTAGATTGGATTAAATAAATTGAGTTTGTGCTGACAACCGCTATGTCTAGTGTTACCACAGCACAGGCACACTTCTAGTTATTTGCACTAAAGATGGAAAATAAAAAGCTTATCCACAGTACAAAATGCTCATTACACATGACTTTCCCTTGAAAAAATGCCATGACAACACCATCCTAAAAATAATCCAGAACCAGGTGTTAATTACTAAATGATAAAGTTAAAACATGTAATAAAAGGAATTCTACTTTATTACAGAATAGAAAGCAATGATAAAAATTAATGCATCATCAGGTTATTGCACAATAACTGTATAAACATTCATTTGCACCAATTCCTGTATTTCAGGCAATAGACTCACCAGGTAGCATGTAATCTTAAAGGGCTACCGCTCCCATTCAGCTAAAGGTTTCACATGCGAATAATCCCATTGACTTCACTGAAACAACCCATGTGCTTAAGCTAAGGACATGCTTAATTCCTCTATTAAATGAAACCCTGATGAATAGTAGAGCAGCAGACACTTTTTCCCAACAGCAGAACTTCCTTGGAGCATTTTAATGGTAAAGTGTCCTCTGTCTCAGTCATGTAACAATTTCTACGCTAACTCAGACCCATTATTAAAAGGCTTAATATCTTTCAAAACAATTCTTACCATTCTTGCATTCTTTTCTCAAGCTCCGGAAGCAAGAATTTACTGTGGAAGGCGTTGATCGATGAAATATTAGAAAATATTTTATTGACCACCTCAGCTGGAAATGAACCCCTGTTAGCTTCCTCCAATAGTCTGCCATAGAATACCTGCAATAGAGAAGGACTTAAAAGTTAACAGGCCAATGTGCATTTCTGTTATCTTTAAGTGGTACACAGCAGACAAACACCCCTCCCTCCCCCACACATTTCAAGATGGTTACTTTTATAGCTAAACTGTGGGAGCATCCAAAATTACTGAAGTATCGTCATCCCCCTTCCCCTCACCTCCTTCAGATATCAGTGGAACTCCCCGCCCCAGTGTGCCCTCCAGGAGCCAAAGCAGCAGTGAAGCCCTGGGGAGTAAGACACTTCCAGAACGCATTGGGTGCAAGTGATGTCATCATACTTTGCTTTCTTTCAGTTTGGACTACAGGCATTCTATCTGCTGACTGGCCTTTCTTTCTGGCCTCCTTTCCAGTCCTCCATCTTATCTTCTTTTCCTTGCCTCTCCCTCAACATCCCCTTTCCCTTCCTACTTCCATACTCTTGTTAATTCATCCCCATGATGCTCCCTTGTTGCCCCACACTGAGCTCAGCATGACGTTTTGCAACCATCACCCTGAGCACTTTGCTTGTGCATTGGATCCCCTTGTCCTTTTAGAATAGGAGCGCTTTGGAGACAGGGGCTGTGCCTTCAACATACTAGAATCAATTATGGCAGGCAGACTAATCAGGACACCTGGTTTAAAAAGGACCTCCCATCAGTTAGTGGAGGGCATGCAAGGAGTGAAAAGGCGTGCTGCTGGAGGACTGAGGAGTTTTAAGTGTTTTAAGACATCTAGCAGAACAGCGCTCTCATTCTGAATCTGTGCCTTTTGGTACTACAGCAGTAGAATTAAAAAAAAACCCACCACCTACAGAATCATAGAAACATAGGCATGGAAGGGATTATAAACATTACATAAGTATTATTTTAACCAAATTTAGGGAAATAAGCTCAGCCTCCACCATTCTCCTTTCTTTTCATTATGCTGGTAGTTTTAGGTGCTACCCGTAAACTTTTCTCAGAATTTTGCCTGATATTTTGGAAAAACTTGAATGCAGAAATGCATCTAAAATTGGGATAGTGAAAATACTTCTACAATGCCAGTCAGAAGGGACTAAAAGTAAATCTGAATATTTTACTGTGATTTCTTGTGTCCCTAAAACAATGCTCTTATTTGCGAGAAAGGTCTATTTTCAACACAATGTGTTCATGTAAGACAGCTATGTAAATCATTTCCCTCATATTCAGGAGAACCAAAACTTATATGCCTAAGCAGTCTACTAGCTGTTTAATATAGCAATTAGGACTTTTCAGACCTGATCTTGATTTACAAGCCCATGCGCTAGACCAGGGAAACATCAACATGAAATGAAGATGAAGAACAAGGTTAGTTGACAAAGCAATGCATGATCAGAGATATCTAGGTATAGTGGGTATATATGAGAAAGTAGGCAGGCTCAAAGAAAGATTTAGAGAACTGCAGATTGACATTTAAGAAATGACAAATATAGTTTGAAGCTGTGAAAAGTGCAAGCGCTCAATTCTTCCATCACAGAATATGAGTAACTCCCATTCACTTTAATAGGAATTAGGCAGACCATGTGATGGAAGAATAGAGCAGAGAAGGTTTAAGATGGGATGCTTCTCTTCTAGGTCACTGTTTGAAAGCTGGCTAACATCAGCAGACACCAAAGTTCTACCAGAGACACTGTTCAGTGGCTTAGTGCGCAGGTGATTACATCAAACACATACCACTATACATTGGCTTCCTTGTTGGCAGTTTCAGCAAAGGCCAAGAAATGAATGAGCAGAGAGGTGAAATTAGCCTCTCCTCTTTGTAGGCTCTTCCACTGGTATGGAAGCTTGCACTTCTATTGCTCACACTGTGGTCTACGTAAACACAAGGATTCAGTTTCTATGTCCATCAGGGACAGATATGTTTTGCAAACATTAAAATGATTTAAAAACAAAAAAAAAATGAAGTAGTGGTTGCAAATGACTGCTTAGTTGAGAGGATTAGCAGAAGGCAAAAAACCCACAATCCCTTAATGTGGTTTTTACAAACAGATAAAGCTCATATGAACTGCAGTATATGTAAGTAAAAGAATGAAGCACTTCAAGCAAAATTCACCTTGTCTAAGAGGTCAAGTCGGCTGACGTAGGCTCTTTCTGTATGCAAAAGTTCATCGGCAATTTTGTGACGTTTCTCCTCATCTGTCTCCTGAAAAAAACATAAGATTCTTTCTCTGAATAGTTCAGGGTAATTCAGTTCAAGTTCTACATTTAATTAGTAACTTTTTTTTTTTTTTGGCAAACACAAACTAATTCAAAATGACAAAGTTCCCAAAGGATTTACCAGGAAGTAAAAATCAGGAGCAGTGTAGAACAAACATGTAACCGTTTTCCTGTTTGTGCAGATGGCTTTGTATTATTACTAGGTGTTTGCCAAACCCTTCCATACTCCCCACCCCCAGGTTCCTACACAGTTGAACAACTAGGGTCCTGATAATTACCATTAACGTTTCAGAGCTGGATGAATTAACTCCTATTTTTTGCCAGATGAATTCAGCCCTTTTTTTTTGGTTTCCAATATAGTTTAAACTGACTGTTCTTTGCATGACTTTGTTAGTTAATCAAAATTATTGCACAAACATTTTATGTAGACAATCAGCTTATGGATTCCAGATGAAAGGTTAGCTGCAGTAAGAATATTCACTAGAGCTGTGCAGGAAATGGATTTTCTGTTCCGTGGGAAATTTCACAATTCTGAATCCCCGCCCATACTGAAATTCCAAAAATTATTATTCCAGGTCGATAGAAACATTTTGTTCCAATTTCAATTTTTTAAAAAATATGATATATTAAAAACCAGAAAAGAATTGCAATGGAGTCATTCTGAAACAGAAAAATTGAAATGCTCCATTACAAAAAGCTTGAAACAGAAAATTTAAACCTCGGGGGAAAGAAATGAAATCAACATTTTGATTTTGATGAAACGGCATTCTCCAATGGAAAAACGTTCCATAGGAAAATTCGGGAACAGCTCTACTATTCACTTGTGTGGCTGTTCACCTTATTCACATGGAGTGAAATCCCGGCCCATTGACGTCAATGGGAGTTTTGTTATTGGCTTCCCTGGGGCGAGGATTTCATCCAAGGTATTGTTTCCACTACCTGGCTGTAAGAGTAAATCTTTTATTAAGAGGAGGGTTTGAATAAGTAATTTGTGGTGTGAATCTTCCAGCAAACACATTTTCATGACTAAGACACACACACGCTGCAGATAACTTTGCAAACGTTGCAGAACATTGAAGTACATCGTTTTTATTTGATAGTCCGTTACCGGCTCATTTTTTTTAGTATTCACCCAAGCTTTAATGCTATTACCATCCTTGTAAATGTTAGTATCTGCAAGCAACTGAAACACACTTCAGTCTTAAGCTTCAGGGCTGCCACCAATCATATTGCTGCATGCCAAAACTTCTCCCTTCAGACTTAAGTAGCTGCTTCGACAAGATAGTCTCCATTGAATCTGCTTACCCATATAATAGCCACTGTATTACTGGAGCTTATAAAATAGCACTCCTATGGTCTACATGCACTCAGAAGCACTGCAGAGACCAGAAAAGCTTAAACAATTACAGGGTGGTGTAGGTTAGGATGATAATTTACAGATAAAGTCTTACATTTGGACTTTAGAGGCTATAAAGATTCTTGATTTTTCTGCAAAAATTATTTGGCCAAAATAAATAAATAAATAAATAAAAATAAAAAATATCCCAGCAGTTTCCCCAAGCGTGTGTGAAGAACCATTTCACTACATATTTTCAGGGGACTATTTTAGTCCACATTATTTGCATATTTGTATGTATTACAGAACCTAATTAAAGGAAAAACTAAGCAGCTAAAGGAACAGACTTGTTAAAATAATGTAACTGCGATATTGCCAAGCAGCATTAAAAGCGTCATGAGTTAGGGTCCTCAAATGCAGGAGATTAAAAAAAATCCTACCATTTTTATGCTAAATACATTTTTAAAAAAAAGTTTGCCATCTGGTTTTTGCCCTTTTAAGGGGAAGCTTCCCACAACCAAAGGGTGAGAGCTTTCAGGTCCAAAATTTAACCTGAAACACACAAACAACGAGGAGTCCTTGTGGCACCTTAGAGACTAACAAATTTATTTGGGCATAAGCTTTCGTGGGCTAAAACCTACTTCATCAGATGCATGGAGTGAAAAATACAATAAGCAAAATGTATATTATAGCACATGAAAAGATGGGAGTTGCCTTACCAAGTGGGGGGTCAGTGTTAAGATGGAAGTGGCCCATTTTCAACAGTTGACAAGGACTCCTTGTTGTTTTTGCTGATACAGACTAACATGGCGACTACTCTGAAACCTGTCACCGCACAAACATGTGTATGAATTTCCACTCTGGGCCATCTCCTAACACCTGGGGTGAAGAAGCTGCCATTCTATCCTCTCTGGTCCTCTGATGGATCACCACACTGGTCTCTCCCGCTGTCCCATTTCCTTCACTATCCCACTGACTTCCCTCCTTTTTCCCCTTTATATTTTCCCCACAGTTACCTTCTCTTCCTCTGCAGTCTTATTAGTCTCTTCCTGAACCTTTTCATTTTCCCATCTCGTTGAGTCTTCTTCTACCTCTTATGTTCCTCTGAACCACCTCAGCCTCCCTCTTGCACCCCACATTCTCCTCTCCAGTCTCTTCTCTGGACCCTGTGGTAAATGGACACCCAATTTTCCCCTCCCCTCATCTTCTCCTGCTCCCACATTGCCCCCTCTCCACTAAATATGCTCCTGAATCCTACGCCTCCTCGGTCTCCTGCTGCACCTTTCTTCTCTGTGCCCCTGTCAGGGCTGGTCTACACGGGGAAATTTACCATCCTAATTATATCATTTGCTTTTATGTCGCTTTGGAAATGGTATACGGTAAACTAGACAAAGGCGCTCTTATTCCAGAATGGGAGTGTCCATGGGGGAGTTATATTGGTGTAACTATAGCAGTATAATTTACCAGAATTATGTTCGTAAATTTGCTCACGTAGACAAGCCCTCAAACTCCAACCATGCCTTCTCCTAGTCTCCCACTCTATACCCCGATTCAGCTATTCTCAGCCTTCTGCTGCCACTGCCATCCCCCTGCACGTCCTCACTCTCCTCTGCTCCCCAGATTCTCCTTCTCCTCATGGTGTCCTGACTAGTCCCCCAACCACAAAACTCTAAACTAGGCATATATTGTAAAAAAAATAAACAAAAAAAACCCACATTTTTCTGACTATGATCAGTATTGTGCCAAACCTCTAAAGACTTATAATTAGATTTCTTTTAGTTGTATACAAACAACTTACAATTTTATACAACAAAAATGGAACATACAAATAAGAATAATAAGGTATGTAATGTACTGAGCCCAGTGGCGCATTAATAATTTTGCCGCCCCTAGGCCGGGAAATAATTGCCGCCCTGGCCCCGCCCAACCCCGCCCTTGTTCCAACCCCCTCCCCAAAGTCCCCGCCCCAACTCCACCCCCTCCCTTCCCCTATTGGATCCCTTCCCCAAATCCCCGCCCCCAGCCCCGCCTCTTCCCCAGCGAATGGCGTTCCCCCCTCCTCCCCCCTCCCTCCCTGCCCCGCGAAACAGCTGTTTCGCGGCGCAAGCGCTGGGAGGGGAGAGAAACAGCAAGCCGCGGCGTGCTTGCAGAGCAGGCGGAAGTGAGCTGGAGCAGGGGGGCGGGGCGCGGAGGGGAGCTTCTGCCCCTGAAAATTTGCCGGCCAAGCCTAGGCCTTGGCCTTGTCAGCCTAGGCAATAATACGGCGCTGTCTGAGCCACAGCATACCTTCTTGATTAAGCAGAACTTTCTACTGACCTCAGTAAAAGAGGTCTGCTTAAAAAAAACTGATGTAGCTCCAGGAAATAATCTATTGCATGAAATATCACAAAGGAACATAAGAAAAAGAAGTATTCTCTATTATACACAAAGTATTAATATTAAATGAAAACTATAAGATTCCAAAATGTTGATTATCAAGGTGTTGGGGGAAGGTGGTGCGGGCTCTGGGAAGGAGTTTGGGTGCGGGAGGGGACTCTGGGCTGGGGCAGGGGGTTGGGGTGCAGGAGAGGGTTTGGGGTGCGGGGTCCTGGCGGTGCTTACCACAGCTCCTGGGAAGTGGCCACCAGGTCCCTGCAGCCCCTAGATGCAAGGGCGGCCAGAGAGGCTCCACGTGCTGCCCTCGTGCCCACAGGCGCCGCCCCCGCAGCTCCCATTGGTTGCTGTTCCTGGCCAATATGAAGCTGCAGAGCTAGCCCTCGGGGTGGGGGCAGCACACGGAGCCTCCCTGGCCGCCCACGCGTCTAGGAGCTGCAGGGACCAGGCAGCCGCTTCTGGGAGCCACACGGAGCTAGGGCAGGCAGGGAGCTTTCGAAAGTGAGGTTCTTACCCACGAAAGCTTATGCTCCCAATACTTCTGTTAGTCTTAAAGGTGCCACAGGACCCTCTGTTGCTTTTTCCTATTCCAACCAGTAATTTGGAATAGATAACTTCTGTGTTCAGTCTTAACAGCTGTTTTTTTCAAAATATTTAACCACCCAGACCAGAACACCTTTCCTATTCCACCCAACTCAACTGGCAAAATCCATGTATCAGACAGGATTGCAAATACCAAATCAGTTTACAGATGAAGCCTAAAATTATGCATTCTATGTGGTCTGGGTACACACTTCTTACTACAAAGTTATTAGTGTTACTCTCCCTTAGAATCATTTTATGGTGATACAAAACGAAAAAATAAATAGTTTGCGTTTAAGTTATTGCCTGAACTGAGACATTAAGCCTTGATGTGAAAAAGTTTGCAGAGATTAAAAAACATATTACACTTCCATACTTAAAATATTAGCAGTATGTAGACATTTTTCATAATCCTGCAATAGATTTACACATCCTGTGAATTTACATCAAACTTTTTCTATGAACTACATCCCAATTTATTTGAGGCAGTTTCTACTGAAATTTGCAGATCGAAGTAAACTAATATCAATCCCTTGCCAGCAAAGCTTTTCCAATTCTGCCAGCAAACATGAAGAGGGTATGGGAATATAGAATATGATTCTTTCCTTTCCAGACTGAGTCCTTGCCTCAGAGAATTTACAATCTAATACAACAAGTGACATATGAAGGGTGGGGAGAAAAATACAAAGTATGTATAATTTTTTATATATTATCACTACTGCCAAACTCGTGTTCAAAAATCGTTAGTTGGACCCCAAAAATAACAAGTGGCCTACAAGCAAAGAGATTTAAAAATATAATTCATTTGAAGTTCCTTTTTATTTGACTTCTGTTTGAGCATTTAAGTCACCCGGCCTCTATATTTTCAAGCTTTTCTCTGCAACCAAGTGGGCTAGAAATTTAATTTAAATGAAGACTGATGTTCTCATGCAATCTCTTGGTTCCAGCAGCTGGAGCTTTAAGGCAAACACCAAATATTATGAGTCTTGCGATAAAATCATGAGAGCTGATAACATTATCATATCATCTTATTTACTAAGTACATATCTCTCTTCAGCTTCCCTTCAAGCTGCCAAATATTTCAAATATAAATTTATTGTATATCTACCCACCTTCAAGAAAGGGTATACAGATTTCATTACCCCT
The DNA here is from genome assembly GCF_002925995.2 of Terrapene triunguis. Taxonomy (NCBI): domain Eukaryota; kingdom Metazoa; phylum Chordata; order Testudines; family Emydidae; genus Terrapene; species Terrapene triunguis. The sequence goes on from NW_020664598.1 coordinate 16,433,371, forward strand.
GAAGATATGACAGCACTAGTTAAGACACTGCTGTCACCCCTATACACAATGCTAAAGGGATGAAATTTTGAATACTCTTCCCTAGGGAAATGCAGCAATGTTCACACTATGACTTCTGTCCCTTCAGGGAAGATAAAGCTACAGAACCTGGGGCATAGAGATAAAGGAGAGCTGTTTTCTCTCTCTCTCACAAGTGTGGCAAAAGGGGTGTCCTTTTCGGGCAGAAAGTTTATCTTACAAGAAACTCTCCCTCCCTCTTCACAGACCAAAAGCACCACATCACATTTGCAACATGCATGAACTCTGGAATACTTAAGTGTGTCTACAATATTGTAGCCTGCAGCACTGCCACTAAAAGTACATGTCAAACAAATGCTTTGTTTACTGAAAATACACAATTGATTTTAATCTCTCTAGAACACAATAGTTTATATTCTGATTTTCCACTATATTCAAAATGTGTAGTCAGACTTTTTTTGGGGGGGGGGGGGGGGTGTCTTCAGTTAGTTCTAATGGAACACTTCTCCCAGAGTGTTCTCTCATACAGCTGTGGCATTCTTGTACTATTCAGCCTTCAGGTTAGAAAAACACATCCTATTACAGAAGGTATTGCTGTAGCAAGACTGGCAATTTTCTTAAGATCTTCTCTTTAAAGGTCTTTTGCCATGTGTTATTTGCAGTTCTTGATTTTTTCTTACATCCCATAAAGTGTTTAAAACTCAACAAAGTTCCATACAGGATTATTTTTGCAGCAATAACAGAACAACTCTTTGCCAAGTCTAGACACCATTTTGTCTGGACCCCTTTACAACTTGTAATTCCATAAGGCCTTAGTCAGACCTACCTGCTATAGAATTGAGAAAAGGAACAGGGAAGAGCATTCAGAATTAGCTCTCAATTATGAGCTCTGGCTTCACATTATTCCCCAGCCTCAAACTCACCCCCATCCTTGAAGCAATGGATCAAATCTACTTATCTTCTTAAGATACATAAATTCAGAAAGCAAGGATATTTCCCTCTCCTCCTCCCTTTTTCTTGAATTTTAGGACTATGTTTCAAAGCATTAAATTGGTGGACAAGGAATATAGCTAGTAGTTTACATAGTGGTTTTCTAGCTTTTAGTACTGCAGTTCCATTGCCCCATCTTAAAACTTGGTGATTTGCCATACCCATTTTTTTTTCTATTTGACACTAGATTCAAGGAGGACACAAGAGTGTGAACAGTTCTGTGACTTTAAATGTCTACAGTTTAATTATATACACTGATCTAATCTGGGTTTTTAAAACTATAATTTGATTATATGGATTTCTGGCACTAAGATTTTAGTGAGAAGAGTGGGCCCATTACAAACTGCATAGTTGTGCAATATTTGGTTGAATATCTGCTAGTTTCCAAGTTTAAACAATTTCTATGGTTAGTTTTCACAGAAATCACTGCTTAAAACTCAGCCTTAGAGTGATAACTGGGAGCAAATGGAAACAGTATTTTCATAGCTTTATCACTGACTTCTTTGTACGCTCCTTTAACAGAAATCCAGAATTCCTGGTTTGTTGGATTTGAAAACTTGGTCTTCAGAGTGTGATTACTTGACAATTCTAAGATTTTCATGAGATGAAATACCTAAGGTTGGAATGGAGTCAACTGTTACCAATATCAGATTTCGACTCCATTTGGAGATTCATGTCCAACTCCAGGAAAGTAGTCATCAAAATGGAAATACAATCCAGAAAACATGAGTTAATATTTGGTCTCAATAGAATTTTGATCACTTTTCCTCTTTAAAAAAAAAAAAAAAAAAAATTAAAAGTCTGATATCTCTAAGTCTGGAAACATCTCAGTAACTCTCTTTCCTATGCGGCATCTCCAAAGACAAAGCTTTTTTTTTATAAATCCCCTGATTTTCTTTTTCATATCTAGTATATCTGTATTCTGAGCTTGAAGTGTTAGGTTCTGTGCATTCAATTTGCCAAATATGTCCATCAGGTAAATCAGTCAAATGCAGTCAAGAAGCCCCCCTTACAAACGTAATCTGCAAGGTCTGTTTTCCCAAGGGGAAAATTCTCATTTTACCAAGCAATTTAAAGATGTGTTGTAACACTTTCCCACATGACAACCACCTGACTTTACTGTGAAAGGAATGTAGTCAGAACCCATCTCAGCACATTATACTAAAACAACGTGTTCACTGCCCAGGATTTTATTATATTACTTTAACAACAATGTTGAGGGCTTCATGTATTTCAGGGTGCAACTTCTTTGATGCCAAAGCTTGGCGATGAATCATCCAGTTTCCACATTGCTGCTGTTGCCACTTTCTTTACTCATGGCTGAAACCCCAATAGTCTCTCCAGTTATAGCTGCTGTCCCATCTGTGCACAGCCCCCTCACACATAGCCCTGTTAAGACCTTCAACCACTATGAATTTACTGAGGATCATGAGTATTTCCTCACTGGTTGTTCAGGTCGGGGTTTCTTTGCAAAATAAAAAAGTCCTTCAACTATTGTACTTGCTTTTATAAATCTCAGATAACACAGAAGTTGAGCCATGGTAGCTAACATGACTTAACTTCTGTGTTATCTGAGATTTATAAAAGCAAGCACAATAGTTGAAGGACTTTTTATTTTGCAAAGAAACCTGGTCTGTGGTTGATCAAGCTACAGTGCAAATATTGACTCTTAAATTTGTTCTATCAACTGGTCCTGGATGTTTTCTGCAAGGTCATCAATGCATCGATGGAAGGTGTTATTTGATAAAGGAATGGTTTTTCAGTGTCATGGCTGCTTGTTTCCCAAATCAGAATTCTACATGTCTATTACTTCTGGAAGGAGACGGGTCCTGCAAATGGTGTGCGCTTGTTTGCTTTTTGTAATCTGCATGGCCACATAAGATGCCTCTGAGGAGTTACCTCTTTAGACATGACTTTTGGGGGGGGGGGGGGGGGGGCGAGATGCTTTAATTCTTCTAGTTTCTGAAGGAAAAATCACGGCTTTTGTTCACGAATTCCAGGTGTTGGTTTCTAAATGCTCTTGGCATCATACTTTCAGTTACTAACATTGAAAATAAATGACATTGTAGCTGCGGATGTTCTGCAGTAATACTGCGACATGAATATCCAGATATAATGGAATATCATCATGTTATCTACTTTTCTTCCTCTTCTGTTTAACATTATTAAAATCACCTTCTTTGGTCAAAGATATGCTACATGTAGGCTTAGCACTTGGCAAAACTCATTCCATTATCAAGATAAGACACACTTGTCTCTACCTCAGTCTCCTTGCCTTATCTGCTGGCACTGGTGCTGCTGCCAGTACTGGGAGCGTCTCTTGATATGTTTACACTTCACGCAGCAGCCCCACAGTCCGAATAGACAGACTTGGCTGGTGATAGAGTTGCCAATTTTGGTTGGACGTATTCCTGGAGGTTTCATCACATGATATAATTTTTAATTGAAGATTAATCTTTAATTCGTGGAGACTCCAGGATAGTCCTGGAGGGTTGGCAACCCTAGCTAGCAGGGCTGACGCTACTGTGCTAAAAACAGCTGTGTAAACATTGTGGCTCAGGCTGGGAGGTTCACTGCCATGGGCAGTGATTCGGGCTTTGAAGCGTAGAGAGGAGGATGGGCTTCAGGGCCTGGAGCTCCAGCCCAAGCCACAACTTCAAAGCACTGTCTAGACAGCTATTTTTAGAGTGCTAACGTAAGGCCCACTAGTCCAAGTCTCTAGCCGTGGGCTGGGGGGAAGAGACAGATGCTTGCTTTGATGGAGAGTCCATGGGCACTATAGACATACCTTCTGTGCCCTATACTCCAGCAGGGGCTCTCAGCTGAGAGACTTCCTACTGACTGCTTTCCCCAGCAGGAAGTCTCTCCGCTGAGAGCCCGCCCTAGGAGTGGAGGACACAGAGGCTACCCCAGTCCCAACAGCAGCATAAGACACAGACCCATAGATAGAGGTCCAATTTAATTGAGAGTCCAATTTAATTGTGTCCTAATTAGGGAGAAAAACAGGCATATAGATTAAAATTTGTTCCCAAACACTTGTGGCTCGCGCATGAGCTCTTCATGGCTCCCCAAGGGAACCACAGTACATGGTTTGGGAACCACTGTATTATGTTAATTTATATCTACTGATATTGCTAATTGTTAAGATTGCATTTACACTGTCCTGCTATATTTTTTTGCTGTCAAGTTAGGATGTTAGGCAAAAATAAAATTGCACATGCATTTCTTTTCCATTCTCATTCACAGCATCATCATCTGCTTCTGCATTTCTTGAAGATGGTAATGAAAGTCTGCACCCAGGACTGAATGAAGGTCTTGTTCATATTGCAAACGAATATATAGTTCAGAAACAGCTGTCATCTCTAATGTAATATACTGGGTGTTGAATGTTCCAGGGCTGGTATTACTGTTCTAGATTTTAACCATTCTGACTTTGTGTCTGCTTCTTTATTCTTCTAGCATCAAAGGATAATGCATCTAGCCATAACTGGTTCAAATATTATATCTATTCCTTTTGGTCAGTTAGGCCAGATAACATCTGTTGGTTATCCACGAGGCCAAGAGCAGGCACAGATGGGATCGCTCTCGTTAGCATTTTCTCCAGGCATTTGCCCAGTTCCTTCCTGTATTTTATGTTCCAGCAGCCTCATATTTCTGCCTTTTCCTGTACATACTGCTAACACCTGTTGCATAATTTGGATTCCCATTCCGTATTGCCTGAGGAGTGTCCAGTGTATTGTACTGGCCTAGACATGCACATAAAAAGAAACAGGCATCACCACAGAACAGGAAGCAAAGAAATATAATAGAAAGTGTGGCAGGGCAAAGGTACCTTGGATTCCTATCAGACCTATGTACAGATGGGATCCTAACGCTCTTCATCAGCAACAAGTATAATCTCCCATTCACTGGCTAAGATATTCAACACTGCACATGTGAAAGTTTCTTATGCACTGTTTATCCTGCACACACACAGGATCACCACCTATGCAAAATTAAAATGCCCAGTGATATGTTGTTTCTTCCATAAGTGAAAACCCAAAAGGAAATATGCAAGACAAAATTTGTGGGAACAAAATACACATCAGGAAAAAAAAGCAGTACAAAATCATGAAAGCCTCCACCCACAAACTGCTAAAATACATAATCCTATAGCAAAGTGACAGGTAGGGAGAGAGACACATGGTGTGTGTGAGTGTGAGTGTGAGTGTGAGTGTGAGTGTGAGTGAGAGAGACTTGAGCGTTGCTAATTCTGTCTGACAGGCCCTACATTGCAACAGATTGTCTTTTACCTCAAGTATTAGTGGGCTGTGCTTTCAAGACCAAGAACTTGGTTCTATTCCTCTCTTCCCTCAAAGTTCCAAGTGACCCTGGCGTGCAGTAAAGTGGCAATCACACAAATCTAGCTGGCCAGGGTTTTGTTACAATACAGTGACTCATGGACTACAAAGTTATCTGCATTTTGAACCAGGATGTGAATTTTTTTGCAGTTACATTTTCCAACACCAATTCACTTTCACCCACTCATTTCCTCCTAACGACAACAAAAAGTCTCTACCAGGAAATCTCAGATTCATCCCCAGTGTAATTCCACTGACTTCAATGGGATTTCAACAAGGGATAAATGTATCTCTTCATCCCTTGTGTCTAACAGGGACATCCCAGTGGCTTCCCATTGTCTTGCTAGATCTGTTCAGAGGGTTATACTCGAGCTAAACTCTCACAAGCCAGTTCTGTCTCCACATGTCTTGATGCTGCTGTGTTAGGGTGTGTTTTTTGCCACTCCAACCATTTGTTCCTCCACCTTCTCTCATAGCACAAACAACATGACTAGACATACAAATTCAGGTCAGTTACAGTCTTTTCCAAAAATACCCTTTCTTACCTCCTTCACCAGACAATTTGGAAGGGTTGCCAAATTTTGCATATTCAAGATCTTTGAGGAGTCCCAGTTTTGGTGCACTGGGACATAATAATGTCACTGCACAGCACATATCCTGGATCTATTTCCACAGGTTAAAAGTATTCAGCATTTTCAAAAATGCCTCATTAAAAGGCTAATCTATTGTTGAAAGGTTTTTGGTTTTATTTGATTTTATTTATTTGCAGAGCTGGTCACATTTTTTCAAAGTTTAAAAAAATAAATTAGGGGGGGCGAAATCAAAAATATCTTCCTTTTTGAATAGCTCTATAAAACTATTTTTTTTTTTTTAATACGAAACACCCGGAGAAACATAGGAACAGTTATACGCAAGGAAAAAATACAGAATGTAATTTTACCTTTGCTTCAACATGCTCATCTTCCTTATTGAGTTCCTCATTCTGTTTTTCCTCTACATTAGTATTAGTTTCTACAGTTTCATTTTCAGATGGGAACAGTGTGTCCCTGCTTGGAGTCCTGCAGCAGTCAAGAGTTTGTCCTGCGCAGACCATTGTAGCTTGCAGTGAGTCTGTAGTAGTGCTTTCTTGTTCCCCATTTACTAAGTTACTGTTAACTGCAACATCTGAAGCTGGAGTGGGGGTGCTATGTTCCGGTAATTTATTGTCATTGCATTCCATCTGGCTTTGTGCTACTACTCCATTCGCCGTGTGTTTCTGTACAACCTGAGTTTGATCTGTATTATTTCCCTGCTTTTGTAGTGGGTGTTGGGAGAGGAGTTTTGGCTGAGGTGATGCTGACCCACATCTTCCTTGAGATTTAGCAACCTTTACAACAGAGGATTCTTTCTTCAAATCACTAGGACTTGAGGGACTAAAAGGTTAAAAAAGAAAAAGAAAAAAAAAAAGTTAAGGGCATCATTAAAAAAGTGTTTTATTTTAGGAGGGCATTTATATTGCACAACTTTAAATTTCTTCAAAGCTATTTTTTAATTTGCTAATATTAGAAATGTTCAGTTATGCAAAACATGTCTAATATAGGCCTCCCACGGTGTAATGCCATATTTAATTCAACAAGTCACATGGCAACTGTACACATCTTTCTAGAAATTAAAATGGTGTCCACTATCTGCCTGTTAATAAACAACGTATATGACACTCCTCACTAGTAGAATTCAAAGAACATTACAAAGGTGGACAGTATTATTATCCCCATTGTACAGACGGGGAAACGGAGGCACAGAGGTGAACTGACTTGTCCAAGGTCACTCAGCAGGCCAGCAGCAGAGCCGGAAATAGAATCCAGATCTCCTAAATCCCAGTCCAATGCTCTGTTCATAGACCACTCTGTTCCCATGGCTACACTTAAGTGTGCAAGAAACATTCTTTTAATTTTTCCCTATTCCTTTCTTTATCAGAATATAGTAAAAGCTTTATATTCTTAATCTAGCTCTACATGCTTATCTTTATAGTCCAGTCCCAGGTCAGTCAACTTATTTAGTGCCACTCTTTCAGATCCTTGTCACTATCAAGAGGAAAGCCTTCTTTCTCTTTCGGTCTCATCAGTTCAAGTCAGTCCCAAACATGCATCTGTCCCTGGCATGTACCCCGAATTTTAGCTTTCTGCGGTATTCTTTCAAGGTTCCTACTCTGGGCTACTGTTAACATTAAAGATACTCTATATTAAAATAAAGTTTTATTGCATTAGTGTAAAATCACTGGGACGAAAAGGAATACTTGCATGTTGCTGTTTTACTTGAAATTCATATTTACCAAAAAAAAATTATTTTTTTTTTTTTTTTTTTTTTTAAGAACTGTGGTGACAAAACTATTTTGTATAAAGTGATAAATGATGCAGTCTTCCTACTGCATTGATCGTAATATGTGAAGACCATTAATTCCAGTGCAAGATTAATTCAGAAGGGTTAGAAACAGCAGGTTTACTACCAAATAACTCTTTCAACCACATTCCGGACTCTACAGGTTTATTGGTGGTTTGAAGAATGACTTCATTTGGATTTTGGTTTTCTGTGGGGTTTTTTTTTTTTTTTTGTAGCACGTAAACAAATTAAAATCACAGTGCAATTTGTTTTGTGAAAATTATGCCCTTTTAAAAACTCAGTGAAATGAATATTATGCTACATTCATTTATAAAAATAGTAAACTTACTGTAGGTTCATTTTGGTTTTTTTATGCCTAAATATATATATTTACATTGCTGCATATAGTTAAGAATAATTCTAAATCTTCCCCATTTCTATTAGCTTTTGGGCTGTGCAAGCTAACGAAAACCTATTACTGTAATTCACAATCACAAATTACTACTGCACAGTTTGGGTATACAAAGACAAAAGATTGGCAGAGGCTGTCAGTCTTCCTGCTTTAAAGCAGCAGCACACTGCCAACTGAGGATATGAAAAAAATTCTCTTTCCACAGCCCGCAACAACAACACAGAACTGGGCAGGTGTGTTATGGAGGCTTTTTCTCAAAGAAGGATTAGCCTTGCTCTAGAAATCAGCTACAGGCTAGTGTGTGGGATTAAACACTAGATGGATGGATCAATTTTCTCTTCATGTAAGGCAATTCCCATGTTTATAAGTAAAAATGAACAAACACTGTAAATAGGGAATAATAGGGCTTTAGCATAATATAGTTCCCTTTGGTCTCAAAATAGTACAGACGTCTCAAAACCATTCAGACATCCCCAAAAGATGGAACCAACAGACCTCCTCCTGAGGATGACATATCAAAGCATGCTACCTGTGTAATTCCCACTCAGGAGACCCTGATATTAGAGGGTAGTTAGAAGGTTTCCTGGCTTTTTTTCCCATCATCAAGGAGATGCAGGAGATCATATCAGATCTCTCTCAAGAAGATAAAACCTTGGAAAAAGCTGGGAGGGGTGGAAGTCCTATGGCTATGTTTGGATTTCTTTTATTTCCCTCCTTAACCAAAAATGAAGCAGTTGAGTTTGAAGGATGGGTGAAAATTCATCATGTGGCATAACGAGAGTCAGTTAACCTATCCTGTATCATGCAGCTCCATCATGACATTTCCTCTCTTTTGTTAAACAGGCCTCATAGTAGGTCACTGCCAGACTGGATAACTCTTAAAGCAGATGGAAGAGTAAGAGTAGCTTTCCTAAGGATACCAGACTGTTAAAAGAATTCTGAGACTGATACTTCAGGAGAATTATAAAAAGGAAAACAAAACAGAAACTGGGGGCGGGCCCTAAACTGAAAGATTTCCTGTAAATCCTCCAACACTACATTTCCCCTTTCCCTATTCGCAGCTGTCATGGCAGTGTAGCAGGGAGATGAGATCTCGAATAGGTTAGAGGCTCCTTTTCCTTTCACAGATCAAGCTCATCATCCCTGTGATAGTCTTGGTCTTCTAGTAAACAAAGTCTCCTCTTGCAGCACTGGACTACTCCTATCTTAAGATGCATTCCACCCCCTGAAGGCCAAATTCTGCCCTCTGATGCATGTGTGCACATTGGCCCTAAATTAGTGGACTGGCAATGCATAATAAATCATACATTCATGTAGGAAATGTTCCTTCAGAATGCTGATGTCCTTGAGATACTGGAAGGCCAATGCCATATATACCCACTACACAACTCTCGCTGCTCCTAGAATTGGCCCAGTCTGAGGTTTTACAGCTTTCTGAAAGGTCACCGTATAATATTTATGACCATTTATCCAATTGTTTAAACAAAGAGCTACCTGGGGTTTGTTTTTATTTGATACATCTCCTTTTAAGCTGAAGAGAACACCTGAGATTATGTTCACTTAAAATTTACTTCCTCTTCTGATGGTAGTTATTCCAGTTTTCTTCTCTTTTAAATTTATGGTCACACACATCATATCTTGAGTAGAGGAATTGACCTTTCATGTGTATACAGGACTATGGAAACCTCTTGGGACATAGATATAAAAAGTTTGTTATAGTATTAGAAATATGTTTCTTCTCACTGCCTCAAAGTGTGTTTTTTGAGCATTTAGTCCCTTCATGTATATTTTGATTTAAAAAAATGATGTGAACAGTAAATGTCATCACAGCTGATATTTTTCAGTGTTCTAAATATCTGCCTGCACTTTTGTAAAATGAAGAACAGCAGCAATGTTCTAGTTCACTACAACCTGAGAGTGAAATGCACCATAAACAGATAAGTGAAAGTGACCCATTTAGTTTTCCTGTTTATGCGGAATGATGTAAGAAAGGGTAAACCAGCATGAAAAGTCAAAAGGAAAATTAAGATTTCAAATGATTCCACTTTTTATAACATGATATTTATTATTAAACACAAAAGGAATTAAGGTTACCTGAACAATTGCATTTTAAATATTTATTCCAAACTATGAACATTTTTCAGGATGTTTTAATCACGCAAATTATTTACTTCACTACAGATTGTGCTTGAGAAACTAACCTTGTAAAAAGTGTGTATTCCAAGGCCTAAAAAAAGTTAAGTTTCTATTATTAATTATTAATATTCTAAATCAACATTTACAAGTATTAGGCAGACCACCACAAGTTAGGTTTGTTTAAACACATTTTTTCTTTTAATGAAATACTGCAATTAGACAATATATTGTAGAGCAAGAAGCACTGTGTTGCAGCTAATCCTGGGGAGATATCAAATAGTCATAGGCATTACTCTGTTCCCATTTAAATCAGTAGCAAGACTGCCATTGACTTCAGTGAGAGCAATACCAGAGTCTATACTTTCACAACATATGCCATTCATTTACGCAATACATTATAGTTCATTAATCTGCACAGAGTGTTGTTAAAAGAATTAGGACACGTTGCCCTTTACCCCTTACTTTTAAAAGAAAGCAAGTGACTTACCTGCCTCCTTCAAAACGACTGATGAGATCTGACACCTTGCTGGGTTTTTCCTTTGACACACAAGAAGCAGAGGTAGGTGTGACTTCCTCCATTCTTGGTTGTGCAGTAGGTAAAGCTTTCCGTGTAGGGGTTTGGTGTGTGATGGATAAAAATGAATTCTGCAGATGCACTGGCTTTGGAGGCACTGTAAGGAAGAAGAAAAAAAAACAAAAACCCAACCCACATATTAGCTGTTACTTTGCATTGCTAAAATGAAGACAGATAGACCTACCGACAGAAACAGATACCAAGAGCACCAAGAAAAGTTCCTTGAGTTCACCTAAATGTAATAGTTCTCTTACCAATTCATACTAGATTTCAACATTTACTGTATGCTGTCAGACATCTAGTTAGTTATTGGATAAAAGCCAGTCAATATGCTACTTTAACAATCTAATAAAGTTGCTTTATAGAATCTACTGCAGTCAAAAGGACAGCAGTTTTGATCCTCATAACCAGCGGTTTTACCCAAAATAAGAACTAGCATAATTCCAAGATCTAGCTGTGATGAAGGGCACAGGAGTTGTTCCAGTCACCCTTCCCCAGCAGGGGCTAAAAAAAGCTCTGAACAAAACTTTGGTGCTCACACACACACACACACACACACACACACACACAGAAATCAGAAGGGCTTTGCTTCAGGAAAGCTTCGGTTTTGGTTGTCCGGTACCAAGAGACATTGCCCTGAGCACTAAGGCTAAAGTCTAAGAGCTCTTGTATTGGCGTGAACAGGTGCAGCTCCATTTACTTCACTGGACCTGTGCCCTTTTGCAGTGGCTGACAATATGGTCCTATCTATAAACTAATCTAGATTTATACAAACCTTTATAAATACCCACCCTCTGAAATACACAGTACAAAGCAAAATAGAAATAACTTGGATATGAATAAAAATCCAGCAAGTCCCTCCCTTTGATCACCCCCTTTCCATAACACCCCAAAAGGGATAAGCTTTGCAGCACATCCAGAAAGTTGGGGGGTGGGTGGTGGGGGGGAATCAGGCATTGGCAGACCCAGACGGGTAAGTGAGCTCCCAAGTCATGGGTCCCTAGAGGAAAATGCCCCGCTGCCACCTCCGTTGTTTATAGCAATGGAACTACAGGTCACTAAACAACAGCAGCAGTATGGTAGGGCATAGAAGAGAACAGTAAGAACAGATAGTTTGCTAGTTATAAAGCAACTGTTATACAATTTCTTAATCTAAAATGAGCCAACATGGATCCTTTTGCTTTCTAGAATTTGCCTCAAATCCTGGGGCTTTTCAGTCTCCACCCCAGCATCCCCAGCTCTACAATGAAGTTTAGCCTCCTTCCTCCCACCAAAATAGTTAGTGATATTTGCTTACTGTGTCCAGAAAGCTTTCATTCCCTTCCCCTCACCCCTTATCCGTACAATAGCCAAGTGTTTCTGGAATTGTTAGTAATCAACTCTGGTTTGATGCAGCCGTAGCCAAGGGGCAGCAGGCCAGGCTGCACGAGAAGCACTGCCCTTCAGAGTCCCAGCTGCTGGTAGTTTTCAAACTCATCTTATCCCTATCAGAAACCACCACCCACCACATCTGAGTGGCAGAGCTTCCACTGTGGCCTGACACTGCTTCCTGTGATCATTTCAGAGCAGCAAACCTGCTTCTGCATGGCAAGGAAAGGGGCAGGGGGAGGGGAAATCACATGCAACAGTCCCCAAAAAATTAGTTGTGGGTAGAGGGAACAACATGAGAAGTGGAAAAGGAAAAAGTTAGCCACACACACACACACACACACACACACACACACACACACACACACACACACACACACTTTCTTTAACAAAGAAGTTACTGATTGGAAGTCAAAAGAGCAGCCACTTTGTTACTTCCTGAATCACACTTCCACTAAAGACCATCAGCTCTTGAAAGCCTGTATCCAGCCAATAAAACAAGACTCCCACCAAAAGGGGATAGGAGACGGCACTAGTACGGGATATGTGTCACACATGACTAATAAGAGTAAACATTCTAGAAGCTACTGATATATGGTACTGTACATGGTTAAAAGCCACACAATTCCCTAGCAGCACTGACACACTCCTTTCCCTGTGATTCTATTCTTAGGAAAGATTGAAGAGTTAAGTCATAAATAACTATAGTTTGACTGAAGGACAACTAAGACTGGAGGACAAACAGTGTGCACGCTATTTAAATGATGGAGACATCAAGGAGAGGGCAATCATTTAAGGCAGTTTACAAGACATAGGTGGGCAACCAGGAGAGAAGATCAGGTGTCCCATCCTTCCCCCTTATCAATAAAAGCCTACTGCTAGATCCTGGAACAGTTCCTCATGGAAAGCAGTTTAAGCCCTATCACCCAAGATTTAAAGACTGTTTTGAAGAAAATAGTTATATTCCTGAGGGCATTCTGCACGAAAAAATTAAACATTCTGCACACAATATTTTAAAATTCTGCAAATTTTGTCAAATAAATATGGAGGCTCCAGCATGGCATTGGGGAGCACAGGCCACTGGCTGTACAGAGGTGGGAGATCACTGTGCAGCTTCCCCCAGGACATGGGCTCAGAGGTGAGGCTGCACCCAACCCTGACACAGCACAAGGACTGGGCCTACCCCAGAAACATCTCAGGACCCTACCCCTCTATGACAGGTGCACCAGGTGTGGGCAGACAGGCTCAGCAAGGCAGGATCCAAGTGTGAAGGGGCTTAGTGTGGGGGAATCCAGGTGTGGTTGAGAGGGTTCTGTGTGGGGCAATCTGAGTGCGGGCAGCTCAGTGGGGGATCTGGATGCACAGTGGCTTGTTGGGGGGTTCTGGGTGCAATGGTAATGGAACTCAGAGGGGGTGGGTCTGACACAGCCCCGGATGCCGTGCAGGGGAAGAGGAAGTCCCGTCCTCCCCAGCCCAGCCAGGACTAGCAGCTGAGCCCAGCGCAGAGTAGGAGCCACCAGCCGGGTCCTCCCCAGTCCTGCCCCCTGCCCCACAGTGATTTCCCTCTCTGCCAGCTGCCCTGGGCATCTGAAACATACTGCTTGGGAGGGTTGCATGACTGATCTTGTGACTTCCCTTTGCTTCTCCCTCAGAAACTCATTTTTCTGCAGGGAAGCAAAGACATCTGTGAGGATATAAATTCTGCGCATGCGCAGTAGCACAGAATTCCCCGAGAAGTAATAATTGCATATATACCATACTGTCAGGAACAACCATGCCCTGGCAGAAAGATGGACTTGACCTAGCAGAGCTTTTCCATCTCTACCTTGCAATAGCGTACGAGAGGAAATAGTGAATTCTGCTACCAATAGAGAACTTCACTACCAAGGAGTAGCTTTAGTGACAGCTTCAGTACAAATAGGCATGTACATGTTACTTTGAATAGAGTAAATAGCCAAAACTCTTTCCCAAAGAGTTTATAACTTCAATCATATCAACATCAAAGGATGATAAATAAAACAATAGTATGAAAGAACAATGGAGAAGGATGAGGGTCACAGTAAGAAATTAGACTTTTCTTAAGTATGCAACTGTTCTTGTCTCTTAACATTTATATGTATTAATATATGTCTATGGTCCAGGATATAGACTAGACTAGGAACGGTGGAGAGGAGATCAGCCCTGGAATGGTAACTCAACATGCCATATTTTTAAATGATTGCATTATAATCACTGAACAGGCGAAACAATTTTCTCACCAGCATTTTGTACAACGAGATGCTTTCCAGAGAAATTAAATATGTTTGTTCCATCCACCTGCTTGCTGCTGTGAAGCACTGTTTTCTCTGTACTGTTCTCCCTTCTCTCATGCAGTTCTCAGAAGGACTGGCAGATCTAGGCCAGCGAGCATCAGATAATTGTCAGAGAGCTGAATAGCTAGATAACTAGCTGAACTCAAAAAAAAAAAAAAAAAAAAAAAAAAAAGTGACGACACAGCAAAAAAAAAAAATCAGACAGACTGGCTGGGAAGAAGCAGGACACAACTGAGTATGGGTATTCCAATTTCCCTGGGGGAAGAGATGGAAGGACGAGAGGAGTTTGGATGGATTTAAGACCAGAATTAAAATGATGTATAGCAACATTTCCTGTGATGCATTTCGTAGAGTAATTGTAATGTGCTTTGTACAATTGTAGAAAATCAGTTTGTTAAGTAATTAATACTGGAGTGAGAATTCATAAAAATTGCTGGTGTTGATGGAGTTTATGTTGAACAAATACAAGTGGTGCATGTTTGGAGCAGAAAACTTTTTCCCCCCGCATTGGACCCTACATCCATTTTGAGGCAAAATCAGTTTCTAAATCCTTCCTAAACAGACCACAGCCAGAGGTGGTCAGACATTCTTCTAGCTGGTAGAAATAATATCAAGACAAAATCCTGGTTCCACTAGAACTGACAAGCACTGGGACCATTCTAACTAACTGTGACAATCACAATATGTTAGAACATCTGGTCAACCTGAAGATATTAAAATTTGTAAGTGGTAGGACACATGAGGAATGAAACCAGAAAGCCACACTAGTCCCATTAAAGCAAGTTTATTTTCATCTTGTCTCCTTAATAAATACTGCACTTCTATGAATTTTTCTTGTAACCGAGCAATGTCATTACTGCATGGAAGTCGGTGAATCAGAATGGGACATGACCACATGAGGATCACTGTTTGAAAGCCACTGATAACAAGGAAATAAAACTGGTAGTTTAAAAACCTTACAATAAGGTGAACCTTTTAATAGGGATTGTGGAAAACAAATTAATCCTATTAATTCCTCGTTCAATGTACCTTCTGTAGCTATTTAGTTTAATCACAGATTATTTCTCCTGTGTGTACACACTGGGGATCTTGAAGAACAAAAAGAGGAAAAGACTGGACCACAGTAATACACCACTGGATAATTTAAAGCTCTGTTCAACAATAAAAATTTCCCAGCTTCTATGCTGTGCAACTATGAGCACATCTGGGGATGCATGCTGCATATCCAGCCCCAAGAAAACCTATCACAGTGCCCAAGTGGCCACTTCCATACACTACTGACCAAACTAGTTAATCAGGATTTAATGTGTAGTATACGGCTGTACAATCAATTGTGTGTGAACAGGTGGTGAATAGGTAAAGTAGGCGCAAAAGCTGCAATGAACACAGAATATCATCTCCAAGGCACGAGAGGAATTTTTCCTTTTCACTGGAGGCCTCTTGACTTGTCTGGCCTTTTCCCCTTGCTGTTACTCGAGAAAGTTTGTGGGTTTGGTTTTCATAAATAAAAATTTAAATTTCTCCCTGGCTTACTGATATTAGCCAGAAGATTTGTGGCATCTTGATTCAGTGAGAATACAGAAGTTCCAGCACTCAGGAGTGTCGTCTACATTACAGTTCCCCTGGCTGACTTGCGTAAGTCATCACCTTGCATGCTCCATCACCTTCAAGTAAATCTGGACAGACAGGTGCCACAGAATCTCTGCAGGAAAAAGACATGCAGAATAATAGTCTGATTCCAGCAAAGAGAGGAAAATTACACCAGTCTATTCTATTCTACATAGGTTCTTATATCATGCTAATCAGCTTAGTATCTGAGCACCTTCCAGCAGTGCAGTAAGCAATGTGACTGATATCTGTCATGTTTCACTCCTCTCATCCACTATCCAGGGGGGAAGAGAGTGCAGTGAAGTGTTTTATTTTGGTAGGGGTTTTCTTTGTTTTGTTTTTTGTTACTATATATTAAAAAAAGTGTTGCTACGTGTTTATGTTAGAGAGAACAAGGTCAAAAAAATCCATCTTGTGCTTGGAACAGAAGGCAGCAAGGTTTGTGATGGTCCTTAGTGTGACAGACTGACAATATCCTGGACAAGCCTTACTGATTAAATGGAACCTTACTGAATTAAGTTTAATACCTCTGGGGTCCATTGTATTAAAAATGTAAATGTTTGTTCATGTACTATTGAACATTCCATGGAACTTGCAGGAAGATGGGGTTAATGCCTCTCTGGGAGATAAGAGGAACTTCAAAGGACTTTTGAAACAACACTTGTAAAGTGGATCTTGTTGGAAATGGGGGGGGGGGGTGAGGAGAATGTAAATGATCCACTTAAATCTATCCTTTTGAAACTCCACCCTGGACCTCCGTGACTTCCACATCTGCAGCGGCTGACCCCAGGGCCTCCCAAGCAGCTGGGGCGGCCCTGGGGCCAGCCGCACCGGCTATTGCTTTGGCAGCATCAGGCAACTGGTCCCAGGCAACTGGCCCCGGGCGCAGCAGCAGCACCCAGCCTGGAGTGGCAGCGGGGCCCTGGGCCACCTCTACCCCGGGAGCAGCAGTGTCCACTGGAGCACCGCCACCACCCCTCTCCCCCCAAGCAGGTAAGATTTAGTTAGGGGTATTTTTAGTAAAAGTCATGGACAGGTCACTGGCCACGACTTTTCGGTTATTGCCTGGGACCTGTCCATGACTTTTACTAAAAAAAAAAAAATTCGTGACTAAATTGTAGCCTTAGCTGTGATGAACCTAAAATCATAAGGAAACCCCTTGTGTGGGGTTTTGAAGGACTGATCCAGCCAGAGCCCATGCAAGGGCTGGGGTGAACTCTGGTAAGCTTGTTAGCATGTGTATAGGTCCTTTTATTGTTGTTAATGTGTTCTCTGTAGTACTTCAGTTTAAGAATAAAACAGACTTGCACAGAAACAATTGTCTGGTAACTCATAACTGTGGGCAGTCACACTTATTAGTCTCTGAAGATAAGGCAAGAGTAGCTTGCTTAGGCAGCCTATCTTGTGCTGGGAATAACAGTGAAGGCAGGGAACTTGTGAATCTCATAACAGTGTGAAAGCAAGTTGCCTAGAAGGGAAAAGTACAGAGAAAAAAGTATCAATCTTTTCAGGAAAGAAACAGGGGAAAATGAATTTTTGAATAGCTGAAGAAAAACTGGCTGGTTGAGCTATGCAGAGAACGGCAGCTGAGAACTGAGGACCAGATAAAACTGCAGCTAGTAAATTTGCTGTATTTTAATGAGCAGCAGCAGAAGAATAGTCCAGGTTTGCAGAGAACCTCCAGAGATCCAGCAGATGGGAGAATCTTGGAGTCAACTCCCTGGAAAGAAACAGGGCAGAGGCGGACAGATGCAGCAACTGCGTTCAGTCCAGACCAGTACATCACTGCAACAGGAGTTGTGGAGAGCCCAAGAGCCAGAGCAAGAGAAGCTGCAGCTGGAGAGAGACAAAGTGCATCTGGAATCTCAGCAGCTTGAAGATCAGGAGAGCAGATCGGGAGCAGCAGCATCAGTGGAGAGAGAAGAGAAAGAGTGCCAGTGTCAGCATGAGGAGAAGGAAAGGGACAAGAAGGGGCACTATCAGCTCAAGATGGAGAGACTGTGCCAGATAGACCAGAAAAGACATCATCAGCTTGAGGTACAGAGACTACCAAGCAGAACAACAGTCCATAAGTAAAGCCAGTCCCCAGGTACCTGTCCCAGTGGGAGGCCTAGACTCCCAATTACTTCCTGGCTTTAGGGAGGGGGATGACATGGATCTGTTCCTAAATGTTTTTGAAATGGGGTATGAATTGAATAAGATGAAGGAAGGAAAACATGATAAGGAACCTGGGTCCACTACTGTCTTGGACAAAGGTCTTGGACATTTTTGCCCTTATGGGTAGGGAGGCCTATAAAGATTATGATAATTGTAACCAAACTTTGCTGCAAAAGTTTAAACTGACACTGAAACATTTAGGAAAAGGTTACGGGGAGTTCAGGAAAGAAGGGGCCATGATCTATGCTGAGGTTTTAATTCAAATGAGGGGTTATGTAAAGAAATGGGGAACTGGTCGGGGAGCTAAAACAGTCAGTGAGGCCTAGAAATTAATGGACATAGACTGAGCCTATAAACTCTGCCATGCCAACCTGAAATCATGTTAACCGACAGTAATCCTAGAGATGTTACGATGGCTGGAAAACTGGCAGGTCAGGATATGGATAGTCATCCTAGTTAGGTTTTCTCTCCAAACAGGGATGGAATGGGATCAGAAGACAGGGATCAAACCCAAGAGGAGACTCACACCCAGCAGGGAGGGAAACCATCTCCCAGAAGCCCTCAGATGGGCGGGGAAACGTGGTGTGCCATATGCGGCCAGCAGGGTCACTTTGCCCAAGAATGCCTATGACATCTACTAAGTCCCAGGGGGGCGTTGAAAGGTCAGCTATACCCCAACCTCACAGAGTGAACTGCGTGACTGAGTCATTCCACAGCCTTGGATGGGCTGCCGAGAGAGCATTGCCTCCTGCAAAGATGAGATTTGGCTTTACTGGGGAATGTTCTGTTTTGCCAGCGGAGTGCCATGGTATCCACCCTGGAGCCTTAGGAGACCTTTTAGATCCCCTGGGTCCAAGTCATTCAGCATCTTGAAGATAAGGACAGAGACCTGGAACTTTATTTGAAGTTCTATGGGAAACCAGTGTATAGAGTGGAGAACAGGTTTGACAGGGCTCACAGTAGCCTGCAGAGCTGAGGAGATGTGCTGAAGCATTTGGCACTACCTGGAGTTTCCTAAACACTGAAGTCTTCATGCTGCAGAATACTGCAGTATTGTAGTCCAGCTAAGAGCATGTATAACTGAGGCCACGACTTTGGCCACCAAGGTGGAATAGAGTCTCCTCACCACATGGAGATGGTAGAAAGCATTACTCACAGATGCTATGTGAGAGCTCAGTGTCAGCGAGGAATCCAAAACCACTACTAAAAACTGTAGTTAGAACATCCTCCAGAGCTACAGATGTACAGACATGTCTTTGTAAGACAGCTTACTAGAGATGCAGTAAATCAACTTTTTTGTTTGTTTGCCACATAACAGGATTTAAATTTCATCAGGTATGAAATAAGAACTTATGTGAGATACATCATGCAGTTGGAGGAACACTAGCAGGCAGGCAGGCAGGCAGGCAGGCAGGCAGGCAGGCAGGCAGGCAGGCAGGCAATCTGTCCTGTTTGTAACATTGTGTGAGATTATGGTGAAGCCAGGCCCAAGCTAGAGCTTGGACATATCTGTAATGGAAGCAAATGCCGAACTACCTACAGCACTCTGCCCCAGTGACCTGGAGCATCATGTTTCACCTCTGGATTGTTAGAGAACTTTGTGGACCTTGAGGACCACAGTGGTCCATGCACGTGTCACCACCAGGCGGGGTTATTGTAATCCACTCTATTTTAAGCTGAATTTGAAGACAATGCGCAGGCTCCAGATGGTACAGAATGTGCCTGCCTGCTTCCTTTATGGTGGAGGCTGCCGTGAGCACATCAGGACCATGCTTAAGTCCCTTCACTGGCTTCCAGTCAATTTCAGAAGCCTGTTTAGGGCTTTTTTCCTAATTTTTAAAAGCAATTAATAAATCAAAACCCAACAACATTAAAGACTGAATTGTGATCTACGAACTGCTGAGCTTATTTGTTGCTGAAAGCAGTCCTTAGGGAACAAGAACTATCCTTTTACCTTTGATATCTTAGACAGACTAACTTGTGTTGTGCTTAAAATGCCAGGAAATACTATAACCAAAATTGAGGGGAAAGAATTTTATATTGGATTCTGTTCAGCAATTTATTCACTTGCTCTGGCTGCATCAGGACTGGTATGTAATGAGGGATTATTTCCAAAGATTTAAGTTATTTTTCAGACAGACACCAAGTAATTACACTGAACAAAGACAGGTTCAGGGTCCAAGGTTAATTTCAAATCTGAATCTTGGTTAATATGTAGGACATTCTACACTTTATTTCCAAAACAGCGCTGATGAATTAAACACACACACACTTGGCTTTATCTTTACTTTTTGTTATTTCTATCTCCTAAACTTTGGTAGGTTAGATGAATGTCACTTAGTGATTAATCTATCAGCAAAGAAACTGGCATTGCAATTCAAGTCTGATGAGATCTTGCTTCCTTTCATCACAGACATTTAAGGTTGGCAAGACTAAAGCAACCTCCCCAAAAAGTATTGGAGGGGGGGAAAAAAAAAAAAGTGTGCCGTACCTGTAAACTAAAGCTACAATTCTGTTAAAAATCCAGCTTCTTAACAGAGCAACCCAAACAGTTTAAGGCACTGGGATTGTTTTGGTTCACGCGGGTACACCTCATTCCATCCCTCATTTCTGCCTGCTTGCTTTTTATGAACAGACACGCCCAATACAAAATGCTTTAAGATAATTTAGATACCCTGAATGCATTCCGAGGAGCAGAGCGAGGGAGACACACAGCAGGCCCCGAACATACCAGGCCAAAAACTATTTGCAATAGCGTTATTGCTTTTTAGCTGCAAATCTGTACTTCTCATCTTGCAACAACATTGCTGGAAGTGGCCCTGTCTGGAGGAGGGTCTTTTGAGATAAACACATTGGACTCATGGCTAGGAGGGAGCAGTATCAGCTGCAAAACTACCTGAATTAGACATGTTCACAGTTATCCAATAGACAGGTGGCTTTGTAATCTATAATAGGTTACTACAAATTGGTGTTTAAAAAAAAAATCAGTCTATTTTTATGGATTTCCTACTGCTCTTCATCCATTAATTTTGTGTTTTTGTTCTTGGGAAAAAAAACAAAAAAAAAAAAAAACCAAAACATTTTTTAGCTTGGTTTCAAAGAATAAGGTACAACAGGACATTAAGGCAATACAGACAGGCTATTAAGCTGAGCAATGTTTATATATGCCCTTCACTATAAACAAGGTTCTTTTACCTGGGGTTTTATGTACAGAAAGCACAGCTTTATTTTGCTCATGTTTCCTGAACCAAAACTTGCCCTCAACACCCACTGATTTTTTCCTCCCTTAAATGTGAGATGAATTTGATATTTATGAAAGGTGATGGAGTGGCACCACTAAAGAGTGACCTCCCCATTTATCCATAGTCCAGGCAATAGCAATTCCCCCACATCAGGAATGTGCCTCAACCTAACCTGGATGGGTATTATCTTAGGAAGAGAGGATCAGTCTCCATACTTCATTTCTCTGTGGAGACTGAGATAAAGGTTACTAATCATCACAGAAATTGCTGTCACAACTGGTACCCGTGGACACGTCCATTCAGAAGTAAATTGAGATCATTTTATTTCTTAGAAGACAAAATTTTTAGATTGCAATGACTTTTAGTCACTATCAACCTTCAAGGTGAAAAGTTTTACATCCCACTACCAGCATTCTTAGTGCTGACATTTTTGTAAACCAGAGGAATGTATACTGCACACAAAAACATGGTTTGTGTTTTATATATTCTAACTCAACTTGTAGCTATGAAATTATAGAAATGTAGGACTGGATGGGACCTTCATCTGGTGGATGAAGGTCATCTAGTCCAGTCCCCTGCACTGAGGCAAGACTAAGTATTATCTAGACCATCCCTAACAGGTGTTTGTCTAACCTGTGCTTAAAAACCTCCAATAAACACAGATTCCACAACCTCTCTAGCTAATTTGTTCCGGTGCTTAATTATCCTGACAGGAAGTTTTTCCAAATGTCTAACCTAAATCTCCCTTCCTGCAATTTGAGCCCATTGCTTCTTGGCCTGTCTCATTGTTCTCCTTAACCACTGAGATCACTCTCCTCTTTATAACAACCTTTTATGTACTTGAAGACTTATGTTCCCCATCTTCTCTTCTGCAGACTAAACAAACTCAATTTTTTCAATCTTCTCTCACAGGTCATGTTTTCTAGACCTTTAATCATTCTTCTCTGGACCTTCTCCAATTTGTCCACATCTTTCCCGAAGTGTGGTGTCTAGAAGTGGACACAGTATTCCCACTGAGGTCTTATCAGTGCTGGGTAGAGTGCAAAAATTATTTCTTGCATCTTGCTTACAACACTCCTGCTAGTACATCCCAGAATGATGTTCACTTTTTTACCATAGTATTACATTGTTGATTCATATTTAGTTTGTGATCCATTATAACACCCAGAGCCTTTTCTGCAATACTTCTTCCTAGGCAGTCATCTCTGATTTTGTATTTGTGCAATTAATTATTCCTGCTTAATTGTAGTACTTTACATTTGTCCTTATTAAATTTCATCTTCATTATTTCAGACTATTTCTCCAGTTTGTCAAGATCATTTTAAACTCTAATCCTGTCCTCTAAAGTGCTTGCAACCCCTCCCAGCTTGGTACTGTCCACAAACTTCATAAGTGTACTCTCTATGCAATTATCCAAATAATTTATGGAGATATTGAATAGAACCGTACCCAAGACAGATTCCTGAGGGACCCCAGTCGATATGTCCTTCCAGCTTGACTGTGAGTCATTGGGAAACTGTACTCAGAGAGCAGCTATCAATCAGTTGTGTACCATTTTATAGTACAGTAACTCCTCACTTAACATTGCAGTTATGTTCCTGAAAAATGCGACTTTAAGCGAAACGATGTTAAGCGAATCCTATTTCCCCATAAGAATTAATGTAAATGAGGGGGTTAGGTTCCAGGGAAATTTTTTTCACCAGACAAAAGACATTATATATATATATATATATATATATATATATATATATATATATATAT
>NW_020664598.1:16456656-16462716 GCF_002925995.2 Terrapene triunguis
ATATATATATATATATATATATATATATATATATATATATATATATACACACACACACACACACACAGAGTATAAGTTTTAAACAAAATTTAATACTGGTACACAGTGATGATGATTGTGAAGCTTGGTTGAGGTGGAGGAGTCAGAGGGTGGGATATTTCCCTTACTGCTAAATGATGAACTAGCAATTGGCTGAGCTCTCAAGGGTTAACTCTCTCACTCTGCAAGGCAGCAGGAATGGAGGGAGGGAGGGAGGGGAGACATCGCAGACAGAGACACACACGGTATGTGTGAGAGAGAGATATGTGCATTTCCCCTTTAAGTACACTGCCTTGTTAATTAGATCAGAATGCTGAGACCACAGCTGCTGCAAGCTCTCTCCGTCCTGAGCCTTGGTGTATCCCCCCTGCTCTATGGAAGATGGGGTAAGCGGGATGCAGGAGCAGGGGGGAGGGGGACATCCTGACATTAGCGCCCCTCTTCCCCCCCCCCCCGCACAGCAAGCAGGAGGCCCGGGGAGCAGCTCCAAGGCAGAGGGCAGGAGCAGCACATGGCAGTGGGGGGGAGGGACAGCTGAACTGCAGGCAGCTGCTGCACAGGGAACTTAGGGGAGCGGGGAGCTGATAGGTGGAGTTGATAGGGGGGCTGCTGGTCCACCCTAGTTCCAAGTCCCCAACAGCTAGCTGCAACGGGCTGCTCTTCCGGCAAGAAGTGGACAAAGCAGGCAGCTGCCAAATGACACTAGAAGGGAGCATTACACAACTTTAAACGAGCATGTTCCCTAATTGATCAGCAACGTAACAACGTTAACTGGGACGACTTTAAGTGAGGAGTTATTGTAGGTGTGTTTAGGCTACATTTCCCTAGTTTGCTTATGAGAATGTCATGTGAGACAGTATGAAAAGCCTTATTAAAGCCAAGATTAGATCACATGTACTGCTTCTCCACCCCACCCTCTGCTTCACAAGGCTTGTTACTCTGTCAAAGAAAGATATTAGGTTGGTTTGACATGAGTTGTTCTTGATAAATCCATGTTGACTGTTACTTATCTTTTTAATATCTTCTATGTGCTTACAAACTGATTCATTATTCGCTCCATTGCCTTTATGACTGGGCTATAATTCTCTGGGTTATCTTTATTCTCTTTTTTATAGATAGGTACTATATTTACCCTTTTCCAGTCCTCTGGAATCTCTCCCATCATCCATGAGTTCTCAAAGATAATGGCTCAGAAATCTCCACAGCCAGTTGCTTCAGTATCTCGTCAGGCCCTGCCGACTTGTCTAAGTAATTCTTAACTTGTTCTCTTATTTTAAGCCTCAGATCCTAACCCATTTACACTGATGTTCACTATATTAGTCATCTGATCACTGCTAAAAATGAAAGAAAAAAAGGCATTTAACACTTCGGCTGTTGCTGCATTTTCTGTTACTGTCTTTCCCTCCTCATTAAGTAATGGACCCACCCTGTCCTTGGTCTTCCTCTTGCTTCTCACATACACCTCTACCCCGATATAACGCTGTCCTCGGGAGCCAAAAAATCTTACCGCGTTATAGGTGAAACCGCGTTATATCGAACTTGCTTTGATCTGCCGGAGCGCGCAGCCCCGCCCCCCTGGAGCGCTGCTTTACCGTGTTAGATCCGAATTCGTGTTATATCGGGTCGCATTATATCGGGGTAGAGGTGTATTTGTAAAATGTTTTCTTGTTACCCTTTAGCTATCTTTAGAAGGCAAATCAAAGTGAATATGTAATTCATTGGCAGGAGTGAGGGAAATATACTTCCTCCATTCAATGTGCACATTTGCATAATAAAGAGTAAAGAATAATACATTCAATATAAAGTGTTCTTCTCCCACCCAACCACCCACCTCACTACCTAGGGGTTCCCATTTCTGCTAGAACCTGAAATTCCCCCTTAATGCCTCCTATTCAGCTACATTGATGACATCATCATCATCTGGACCCATGGGAAGGAGACTCTGGAAAAATTTCACCACGATTTCAACAGCTTCCACCCCACCATCAACCTCAGCCTGGACCAATCTACACAGGAGGTCCACTTCCTAGACACCACGGTGCAAATAAGTGATGGTCACATTACCACCACCCTATTCTGAAAACCCACCGACCGCTATGCCTACTTTCATGCCTCCAGCTTCCATCCCGGACACACCACACGATCCATTGTCTACAGCCAAGCACTGAGATACAACCGTATCTGCTCCAACCCCTCAGAGACCAACACCTACAAAATCTTCACCAAGAATTCTCAAAACTACGATACCCGCATGAGGAAATACGGAAACAGATCAACAGAGCCAGACGTGTACCCAGAAGACTCCTACTGCAAGACAAGACCAAGAAAGAAACCAATAGAACTCCACTGGCCATCACATACAGTCCCCAGCTAAAACCTCTCCAACGTATCATCAGTGATCTACAACCCATCCTGGACAATGATCCCTCACTTTCACAGGCCTTGGGTGGCAGGCCAGTCCTCGCCCACAGACAACCCGCCAACCTGAAGCATATTCTCACCAGTAACCACACACTGCACCATAGTAACTCTAACTCAGGAACCAATCCATGCAACAAACCTTGATGCCAACTCTGCCCACATATCTACACCAGCGACACCATCACAGGACCTAACCAGATCAGCCACACCATCACCAGTTCATTCACCTGCACATCCACCAATGTAGTATACGCCATTATGTGCCAGCAATGCCCCTCTGCTATGTACACCGGCCAAACTGGACAGTCCCTCCGTAAAAGGATAAATGGACACAAATCAGATATTAGGAACGGCAATATACAAAAACCTGTAGGAGAACACTTCAACCTCCCTGGACACACAATAGCAGATTTAAAGGTAGCCATCCTGCAGCAAAAAAACTTCAGGACCAGACTTCAAAGAGAAACTGCTGAGCTTCAGTTCATCTGCAAATTTGACACCATCAGCTCAGGATTGAACAAAGACTGAATGGCTAGCCAACTACAAAAGCAGTTTCTCCTCCCTTGGTGTTCACACCTCAACTGCTAGAAGAGGGCCTCATCCTCCCTGATTGAACTAACTTCATTATCTCTAGCCTTACTCACTCTTGTTTGCATATTTATACCTGCCCCTGGAAATTTCCACTACATGCATCCAAAGATGTGGGTATTCACCCACGAAAGCTCATGCTCCTGTACGTCTGTTAGTCTATAAGGTGCCACAGGACTCTTTGCTGCTCCTACTCAGCTGGGCTGTTTTGCTCACCATCTAGCTTAAATATAGGATCATATTCTTCCAGCTCAGGGATGTAGGACTCCTTTTGGAAACTAGCATGAGACTCAGGGAGCCCCTCAATGCCAATTGGCAGAGGGTACACCAAACCATAACTCATCAGGCCTGACCCACTCATTGACCCAGTTCACCTTTGTCATAATCTGTAGCTAAATGGTGTTGTGTGAAGCGTCATATGCAAACTGGTAATATACTGTGCCTAAACCCTAAACCTATCGTTTTGCTGGCTTGACTGTGTCTCCAATGTAAATTAAGCAAGGTGAAACCAAAGTCAATGAAAAGGACATTTACTTTTAAGGTAAACCAAGGTGAGCCAGATGACCACTTAATAATCTCAAAAGGGAATGGAGACTGCACCCCCCAGGAAGCCTGCCTGCCTCTTGAAACAGGGTCAATTAGCCACAGAATGACTTATGTAAACAGAGCATTTGCATCTGTACTTACCTTGTGGCTTTGGACTTGAAGCTGAACGTGGGGATTGTTTAACTGGCACGTTTCCATTTATTCCCTGAGCCGCTTCATTGCATACGTTCTGCTTGACTAGCCAGGTTGTGCTATTTGCTGAGCAAGACTTAGTTAGGAGATTCTTTGGACAGGTGCTGCTGTCTGTAGTGGGGGGAAAAAAGGAAAAAAGCAAGTATGAATAATGCTTAGTATAGCAGGGATATAATGTTCTACACCAGTGGTCTCCAAAATGGGGTGCGCAAGAGGATCCATCGGGGTGCGCGGCAGGAGGAGCGTTGCCAGAGCAGTGCCATTCGGGCGGCTTTTTTTTTTTTTTTTTTTTTTTTTTTTTTGCGCTTGGGGCAGCAAAAATGGTAGAGCCGGCCCTGCAGCGCGGCAGGGGGTGCGTGCTCAAAAATTTTATACTGATAGGGGTGCGATATCAAAAAAGTTTGGAGACCACTGTTCTACACAGTATGTTCTATCATTTCACTTCCACAGAGAAAATTATGAATGATTTTGTGGCAGCCCTGGGTACTGGGTTTCACATTTCCAGTTACTGTTCCATTTAAATGTCTATAAATAGTATCACTCTCTCTGTGTGTTCTTTCTTGGTAAAATTAAAGAAATTGTCTAGTTTTAAAAAACTTGTTGCCACATAAAGACAGCCTCTCAAATGCTTTCATATCTAGCAATATTTTGTGAACAGATTTAGATATGCAAATAGAGTGACAGAACAACTATTTCGCTTTTCTTATATTGATTTTGCCAAGATGCACACTGAGCTACCTGGATTGGCAAATAGATACTTCAATAAAGACTACAGTAGTGGACATTTGACTGACTAAAGGTAACAACTTTCCTATACGATCACCCACGCTAGTGATAATGGGTTACGTACATAAAGAAGGAATCTTAAAATTGCCTTTTATCTCATCTAACTGTATTTGTTATTTCATTCTCCAAGCACTCTATTATAAGCATCTGAAAAGAAATCTGCTATGATTCTCCCAGCAAGATGTGATTTATGCTAACAAGCGAAAAGGTATGTTATCTTCTTTGCCGAAAGACAGCTTGATGCAACACCAGAGGTTAAGATCGTTTTTCAAAAACACACTGGAGATTACAAATGGGCTAGCCGTACTATTCACTCTTTTCAATCTCACATTCAATTAATATTTAATTCTCAGGAAGCATTTTTTGACCAACTACTTCTACAATTCCACTAATTTAATAATAGAAAAATAAGATCATCAGATATTTAAGACCTTGAGTCAAATTTTTCAAAAGTAAGAGCCTTTAGTGAGGTCAGTAGGAGCTGTTAGGTGTGCAGCATTTTTGAAAGGCAGGCAGGTGGTCTAAATACAGCTTTAGGAGTCTTAATTATAGGCTTTTATGTTTGAAAATTTTGATCATGGTTTCTTAAACCCTAGCTGCAAAGTAATAAAAGAGAGTCTAGCATAAAAGGTTTCCAGAATTGTTTCCACTGCAAAGTTGATGGTTAATAAATTATTTAAGATTTAAAACATACACACCCACACATACATACATCCCATCAAGGGGCTGGTTTTATGAATGGGCTAGACTACGTTCGAGATTCCTGTCAAATGAACACTTATTCAAAATAAAGAAACATTTGTCCTATTTACAACACAATATTTGTTGGAGTTTTAAAAGTTATTTAGAAATTTAAGTTATATTTCAAACTTATAGTGCTATTTTCTTCAAAAGCACATGAACTGCCTACTATGAAGTGTAGTTTATTCTGGCATGGTTAATAGGTTATGCTTAGTTTTCATGAAGGGTACCCAGAACTTAAACTGAAGTAGTGCAAGGAAACCTTGCTGTAAGATATCCTTATACAAATGTTTAGTAGGCATACCCTGGGGACATCTAGTGTATAATAATTCCCAGGAACGGTCAGCTTTGGCTTCAAACCAGTGTCTTAAAACAAACTTAATTTAGCCTAGAAGGCAACGGAACTTGGAAGTGCTACTTACAATCTTATTAGGCATGCAAGAAATAAAACACACTGCAAAAGGCTGCAGATTTTACTGGACTGCAATAGGTTTGTATTGCATTTGTTTTCAACTGGAGAAAAACAAAACATTTGTTTACACCTGCAAATTTGTTCTCTGCATCAAATATTTACAAATCTTGAATGAAACTCCCGGAATTTCAGTTGCGTACCAATAAAATGCTAGCCAGTTACTTGTACGGTTTTAATACACTAATAACTTTGGGGATGGTAAAACTAAATACATTGGGGGAGGGCAAAGAAAGAGAAAAAGATTGGAAAATCCCACCAGGATATATTTCACACAC
>NW_020664598.1:16463116-16499052 GCF_002925995.2 Terrapene triunguis
ATAATGTGAGCGTATGGTAATTCTGAATACTTTAAGTAAGAAAACGTGACCCAAAAGGGAGTGGGACTCAGAACACCTGGATTCTACCCCTAGCTACCTGCTCAGCTCCTCTAAAAAAATAAAAGTGATGTATGTATCACAGTGGACACTCCAAAAGCAAAGTTCCCAAAAATCAGTGGGCACTTTTGAAAATTTCAGCATAACATCTCATCTGCCAGATGGAGTTACTTAACATTGCTTACCCAACTTTGTAAAGCGATGTAAGAGAAATATGGATGAAAAAGTGGTATGAACATTTTATTCTATTTAATACAATTAACTTTATGAGGCTGATTTGTGAAGATCCCTCAATTCAGACTCACATCTGGTAAGTGCAGTTTTGTGAATAAAAAAGAAGCATGGGCTTACTTGATATAATTTACACATCTAACTACAGTCGCTGATTTACTAGCACAGGGATAGGCAGCCTATGGCACATGTGCCAAAGGCGGCACGCGAGCTGATTTTCAGTGGCACTCACACTGCCTGGGTCCTGGCCACCGGTCTGGGGGGCTCTGCATTTTAATTTAATTTTAAATTAAGCTTCTTAAACATAGGGTTACCATACGTCCGGATTTTCCCAGACATGTCCGGCTTTTTGGTCCTCAAATCCCCGTCCGGGGGGAATTGCCAAAAAGCCGAACATGTCTGGGAAAATACTAGTCCCCTGCTTACCTTAGAGTGGCTCCGGCAGGCTGCGAGCTGCAGGCGGATTCCCCCGTGGCGGCGGCTGTTGCTCCCCCCAGACACCTCAGCTTTGTGTAGCTGAAGAGCCAAGCTGCCCGAGCGCTACCGGCTTCACGGGCAGCCCCCAGACCTTCAGACCCTGCGCCCCCGGCCAGGCGCTTCCCCTCCCGGGCTCCGGCTGCGCTGGGGAAGCACCCGGCCAGGGGCGCAGGGACTGGAGGTCTGGGGGCTGCCCGGCAAACCGTGAAGCCGGTAGCGCTCGGGCAGCTGTTTCACGTGGCTGGGAGGGAGGAGGGGGAATGCGGGGCGCTCAGGGGAGGGGGCGGAGAAGGGACCGGGCCAGGGCCCTGTGGAGTGTCCTTTTTTTAAATTTTTAAATATGATAACCCTACTTAAACATTTTAAAACCCTTATTTACTTTACATACAACAATAGTTTAGTTATATATTAACTTATAGAAAGAGACCTTCTAAAAACATTAAATTGTATTATTGGCACATGAAACCTTAAATTAGAGTGACTAAATGAAGACTCGGCACACCACTTCTGAAAGGTTGCCGACCCCTGTACTAGCACAATAAGGTAGACATGTAAATCCCATCAGCTGCATCCACTAAACCGTACATGCAAGAAAGGACACAATTCAAGGAAACTGCAGGATTTCCACTGGTTTTGGAATGAAACATGGAAAACCAGAAGTTTCAAGCATCTTTGATACAAAACTAGAAAAAGCGAGCCCCAGCTCATGAACAGTGATTGTTAGAACCAAACATGGCTTTTTCAGGTTTAATTGAACCTGAAACTAACTAAAACTCAGGGTGTGAGGCAGGGAATCTACACACATTCAACAGCTGAGGTGGGAGTCGGGAGGGGGAGAACTGCTGACTTGCCCTCAATTGATTACACATTTGTATTTTGAAGCAATTGTCAGCTACAAACTGTAAATGCTTTAAAGAGAGTCTGCTCACTCTGTTCTGTACAGAGTTCTGAGGTTAACTTAAGGTGGTGCTTGCAGTGGTAAGCCAGTGATGAAATGCTTTAGGCAGTCACTGATGCTGTTAATAAGAGAAAAGCAACTCTCTGGGTAGGTCTACACTACAGCAGCACAGCTATCGGGGGTAGCAATGTAGTGTAAACAGTCCCTCCATAGATGGAAGGAGGGTCTCTGTTGGAGCAGGTAATCCATCTCTCTGAGAGGAGGTGCCTAGGTCGACCAAATAATTCTTCCATTGACTTACTTGGGTCTACACCAGCTGTGAGGTCAACCTAACTACAGTGCTCAGGGTGTGACATTTTTCAAGGCTCTGAGGGAGATAGCTAGGTTCACCTAATTTTTAAGCATAGACCAGGCCCTCTACCAGAGGACTAGTGGGTGGAATATTCAAGAGGAAACTAGTTTTGCTTCTCTGCAAAAACCTAGTTTGCTAAAAGTGTTGTGTAAGTTTCCACTGGGCAAATATCTGGGATTATGTTCGAAGAGTTGAATTTAGGCATTGAACAGATATTTATTGGCAAAACACATGCCAAAGAGCAAATTTAAGTAAATATTCGTTCTGATATGTAAAAATTGGTTATTTTTACTATGCTATTCTCTAAACACAAGCAAAGAGATTTTGTATATTGCAGTAGACAGTAGAAGCACATCCCCTCCCCCCAACCTTCCCCACAAACCTTCCTTCGTCCCCTCCCCCCATTATTTTCAATGGTTAAGTGTATGTTATACATCCTGCTAATGTTCTCTGGGCTACATTAATTCCCTCTTCTTTTGCTGTATACCATTTGCTGCAGGGAATAAATCAATCCTCACCAGATTTGTTATATATCATCTTAGAGGAAGCAAGAAGGCATTTACACTGTTTTCTCCTTACTAACAATGTTTAGCGCCTTTATTGATAACGTTAATAGCGTATTTCCAAAAACACTGTTTTGTTTTATCTCAGGTTCAATTTCACACCAACAATATTCAAGCCAAAGCCTGAGCTGGATGCTGAATACTTACTACCCAATATTTTCTGGCAGAGGCAAAATATTTAACAAGTGGGTATACAAGTCAGCCCACTTAATCTAGAAATGTTTTCTGGGTGTTGTACTTCCCCAGTTACCCAAGCATGACCAGTTGGTACAACATCAACAGAAGGGTACTAAGTATTCAGTTTTAATAGAGGTTGTGCAACATATAGATGGAATAAACAGGAATATAGGATTTTAATAGCATACTTAAAGCTAGTAAACCTAAAATTAGATACCAAAGCATTGCTTTGGCTTATGGGTGTGAATGAGACACAAATAACCTTTCCTTTTCAAGGATGGTCAATTCTTGATATCAGGCAGGGTGTTTTATGATCAGTCATCTTCACTAACCTTTCTGCTTATAAGTTTGACGCAGAAAGGAGTATAAGAGATAGGGCAATATGCATGTATGCACACACAACCTGTTGTAGAATTCATGCTGGAAGATAACAGCTGAAATGCAGAGATTTATGTACAGTGGTTGCTATTAAACTGTAAAGTTTTGCCAACAGTGACCCCATATGGGTGTCGCCCTATTTTGTCCCATACTTCAAATAGTAGGTATCTGTGGCAACTCTGTGATAACAGTTAGTCAAGTTGAATTTTCAATATCTTCTTGATTTTGCAGCCTTCATTATAAAAAAAAGGCTATAGAAGTTCACAGAAATTACCTTTTAAATAAAATTTTAAGGGTAAGAAAATGTCAATCCTATTTATTTTTTGAAGTATTCTACAAAATTATATAATACTGAAAGTTCTCTTAAATTCTATAGAATAGTTTAATACAAAATACCCTTACTAATGTCTTATAGACTTTTCTATAAATGTAGGAGAAGGCAAAAATTTTCCATCCTCTTTATCATGAGGAACCCCCCCTAAAAGGGCTTAAATCAGTTTTTGGACTTCAAACAAAAACACCCACACAAACACCCCTCCCCCCCCAAAAAACCACCCTGAACCCCACACAAACCTGGAGGAATTTAACTTATTAAAACAATTTGAGTGAATATATGCAGAAGATTATTTCTTCTGCAATACTCACCCAAATATACAAAGAAGACTGCTAAATCAAGTAAACTCATTTTATACTAACACACACCTAAACCGAAAGAGATTGATCTGAGGAATTTAAAATAGTTGGACTTTCTAGTATTTTTCTATATGTATCAATTGCTTACGTTCTTATTTACCCAACAGGTTTTCTTAATCAAAATCACATGTGTAATCCTTCAGTCTTGACACAGACACATTCTCAGAGAGGTCAATAAGAGTTTTGCCTCCCTGAGAATTGTAGGATTAAGCTTTAAGGATAGAGTGGAACATCAACATGATCAAGATTTACAGCAACAGGTTTTTGGATCCCAACCTGAAATCTTGATGTACTGTACATCATGCAAACTAAGTGACCAAAGGGGAAATTCAATACTAATTCACTAGAGATATTACACAGACACTGGGCAATTTATAAAATCCAGGAGATTGCCAAGACTCAATTTAGCAATCCAGTCTTGTGTGTTGTATTGATCTTCCTCACTTGGCCCTGATCCCATAAGCTGCTCCACGCAGGCAAACCTATATGCTCACTCTGAGCCCAAGTAAAATGAAGGGATCCAAAGAATAGGGTTTACATACATTACTTTCAACATTTTTTTGAACTTCTGGTTAAAACAGTAGTTTAAAAAAAAAACTCATGGTATTGTTTCAATAAGATAAAAGCATTACCACAAGATTTCAAACAATCCCTTGAAATCTTGAAACTGAAATCTGTGCTCTTCACAGAAAGTAAAATTGTCCTCCATTATGGGAGCACTCACTAATTTGTTACAGTACAGTTCCACATCAGTGTTAATATGTGGGGGCATCTTTTTGTTCTGTATTTGTACAGCACCTTGCACAACGGGCTCCTCAGTGCTAAGGTAATACAAATAATAAATAATATTTGAGGGTCAGATAAAAGGAAATGGGGTGGGGGGGGGAGAAAAAAAAAAGACAATGACAAAAATGCAGCACATGTGAAATTGACCGTTACCAACCAGGACAAGGTCTTTCCAATAAGAGACAGTTTCATGTTTGAAATGAAATGCAAGTCCAGGCCATATATGCTCTTCTATTGCTAATTATTATAGTTTAATAAAATTAAACAAAAAACAAAGCAATCATATTTAAAGTATGATAGTAGGTACGATGACAGTGCTAGAATTACATTTTGCTCTCCAAGAGTCACTTATGATTCCGCATTTTGAATATCACTGAACATTAATGGGCATTCCAACCTAAAGGCCTAACCAAAAAGAGAATGAGCAACCCCCTTTACATCAAGTCTCATATGGGACATTTCAGTGGTGGAGGAAGTAATCTATACTAACATTCTGCGTGCACTAGGATAATGACCTATTGATGACAGTGGGTATCAACAGGGCGGATTTAGGGGCAGGACACTCAGGCGACTGCCTGGTGTGCTGGACTTGGGAGGCTCCGGGCTCAGGGTGCTGTTTTTGTTGTTAGTGACAAAATGGAAAACAGAATGTTTGAAGTAAAAAAAAAAAAAGTTTCAGGTATTCTGTATGTGGATTCATTTTTCACTAACTTCCTAGAATGTTCTGGACCTTTATAGAATCTCATGGAACCTTCTAGACTTTTTGAGAACTACATTTTCCTTGAACTCCTAGAATGTTGTCACCCATGTCCTTGAGGGTATATAAAGAGTGGGGCGTCACCAGTCAGTCACATATAAAAACAAAGTGAGAGCCCAGCTGCGCTATAGGGAACCTTGTTTTATTGTGTAATTGTGAAAGTGTACTTGTGTTTTAAGACTTGAAGAGTGTAAGTAGAAACTAATAAAAGACATATTTAATGAGACACCAGAGATATCTATCAAACCCCTATCTATGCAACAATATAAAAGAAATACTATTGCTTCTTTTGCCATGCTTAACACAATGTTTGGTGACTTTCTAATACGGTCTGTTTTCCCCTGTAGAAGATAAAAGATGCTCATGAAGAAGCCTTCAGGAGCTCAGTATAGGAAGCGAAAAGCTCAATTGCAATCTAGTTTGCAGCAAGGAGCAAATTTGATGGGAAAATATCTGAAGCAGAACAACATAGACCAGGCTTTAGGCAATAGCGATCGTTCCAGTGCAGAAGAAATTGAGGACCAAAGCGTAAATGATGGCAGTCCTATTACTAAGGAATTAGCAGATTTACCTGAAGCTAACGAATGGAAATATGAGGAAAGTAAGAGAGAAGAAAGCGAAGAGACCAAAAATTAAAGCACAGCAGGCCTCAAAGGCTAACGGTGCACTGGCTTTATCTTCTGGTCCTGCACTTTATGCCTGCATTATCTGAGGCAAGAACTGTCACGTGAGAATTGGACATTTTAGATACTCATCATGCTGTAGCACAACACATGGTAACTGAATGGCTTTGGCTCTTACACCATTGTCCTTTGAGATGTACAGTTGCCATTCATTCATAACATTTGTACGGTTACACTAGTTAACCTGGAACATGAGATTATGCTTACAAATATTAGTTTTAAATCGGAAGAAAGCTCTTGAAATAGCATGGAGCTAGAACACACCACACGATCCATTGTCTACAGCCAAGCTCTAAGATACAACCGCATTTGCTCCAATCCCTCGGACAGAGACAAGCACCTACAAGATCTCTATCAAGCATTCTTAAAACTACAATACCCACCTGCTGAAGTGAAAAAACAGATTGACAGAGCCAGACGAGTACCCAGAAGTCACCTCCTACAAGACAGGCCCAACAAAGGAAATAACAGAACACCACTAGCTGTCACCTTCAGCCCCCAACTAAAATCTCTCCAGCGCATCATCAAAGATCTACAACCTATCCTGAAAGATGATCCCTCACTCTCACAGATCTTGGGAGACAGACCTGTCCTCGCTTACAGACAACTCCCCAACCTGAAGCAAATACTCACCAGCAACCACACACCACTGAACAAAAACACTGACCCAGGAACCTATCCTTGTAACAAAGCCCGATGCCAACTCTGTCCACATATCTATTCAAGTGACATCATCACAGGACCTAAATCACATCAGCCATGCCATCAGGGGCTCGTTCACCTGCACATCTACCAATGTGATGTATGCCAGCAATGCCCCTCTGCCATGTACATTGGCCAAACCGGACAGTCTCTACGCAAAAGAATAAATGGATACAAATCTGACATCAGGAATCATAACATTCAAAAACCAGTAGGAGAACACTTTAACCTGTCTGGTCACTCAATAACAGACCTGAGGGTGGCAATTTTGCAACAGAAAAGCTTCAAAAACAGACTCGAGGAGAAACTGCTGAACTTGAATTGATATGCAAACTAGATATAATCAACTTAGGCTTGAATAGAGAGGGAATGGCTGAGCCATTACAACCATTGAATCTATCTCCCCTTGTAAGTATTCTCACACTTCTTATCAAACTGTCTGTACTGGGCTATCTTGATTATCACTTCAAAAGTTTTTTTTCCTCTTACTTAATTGGCCTCTCAGAGTTGGTAAGACAACTCCCACCTTTTCATGCTCTCTGTATGTGTATGTGTATATATATCCTCAATATATGTTCCATTCTATGTATTCGAAGAAGTGGCCTGTAGCCCACGAAAGCTTATGCTCAAATAAATTTGTTAGTCTCTAAGGTGCCACAAGTACTCGTGTTCTTTTTTCTAGAAATTAATGACATTGTTATACATATCACATATTTAACTATGTTCCTTCAGCTTAATTTTATGTGATTTGCCTCTCATTTATGTAACCATCAAGAACTCTTCTTTCACGTGCTTAGTTCATGTCTGACAGAAACTTATCTCAAATCATTTGTGACTTTGGTTCGAAGACTGTGGGAAAATACCCAAAACAAAACACGTTTAAAAAAAATTTTAAAGAGAGTACATAGTAATGATCTTTATCTTGGGAGACTTTTAATCATTGGATTTTTATAAAATAACGTAGGTAGGTATATGTATAAGTAGTTCAGCCCAACATTTAGAGGTATTTTTGTGTTCCCCACCGTCTCCATAAGCAGACAGTTCTGTTATGACGACTTACTGTCATCCCTTCCTCTATATTGAAAACAGACATGGTTAATCCATGATGTCATATATCACTGGGTATTGCAGTGGTTCTCAACCAGGGATACCCGGACCCCTGGGGGTACGCGGAGGTCTTCCAGGGGGTACATGAACTCATCTAGACATTTACCTAGTTTTACAAGAGGCACTAGAGAAGTCAGGGCAAAATTGAATTTCATATAGACAACAATTTGTTTATACCAGGGGCATAGCCACAGTGGGCCCACTCAAATCTGAGCAGGGGTGTAGTGCTGCCACAGCGACCTAGAGCATCATTCAGGCACCTGAAATCCAGGATGAAGCTATGCACCTGCCCTTCAGAAAGGGACATTCAGGCAGCTCTGCCTTGCCATTTTCTGAGCCGCCCCATGCGCATGCCCAGCTTGGCAGGTGAAGCCGTTTAGGGTTGCAAACTTTCTTATTGCACAAAACTGAACACCCTAGCCCCACCCCTTCCCAGAGGCCCTGGCCCCAGCTCACTACATTCCCCCTCCCCCAGTGGCTCGCTCTCCCCCACCCTCACTCACTTTCACTGGGCTGGGGTGAAGGAGCAGGCGAGGGCTGTAACTGGGGGTAGAGGCTCCGGGGTGGGATCAGAAACAAGAGGCTCAGGGTGCGTGAGGAGGGAGGGAGGAGGGCTCCGGCTGGGGCCAGAGATGAGAGGTTCAAGGTGTGGGAGGGGCCTCTGGACTGGGGCAGAGGGTTTCAAAGTGTGGGAGGGGGCTCTGGGCTGGGGCAATGGGTTGGGGTGTCAGTGGGGGTATGGGTTCTGGGCTGGGGGTGCGGGCACAGGACGGGGCTTCAGGCTGGGGGGTGTGGTGTCAGAGGGGGTACAGGCTCTGAGGTGGGGCCGGGGATGAGGGGTTTGGGGTGTAAGAGGGGGCTCCAGGCTGGGGCAGGGGCTCCGGCTTACCTCCAGCGGCTCCCATCAGCAGCGCAGCGGGAGGACTAAGGCAGGCTCCCTGCCCGTCCTGACTCTGTGCTGCACCCAGCTCCTAGTCGGAGGTGCGGATGGCGGTTCTGTGCGCCGCTCAGGGTGGGGGCAGAGCGCAGAGCCCTGTGGCCCCCCCGCCTAGGAGCCGGACCTGCTGGACACTTCCCGGGCACAGCGCGGAGCCAGGACAGATAGGGATTAGCCTGCCTTAGCTCCTCAGCACTGCCGATCTGCCTTTTAATGGCCGGTTGGCGGTGCTGATCATAGCCGCCAGGGTCCCTTTTTGATCAGGTGACAACTGGTCACTCTAGCCCTGTGCCTGGGGATACGGGGGCTAGGAAGAGGGCATGACGACATCAGGGGAGAAGCTGAGCTAGCATAGTCTGTCATTGCCTGTCCGCCTGAAAGTCAGGGCCCACCCAAATTTCCACTCTTAGTTACAGCACTGGTTTATAGTGCTCTACATACTAAACACTGAAATGTAAGTACAATGTTTATATTCCAATTAATTTATTTTATAATATTATGGTAAAAATGAGAAAGTAAGCAATTTTTCAGTAATAGCGTGCTGAGACACTTCTATTTTTAGGTTTGATTTTGTAAGCAAGTAGTTTTTAAGTGGGGTACACAAGACATATCAGACTCCCGAAAGGAGTACAGCAGTCCAGAAAGGTTGAGTCTCACTCAGGTATTGTGTCTGAGCACTGATTTTCTTCTTCCTCCTCCCTATCTCTCTGTTGGCTTTTACAGCTTCCTGCACATGTGACTGGGGAAAAGAGGAAACCAGTCAAGTTTCAGTTGCTTTTGTAAATCTCTCCCTACATCTAATGGTAGTTTCAATTGCAAAATATACCTCTGCTGAAAGGCACTAACCGGAAGCATTTCTGTAATGACACACAGTGGATTTTT
Organism: Terrapene triunguis; assembly: GCF_002925995.2. Taxonomy (NCBI): domain Eukaryota; kingdom Metazoa; phylum Chordata; order Testudines; family Emydidae; genus Terrapene; species Terrapene triunguis. The sequence continues at coordinate 16,472,797 of NW_020664598.1, forward strand.
CCCTTTATCCTCATGGCATTACTCTGGAATGTGAATAACACTGCAAATGTCTTCTTTCTAGATCACTTTTCCCCACTGGAAACATTCTGCTTAATGCTTATAGCCAGGATCCCAGTGAAGTCAAAGGGAATCTTTCCATTGACTTCAATATACTTTGGGTCAGGCCTCAAATGTTCTGATTTATCATTTTCTGAAGAGTCCAATTCTGCAATCCTTAACACAGGGAATCCTTACTCTCACAAGCAGAGTCGTTACACTCAGTGGGATTACTTGCATGAATATGGGCTGCAAAATCAGGCTCTAAGAATATCTTTCATTTTGTTCATTTTCTTCAGGGTACCAGTAGGGTTGCCAGGCGTCCGGTTTTCAAAGGGACCCTGGCAGCTCTGGTCAGCACAGCTGACTGGGCCGCTAAAAGTCTGTTTGGCCGCAGCGGCGCAAGCAGGCTCTGTGCCTAGCTCCTGGGAAGCAGCAGCATGTCCCTCCAGCTCCTAGGCGGAGGGGTAGCCGGGGGCTCCGCACACTGCCTCCACCTACAGGTGTAGGCCAAAAGCCTAATGGGAAGAAATTGTCTCAAGTAAAATTGTACTCCATTTTGCTTATTTTGCCTTATACACCATTTTGCTAGCTTTGAATTTGTAAGAAGAAACTGTAGCCTTGAATTAGTAAGAAGAAATTGTTCCGAGTTTATTTTTTGCTGATTGTGTTAACATTGGTTCCTAGAAGGATAGAAGTTTTATGGCTGTAATTGCCTTATTTACTATTTGGTGCGAGTGAAGAATGTATGGTAATTAACTGAGAAAGGACAACTGGGCCGGATGGTCAAGAAGGGAGTGGGGGAGTCAAGAGGCACCAACTTTATTATCAATCACCCGGATGGCAGATTGACGACCCTAAAGCAAAGGCATACACCCCAAGGACAAGATAAGGAGTTGATCCAAAGGGACAGATAAGAAACAGCTGCGGATCCTTCCAGTAACAATTCAAAATAATGCTAATTAAGAACAACCTTGACTACCTCGTGATTAACAACTCTGGTGTGACACAGCAAGGTATGGGAATTTATTACTATAAAAGAAGTGCCATGGGACTTTCTGCATCACCATCGGAGCGTTGAACATGTTTGACAGAGGCCCAGTTCCCCTCCCTCGTGTGCAGTTTCAGCTGGCCACTGGAACTGACCGAGCAACACTAAGGACCGGTAACTATAAGATCCAGCTGCAGAAGTGTGTGTGTGTGCGCGTGCGCACAAGCATAGGCTGATTTCAATGCTTAAATTGTACTCTCAATAAATGCAGCGTATTGCCTTATCCCCTCTAAAAAGATTCCCTGTGCTTCTTATAAGCATAACACAGATGCCACCCTGAGCGCCAGCTCCGCAACTCCCATTGGCTGGAAACCGTGGCCAATGGGGCTGCAGGGGTAGCACCTGCAGGCGCGTGGGGCCCCCCTGGCCACTCCGCCTAGGAGCCGGAGGGACAGGCCACCGCATCCTGGGAGCCACGTGGACTTCTGCCATCCCCGGGAAATGGCAGGGCCACCTGAGGTCAGCACAACCCGGAGCCTGCACCCTGAACCCTGTCCCACATCACAACCCCCATTCCAGCACTCCAACTCCCTCCCGGAGCCTGCACCCCGCACCTCCTCCCATGCCCCAACCCCCTACCTCAGCTTGGAACCCCCTCGTGCACCCCAAACCAGTCATCCCCAGTCCCATCCCAGAGCTCACACCCGCAGCCAGAGCCCTTACCCCCTCCTGCACCCCAACCCCCTGCACCAGCCCAGAGTCCCCTCCCACACTCTGAACCCCTTGGCCCCAGCCCAGAGCCCCCTCCTGCACCCCAAACCCCTCATCCCCAGCTCCTGTCCAGAGCCCGCACATCCAGCCCTCACCCCCTCCGCACCCCAACCTCCTGCCCCAGGCTCGGTGAAAATGAGCAAATGAGCAAGGGCGGGGGAGAGCAAGTGACGGAGGGACGGGGAATGGAGTGAGTGGGGGGTGGGGCCTCAGGAAAGGGGCGGAGTGGGGGGGCAGGGCAAGGGTATTCAGTTTTCTACAATTAGAAAGTTGGCAACCCTAGATACCAGCAATATACAAGACAGCTATCAGGGAATTATGCTCTGTAACAGAGTAAAATCTAACATTCCAAATACTATTGGAGAAGCCCTAGTTTAAAATAATAATAATAGAGAAAAGATAGAGTTCTTAATGTCACATAAATACAAACAGCTGTAGTTACAGTGGTAGTTGAGGTTCTAAAATACAGTGAAAATGTTAGTGTATTTGCATTCCCTTTTTTAAGCTAATATAGAATAACGGTATTTTTAGATTTTCAAACATTCGGCAGCAGGCTTCCTAAAAAAGAACAACAGCTAAATATAAACTCAAATTCCTTCATTCCTTTATTGCTCATCATATGAAAATGCTGCATTAGAACACATTTTTAATGCATCTGTATAATGTCTTCTGTAACCTTCTGGTCCATCATTCTGACTGGCTGTTGATCTGTGCAGTTCAGACATCTCTTAAGCAACTTGCTTATTTTAAAAATAGCTACATACATTTTAAAAGATGAACGCAGATATCTTTCACTGATCGAAGGCTCTCGGCTACTAGGTAATATTTTTAGAAACAGGATGCTGCAAGAAAATACCTCAGCCCCAAGAAGAGAAAAACAAACTAATTAAAGAAGTTTTAAAACTGACTATTCCTTTGATTAATTTAAATACAAATTTACAAATCTTGAAGATTATACCACATAAAATAAACTGTGAGGTAAAGACTCAGTATAAAATCTTCCTGAAATATAGAAGAGACACAAAAGAGCCATAAAAGAAAAAGTCAAAGCAAATTTCAACACTTGAACCAAACTATTAATAATGGTGCCACAGGACCCTCTGTTGCTTTTTAGTGTAAACCATCTCTTTTATTTCTAAATTCTTCTTTCCAATTGCAGAAGTGGATAACATGTGAATGGCATAACCACTTATAGCCCCACTAACTCAAGCATGAAAAGAAAACCACAACTCTAAGACCTGTGGATTCAAATATAAAAAGTTTTAAAAGCAATGCCTTAATTCTAGAATGCCATGCACTGGGGCTAACTCCATAACAAAGGCCAGACACTAACATTTACTGCTGAAAGACAACAAATCATGTAAAAAGGCAAGTATACCTTAGAAAATCATCCCGTTTGTTAGAGCAGACTGAAGCAGGCTGTGAGTCCTGTGCTTGCTGCCCCCGACATAGATAATACCAGCATTGCCTTTCTGCAGCATTACAGCTGCTCTGTTTAGCATGCTTTTTCTAATCTTTGGGGCACACAGCCCATTTTCAGGCTACTTAAGTAGCCCCAGCTTGCTGCCAAGTAATTAACAGCCAACATCTACAAAACACAGAACAAACAGCAGCTCCCTGGGAACGTCTGCAGCACCAACTCAGAAATATAAAGAACTCAAGCTGCAAACCTCACAAGAATGCCAGTACTTCCTGCTTTTGACCTGGTTGGAAATACCATAAGAATAGCCTCAAATGGCTGATTTAAGCAAATTTAGGGCTTCCTGTGAAACCATTCAGTTGAAACCCCTCCTGCAGTCTCCTGTCATTCTTCTCTACTATACTTGCCACAATGGTGACAGTTTTGATGTGGACATTGCCTATGAAGACTTAGACCTCCATATATCATCAGAGCATAATGACCATTATTAAGGAAGTAAGTCATATTCACATAAGTATTGTCTTGGATTCAAAAGAAAAATTAAAACAATCTCATCTGCCAGAGAACATTGTTTTGCTGTTCAAATACTCACTTCAGACTGAACGTTAAACAGATTTGCATCAATTCTTTCAACTACTCTGGGTAATTAAATGCTAATTTACTCTGCTTAAATGTTACTAAATGACCAGCTTGACAGAAATAATAGAAATCCAGAAAGACCAAGCCCACCAGTTTAATGTTTTTACATTGTCCAAACCCTTTGTCCCTCTCCCTGCCCCCACCCAAAAAAAATGTATTTATTTCAATACATCATCAACTAGTATTAGCACACATCACTTGATTAATTCCCAAACTGGGAATCCTTTGAAGTTATTGTTGATGCAAAGACTTTGATAATTGCTTATCGGAAGCACTGCATACTGAAAACAGCTGAAGCGTCATATGACGATTTAAATCACTTTCCTGTCCTGGCATTTATAGTATTCCTAAAATAAAGAAGAATAGGAACTTCCCACAAAATCCCATGCTACTGAAAATAAATGCTGAAATAAGCCTCCTTGTAAATTTACCAGTGTTTCATGAAGGCAAGCGTCTTTGTGTGGGGTTTGGCAGAGCCTACGCAGCATCCATTGTGGCCTGTCTGGGAAAGGCCCTCAATCTCCCACGCCCTTCTTTCTGCAAATACCCTCCTTCGATTTATCAAATTAAAGCTTCTAAACCTTTGGCCAGGTAAAAAAAGGCAACTTAAAACCAACAGATTGTTGCCAATTCACAATATTTAGTGTTCTTCTGAAAGCTTCAACATCATTTCATGGTAACTGCGGTCCCTCGAAGGCACTCATTCTAGGCTCCCAGCTTCTCAGCCATCACCTCTCTTGGGCAGAGACCCACATCTCTCCCTCCCGACCAGGGTTTTTCCAGGCTGCACAGTTCTGCCTGCCTACATTGTTATGTCCTCAGCAAGCCACACTGTCCCAACAGGCCAGCACCTGCACTTTGCTTTCTCCTTGAAGGTTATGAGCAGCTGTAATTGCCAGCAGTCACAAGTTACCACACAGCTCTTTATAAGCAAGCACATTTATTCTTAAGGTAAAAGCATTACAGAGAAAACATTAAAAATAGTAAATATATGCATGCTAAAAGCTTACTGGAGGTCACCCATCAGTCTTATACAGCCTCACTAGATTAAGTCCTTCCAACTCCCCCCTGAAAGGATTGGGGCCCCCCTTGAACAGAAGGCCCTGTCTGTTTGCTGGATCAGAAAGAAGACCCTGAGTCAGTTTAAACTCAAGCTATTTATCCAAAAGTCCTTTCTTTGTCTGTTGGTTGCTGGAGAACCCAGTTTGAACTAGTATATGCAAGCCTCTGCAGGTAGTAGAACTTTTCTGGAGGGGTTACAACTTGAGTGAAATTGCCTAATCACACCACTCCCCCCCACACACTGTTCTTAGCTCCTGAGAGAAGCTAAGAACAACAGCCTACTCTTAGCTTCTCCTGTTCACTCAGACATGAATCTCACAATATGGTAGTATCTCTCTTAACAGCATTTTACAGTAAGGCCTCCCCTTGTGCATGAAGTCCATGTCCTGCTTTCATGTCTTCTGCTTTACCTCAGCAACGCAAGCAACCTAGCTGCAATGCAGCACAAGCCAAAAAAACCTGTCAGCTATTAACCGAGGCCTCCTAGTAACACACAGGCAAGGTCATGTTAAATTCCGTTGTGGAATATAGGAGTCCATTTAATATTTGGCCTTTCAAGATCAAGACTCTCAAACTTCATCCCTCCAGTTTGCATCCAGATTGTTAGCATGTATGTTCATATTTTAGCCCAATGTGAATTGAAATGGCCATGTAAAAAACTCCTGAAACACACACACACACACACACACACACACACACACACACACACACAGATTGATTATAAACAGCAGCTAGGGCAGCACTGCTACAACACAGAAATCCATGCTCCTCAGCAATGTCAGGCTAGTACAGCTAGTTTACTTATTTAATATTGATCAGTTTCTGTAAACTAAAAGGCAAGCGCTGCCCATCACCAATTGTTCTATCGCAGAGGTTCTCAAACTTTTTTTTCCCCACAGACCACTTGAAAATTGCTGAGGGTCTCGGCGGACCACTTAATGATCTTTCCAATTGTTGTTTGTACCGTTAGCTAACTATTGTAAAGCGCTGTGGATAAAAGCACTACATAAAAAAAATCTTGAACTTTTTTTGTTCTACAAATAAAAGCACACAACTCATATTTTAATATCAGTAGTTGTACCTTTCTAATGTGATGGATGTGCCCTCTTCCCCCCCGCCACAGCAGCCCCCGAGCTGGGACTGGGAAGGAGGGGGGAAGTCTCTCCCGCTCTCCCCCGTCGCGGCAGCCCCTGAGCTGGGGCTGGGAAGGAGGGGGTCTCTCCCCCACCACAGAGATGAGGCTGGGGAGGAAGGCCATCTCTCCCCGGCAGCCGCAGCCCTGGAGCTGGGAAAAGTCGCCTCTCTCTCTGGCCGCCACAGCCCTGCACGTCCCAAATTCCCCCCACTCCCTCTTCTCACCCCGCTGCCCCCTCCCACCTATCCCCCCCAATGCCACCACCTCACCTTACATGTGCATCTTCTCCAGGGTCCAGGCACTTAATTAGTGGAGCCACGCCTGCGCGTGTGCGGCCTCCAGGTGCACACCTTAGAGGGAACTATCCACGGACCACACTTTGAGAACTCCTGTTCTATCGCACATCACTCAGATGGCAACTAACCTTAAAGCATTTTGCTCTTAATACCATGTGAACAGAATTTGACCACAATAACCATCCTAGAAATTTTCCCCCCCCAAAAAATGTATGCATATTATGTACAAGGACCATACGCAATACTATCATTTACTTCCAAAGCAAAGCTGTGCTCATCCTGCCAATTTCCTTTCTGCAGTAATGTTTTACAATACAACTTTATGAAGCATATTCTTTCACACACATCGTGTCCCCAAAACAGGTTGGTGTTACAAAGTTGAAATAAAAATAATACAAAAGCAGAGAAGGGGAAAAAATGTAAAGAGAAAAATTCTTGCATCCATCATGGTGAGATTGTGCAAAGGTGCACAGAAGACAGTACACAAATTGAGGGAGTTAGGAGAGGAATAAGAGACCAGTTCTTTGAGCTAAGACACAAAATCAGAATGGTTTTAAAAAACATCTGGGCCTGTGCATTGGTACATGAAATGAATGAGGAGCCAATGGAGTTGCTTGATATGGGTGACATGTCACACTTTGTACCTGTGAGAAGTTTGGCACCAGCAAAAGCTGAAGTCGGGAGTGTGGATAGACCAGCAGAGTTAGCTGCATAGTTCACCCCAAGCTTCCGCAGCAGACTGCTATCAAAACCCCAGACCAAACCCAAGCACATAGAAGTTCTCTCTTCTCCTACCCCTTCCAACTCGTTCTGTGCTTTTCAGAACAGCCAGGGGTGATGGGCTTTACAACGTACCTCCTCACAAATCTATTTCATCTCTAATTTTGGATTAGATTCCATTTTCAACAAATATTATGGTTTGCTCTTAGGGTCAGAGAATGTTCACATTGTGTGTCCTGCACAGTAAGCACTTATTAAGGCTGAAATTACAATGCAACTATATTTTTTAACACTATTACTTACTGCAAAGCAAGTTAGAAAAATAAGCATAGAGTAAGTGAAAGTGGCCATTGCAAGACCACATATACAGAATTAATTGGCAAAGCAAACTTGTCTCTCCCAAATTAACCAGGTGTACTTAATTCATGAACCACTGAGAAAATAAATATTTCAGACACAATACTGATTTATAGCAACATAGTCTAGGGACCTTTCAACTGTAAACAGAATTGTTGCTGTCAGCTCAATAGCAAACCAGAAATAGAAAGCACTTAAATGTCTGCAAACTCAATTGTTTGAGAGTTGAGGTGAAAATAGCAAGATGAGCAGAAAGAAACAGTATTTTTGCATGATGAACTTAGCAAACACTCCAAGAAAAAAAAAAATCTACGAACTGATTAGTCAGTTAGAACAAACATGTTCCAAATGTATTACACAATCAAGCAGCTGAATTTATAATATGTTTATACTTCTAAGGCACCAGATATAAAACTTTGCTCTTCATTTGTCTTTGGACTAAAACACTATTAAATATTCTGCAGGTAACAACTCAAATTCAAAGACTAACAATCAACAAAAACAATTCAAAAATCCAAACAAGCCAGCCTTACCTAGATCAAAAGACATGGTTTTCATGTATGCGGGATACCAAATTCACTCTAATGCTGCTGTATGCACCAGTAATCGATTTCACAATGTTAATGATCATATGACAGGTTCACATATACCCGCATTTACAAGTTTCGTAGACCATTGAGAAGGAGTTCTAATCAGATGCTGGGTATATACTGAAAGTTTACAGTTCAAAGACATAGCATGTAATACGCCCCACCTCTTTGACGGCATGCCAGTTTTGTGTAGGGGAGAGAGAGAGAGAGAGAGAGAGAGAGAACGCGCAAGCAAGCAAAACTAACAAGAGAGGAGAGAGAGTCAGTTGGAAGAGGTTTTATTCTGTTAAATAGAAAAACAAGGGAATCAACTTATGTAACCTTCAAACCGCAGGAGCAAAGCACAGGGAAACACAGTAAGTGGTTTTCATCTAATGCCTCAGCTATTTTGGAAGTTTCTACAACTGTTTTAATTTCACCACTGTATAAAAAACAAAGTTAAATGATAAAATCAGTAGCCCTTTCCTCTGGTTGGTACTTCCAGTCCCATTGTTACTAAGTGACTTTTGTTTCCAAAATCCTTTTCATTGTGCAAACAGAGCGTGTTTAAACTGCTTCTTTGAACTAAAGTAAACGTGAAGATTAGAACTCCAGAGCAGAGGTACAAGCGAAAAAGATTCTACAATGTATTCATAAAATGCTGGCCTTTTTGGTGTAGACTGGAAATAGAATGGGGTCATTGGAATGAATCCAGTTTTAAAATAGTAAGGCTCTTGCACCCTGTGCTTGGCGGTGCCCTGGTACATATTTTGATGGCATCTCAAAAAACTGACATGCTGCAGCATTGCAAGTAGCTAAAAAGCTCAATTTTTGAGGAACAGTCCTTGCCACAAATACTGAAGGAAGGCACAGGGTCAGAGGAAAAAGCCAGTACACTGGTAGCACTTGAGGCCTACTGCGCTTTCCTCTTCACTCTCCTCTGTCTCAACCACGTCTCTCTTCTGACTACTTGCTTGCAGGTAAATATAAGGAAAGAGATAAATCAGAGTCAATTTTGTATTGTGCAAATGCAAATCATCTTAGAAAAGTACAGACATGATAGATGAACTGGAAAGAGTAATATTACTATTTACATACAAACTGCTGAAGATCCCTGTCATAACTATAAAGGGAAGGGTAACAGCTCTCCTGTGTACAGTACTATAAAATCCCTCCTGGCCAGAGACTCCAAAATCCTTTTACCTGTAAAGGGTTAAGAAGCTCGGGTAACCTGCCTGACACCTGACCCAAAGGACCAATAAGGGGACAAGATACTTTCAAATCTTGGGGGGGGGAAAGGCTTTTGTTTGTGCTCTTTGTTTTGGGGGTTGTTCGCTCTTGGGACTGAGAGGGACCAGACATCAATCCAGGTTCTCCCCATCTTTCTAAACAAGTCTCTCATATTTCAAACTTGTAAGTAAAAAGCCAGGCAAGGAGTCTTAGTTTTACTTTGTTTTCTCGACTTGTAAATGTACCTTTTACTAGAGTGTTTATCTCTGTTTGCTGTACTTTGAACCTGAGACTAGAGGGGGGTCCTCTGAGCTCTTTAAGTCTGATTACCCTGTAAAGTTATTTTCCATACTGATTTTACAGAGATGATTTTTACCTTTTTCTTTAATTAAAAACCTTCTTTTTAAGAACCTGATTGATTTTTCCTTGTTTTTAGATCCAAGGGGGTTGGATCTGTATTCACCAGGAGTTGGTGGGAGAAAGGAGGGGGATGGTTAATTTCTCCTTGTCTTAAGATCCAAGGGGTTTGGATCTGTATTCACCAGGGAATTGGTGAAAGGTTTCTCAAGGCTTCCCAGGGAAGGGAATTAGCTTTGGGAATGGTGGCAGCGGACCAGATCTAAGCTGGTAGTTAAGCTTAGAAGTCTTCATGCAGGCCCCCACATTTTTGTACCCTAAAGTTCAAAGTGGGGAACCAACCTTGACAGTCCCTAAGTCTAGTTTGCTAAGAACCCCACTCCTTTTCCTTCATGCCCTATTGACCTTGTAGGACAATTACCCTGTTGCAGGTGTAATTTTGCTTAGGCCGTATCAAACAGTATCCACGACTAACAAAGTGGTCAACAAAATAAAATACATAAATGCAACTTATCCGGTTTCCTCCTCACCCAAATAGATGGTGTGACAGGGACAAATGCTCCCCGAGGGGGGGGGGGCGGAAGGGGGGGGGGGAGAGGGGAAAAAAAAAAAAAGCTTAAAAGCCCTGGATGAATTTCATTCTGGGGCAGGAGGAACAGAATGGGTTAAACCTGACTGTCTGTTCTTGGTAAATTTGGATAATGTGAACCAGAACATGGTACACATTCATTCACAGCACTGAAGTAATCTTCGTCAATAGCTGTTCAGATGATATATTTGCTGTGCTTTGCTCTGGCACATGCCACAACTCTGCCTCTGTCTACAAGAAGATTGGAAGGTGATATGTAAGATGGTGCAAGTGAGTATAACTTGCACACCAAGTGAACAGAAGAGCTATATATAGCAGGAAAAGCAACTGACAGGACAGCATAGGTCATAGGTGCTGGAACTAGGGGTTCTGGGGTGCTGCTGCACCCCCTGGCTTGAAGTGGTTTCCATCATATATGGGTTTACAGTTTGGCTCAAAGGCTCTCAACACCCCAACTATACAAATTGTTCCAGCACGTCTGTTGTAAGATAAATTAGTTAAAGTTCATACTTTAACTCAGCTCCTCTTTCAGTATCTGAGCACAGAAATTATACCATCTTAGACTTGCATCATGTTCAACTTTGCTCTCTTTTATTTTATTATTCCCTGTCCAAATCCCTTATTTCACCACTCCCTTTGTATCCTTACCCCACTCCTGACTTCCTGCTTTCTTCTATATTTTCTTTAATGCTTTCTTGCTGTAACTGGGAACTCTCTTTCATTCTGAAGGTGCAAGGTACCACCACCTCCATTCAAATTCTCTCTTAAAATTCCTTTCTTCCACGAGCTCACCAGTCAAAGCCACCTGCATAAAATCTCTTACTCATCTATCGTAGAAATCCTGCTACACTTTAAGACAGAACCATTTGGGATCATGCAGTGCATTGGGCGTGTGTTTTGTACCATGGCAAATACAGTGTTAGAGGTTTAAAAAACCACCATCACCATAATTCATCTAATACCCAGTTCATGCTGAAGAATTTTACCAGCATCTAAGCCCCGAAGAAGCATTACAAGAGCTAAGTGTCTCCGTTACTGACTAGTTATCCTCACTTGTACATCCTGGTGTGAATTTCCCTTTCCACACTCTGAAATATGTTTTAGTCCCCATCTTCTCCTCACATCTGGGATGTGTTATGAAGCAGGTGGTGGGGTTGAACTGCGCTTCCCAAATCTGAATCCAAAATTTGTCTGAGTTCATATCATATCATTCACTCTGTCTACCACCTTCCAGCTTTGATAGATAGGACTACTTGGTAATCAAAGTACATACACCTCTACCCCGATATAACGTGACCCGATATAACACGTATATATAAATTCAGATATAACACGGTAAAGCAGCGCTCTGGGGGGGGCTGGACTGCACACTCCGGCGGATCAAAGCAAGTTCGATATAACACGGTTTCTCCTGTAATGCGGTAAGATTTTTTGGCTCCCGAGGACAGCGTTATATCGGGGTAGAGGTGTATTTAAAGGCACGGTCCACTACAAAAACATTTCCTATTACCACACATAGGCAATTTTAGTAGGGAAACCACTTAAAAGCCAGTCCAAGTGGTGTTTTGCCTCCATAACGGATGCAATATTGGATCCCAAAAGGATATGTAACCTACTTCAAAAAACAGTATTTTGAACATCCAAAACCCCCAAGAGTAACTAATCCCCAACAAGTAACATTTTCAGGAAGCAAGTACCTAAAAACTTTTATTCCCCACAGCCCTGCTTGGTGCTATATATATGCAAAACAAGCTATTATTATTAAGTTTATTAATAATTGGTTTACTATTTTTGCATTGAATAGTCAGTTCTCTGGAACTGGGCCACTAATTATTTCCTTTCTGGTACAGATATTGAGTCATATCAGCAGAGTTTTGTCAAAACACACAGTAAAATTTATAACAATTTTGCTTCTGTTATTTTAAAAACTTTGACACATATTTTGACTTTGAATGCTCAAATGCAAGTCCAATTTGTATATATCTGAAACCAGAATACAACCTTGAGGTTTCACCATTCAAATCCTAGTTTTCCTCTAATCCAAAATGTTTAAGAATGATCTCACTCACTCTCTCACCGAGGTGAGCAAGCAGGAAAACTGAATTTCAGCAAACAATAGGAGTCCATGTTTCCTTCAAAAATCATTTTAAATTGCACTGTTTCTTTGTTTTGAAATTAACCCCTCCCCAACAATTGTGTTTTCTGGGGCGGAAGTGACAGCAGGATAGAAAGACATGCTATCAAATGGAGCTCTGCCCACTCCAGCCAGTTTAGTAGGTTTTGAACCCATTACAAATATCTTAAAGAGAATATCAATATATTGATGAACCCTTGGAATGAACACTGGGTAAATTTAAAAATGAGAAGAATGGCAAACAGGAGAAGCTGTGATTCCCCATCCTTGAGGCTCTGAATGAGAAGCCCAAGTCCTCTCAAAGAGACCAATACCTTTCAATTTAATTTCCAGCAGTAATTCAAACACTACCAAGTACGTATTGCAAATTTAGCGCCACATTCAGAGATGGAGGGTGGGTCAGTGGTTACGTTTTGGCCTGGGAAACCTGTGTTCATTTCTTCATATTATTCATCTGGATTTCAATAGTGACTGAAGGCCCTAGCCAGGGTCAGGAGCCCACTGTGCTAGGCCCTACAAACACACAATAGAATACAGTCCCTGCCCCTAAAGAGACTATCCTCAAGCAAACAAAAAGAGATGCAAGAAAAACACACAACACAAAAACAATTTGCTGTAAGTATAATACAATTTCTTTTCCATTTCACGTACGTAAAACCCCTCCCCATCGACCTCCTGTGTCCAGCTTCTTCACACTCCTTGCTTGGCCTGACTGTCCTCCTTCTGCCCCTCCCACAGGAAAACATTCAGCCTTCTTTTCAGAGACTCTCGCGACGCGAAAAAAAAAAAAATCTTTTCAAAGGTGGGTCTGTCCCACTTTCCCTCCCCACTGTGTGTGGGTGTGGTGGAGACAGAGGAAAGGAGAGCCTCTTGCTCACCCCTGAATGGTCCATGTAGCCCAAGCCCACCCCGACCCACAGTGTCCTGGCTCTGGGGGCTCTTGACCCCTTCCCCTGCAGGCAGGCGGGGGGGAGGAGAGAGAGAGTGTGAGTGTGTCCCTGTCCGTCCGTCCCAGGGTCAGTATCTGTTCCACTGGAGACTTCCCGTGTGAACATGAGCTAATGACTCAGGGTATCGGCCCATGGGAATGAACTCCTGCACATGATAAGCCATATATCTATGTAGTAAGCTACTATTCAGTATGAGAAAAGGTTGCAGAATATAGAGATCTGCTCGGATAACAGTCAAAAAAGAGAATAGATTAGCAGTCTGCCTATTAGATAAGGTATAGAACATGACCATCAAAGACACTGTAGCCTGGGGAGTGGGGGGGGGGGAGGAGAGGGAAACAGCTCAGTAATCTCAGAGCTAGGGCTGTCGATTAATCACAGTTAACTCACGCGATTAACTAAAAAAAAATGTATCGCGATTACAAAAATTAATCGTGATTAATCGCAGTTTTAATCGCACTATTAAACAATAGAATACCAATTGAAATTTATTAAATATTTTGGATGTTTTTCTACATCTTCATATAGATTATATTTTGTGTTGTAATTGAAATCAAAGTGTATTATTTTTATTACAAATATTTGCACTGTAAAAAAAGATACAAAAGCAACAGTATTTTTCAATTCACCTCATACAAGTATTTGTATTATAATCTCTTTGTTGTGAAAGTGCAACTTACAAATGTAGGTTTTTTTGTTACATAACCACAGTCAAAAACAAAACAATGTAGAACTTTAGAGCCTATAAGTCCACTCAGTCCTACTTCTTGTCCAGCCAATCGCTAAGAAACAAGTTTGTTTACATTTACAGGAGATAATGCTGCCCTCTTCTTATTTGCAATAGCACCAGAAAGTGAAAGCAGGTATTTGCATAGCACTTCTGTAGCCAGCATTGCAAGGTATTTATGTGACAGATATGCTAAACATTTGTATACCCCTTCATGCTTCAGCCACCATTCCCGAGGACTTGTTTCCATGCTGATGACATTCATTTAAAAAAAAGATGCGTTAATTAAATTTGTGATTGAACTTGTTGGGGGAGGAATTGCATGTCCCCTGTTCTGTTTTACCCGCATTCTGCCATATATTACATGTTATAGCAGTCTCATGTATAGCCCAGCACACATTCATTTTAAGAACACATTCACTGCAGATTTCACAAAATGCAAAGAAGGTACCAATGTGTGATTTCTAAAGATAGCTCCAGCACTCAACCCAAGGTTTAAGAATCTGAAGTGCCTTCCAAAATCTGAGAGGGACAAGGTGTGGAGCATGCTTTCAGAAGTCTTAAAAGAGCAACACTCCGAAGCGGAAACTACAGAACCCGAACCACCAAAAAAGAAAATCAACCTTCTGCTGGTGGCATCTGACTCAGATAATGAAAACGAACATGCGTCAGTCTGCACTGCTTTGGATTGTTATCGAGCAGAACCCATTGTCAGCATGGACGTCCATGGTAGTTGAAGCATGAAAGGACATATGAATCTTTAGCACATCTGGCAGGTAGATATCTTGCGACACCGGCTACAACAGTGCCATGAGAATGTCTGTTCTCACTTTCAGGTGACATTGTAAACAAGAAGAGGGCAGCATTATCTCCTGCAAATGTAACCAACCTTGTTTGTCTGAGCAATTGGCTGGACAAGAAGTAGGACTGAGTGGACTTTGTTTTATTTTTGAATGCATTTTTTGGGTACACAATTGTAAATTTGTAAGTTCAACTTTCATGATAAAGAGATTGCACTACAGTACTTGTACAGGAACTCCTCACTTAAAGTCGTTCCGGTTAACGTTTCGATGTTAATTTGCTGATCAATTAGGGAACATGCTCGTTTAAAGTTGTGAAATGCTCCCTTCTAATGTCGTTTGGCAGCCGCCTGTTTTGTCCACTGCTTGCAGGAAGAGCAGCCCGTTGCAGCTAGCTGGTGGGTGGTTGGAACCAAGGGGACCAGCAGCCTCCCCCCCCCATCAGCTCCCCCTATCAGCTCCTCACTCCCCTAAGTTCCCTGTGCAGCAGCTGTCCCTCCCCACACTGCCATGTGCTGCTCCTGCCCTCTGCCTTGGAGCTGCTCCCAGAGACTCCTGCTTGCTCTATGGGGGGATGGGGGCAGGGGGGCTAATGTCAGCGTGTCTCCCCCCTCCCCCTGCACCCCGCTTACCCCATCTTCCATAGAACGGGGGGGGGGGACGGGACACAACGGACGGAGGGAGCTTCTAGGCAGTAGCTGCGGGTCTCAGGTCTCAGCAAGCTATTTAATTAACAAGGCAGTGTACTTAAGCTACTTAAAGGGGAAATGTGCATTTTTTTCTCTCACACACAGGGTGTGTGTGTCTGTCTGCCCTCCCTCCTTTCCTGCTGCCTTGTAGTGTGTTGTGAGAGTTAACCCTTGAGGACTCAATCAATTGCTAGTTCATTTAGCAGTAAGGCATTCCCTGGGAAATATCCCACCCTCCGACTCCTCCATCTCAACCAAGCTTCACAATCATCATCACTGTGTACCAGTATTAAATTGTTTGTTTAAAACTGAGAGAGAGAGAGAGAGAGAGAGAGAGTGTGTGAGAGTGTGTGTGAGAGTGTGTGTGTCGATCGTCTGGTGAAAAAAATTTCCCTGGAACCTAACCCCCTCATTTACATTAATTCTTATGGGGAAATTGGATTAACAGAACATCATTTTGCTTAAAGTCACATTTTTCAGGAACATAACTACAACGTTAAGTGAGGAGTTACCGTATTAGGTGAATTGAAAAATATTTCTTTTTTATAGTTCATATACTTGTAATAAAAATAAATATAAAGTGAGCACTGTACACTTAGTATTCTGTGTTGTAACTGAAATCAATATATTTGAAAATGTAGAAAACATCCAAAAATATTTAAATAAATGGTATTCTATGACTAACAGTGCGATTAATAGCGTGATTAATCTTTTAAATCGCAATTAATATTTTTAAATAGTTTGACAGCCCTACTCAGAGCCAATGAGAATTTACTTTCCTAGAAAATCTCTTTAGGGCAGTCTGACCTTCAAAAGGCAATGGATGACAAAGACTGCACAAGCCTGGGAAAGCCCTGACCAGGATTACTCTATAGTGGGAAGTTTCTTAATTTTACTAGCTATCAGAACTGCATTTTCTATAGCACATGGAGAGCATCTTCAAAGGGTCTGCAAAACCAAGGGATAGATAGAAGTTAAAGAACTCTATAGGAACATGCAGATATTATTTTACTTTCAGTAGCAGCCTGACATTAGAACTGATTTTGCTGGAAAAGTGAACTGAGCCTGAATTATGATTTTATAAAACTTTCAAAATACATGGCAGGCCTTAAAAACATATTAAAAGATCAATTTTTTTATCCCATATGATTAAACAGCAGATAAAGGGATTTAAGACAGCTACAATATAAACCATCTCATTAACTTATTCCACAGGTCTTCCAACTGAGGTTACATTCAGCATTCCTTATTCTAGACAGGGATGGTACAAACTATAAAACTGACCATGGTGCTATTGAAAAATCAACATAGTAAAATATTGGTGTGACTTTACTAGAAACATATTGGCAATAGATGCAACTATAGCATTAATGTCTTCCAAGTAACATGCCTACCAAGCATCTGGGATAACAACACTATTTCTTAGGACCGTGCAGGCCATGTCATCAGTTACATTTCCTACAGAGTTTCCTTGTTAGCAATGCTAAGATCACACAGCAATGTCATGCTACTAGGAAATAATTTTCCTCAAAATTATCATGCTACTGGGAAATACATTTTCCCAAAATTGTCACTATAGAAATCACTACTAGTTTAAAGAACTGTAAAGAATTGAAGAGTAATACCAATTTGATTAGATGTCTCTACCTACATAGAAAACACAGTGCCATGAAATGAAATCTCAGTAACTCTGGTTCAAATAAATGTTTTCATTACTGGTTAACTAAGAGAGTGTTTCTAAAATGGATAATTTTATCCATATTAAATTTTTATTAAATTAAAATATACATCCAATAAAACAGCATATTGTTGGTTCAAGGACATGCATAGTACATAGCTGAATTCCACAGGAATTAGTTTACCACTACAAATTGAAGCCACTGGCTAAATAAAAATGCCCCCTGCCTCAGCACTCCAGGAATTGGAAGAGTTAATGCAAACACATCTTGATAAAATACTTGGCACTTCTGTTTTGCCTTCCATCTCAAAGCAGTCTTCAAGCCATAATTAAGCTTCACCAGCACCCTGTGACTCAGTTCTGTGTTCTGCCCTTTCTACAGGTGAAAAAACGGAGGAAGAGAGAGATTAAGTGACAAAGTCAGTGCTAGAGCAAGGAACAGAACCCAACTCTCCTGATGCCAAGTCCTATGCTTTTAATCACTAGACCATGGTTCTCCAACTTCATATTGAGTTTCACATTTCAATTACATCTTATCTGTATGAATAGGAAAACACATGCATGTGATAATCTTTTTTTAAACAGCACACAGGTGAGGAGATGTACATTCCATGCCCATTGTGCCTCAGTGGTCTATTTTGTTTCATTCACAAAGTGTGAAGCTAACTGCAGTTTAAATAAAACTTTATTAAATGCCACGGCCTGCTCTGTTTATGTGACGGAGTTGCTTTTAGCCTAACTCCCCATTTTTCCTGTTCCACTGGTGACATGTCAGTAACAGTCCCTTCAGGAAACATGGGCCCTCTGACTCCAGTTCCACTGATTAGGATACATTTTCCCTATTTTAGGATAATTTTAATACAAACATTAAAAACAAATCATTGACACCCAGGACATCACCCCATGTCCCTTTGGCCCCAGGCTACTAGCACATAGTGGAGATGGAATCTTGTCTTTACCACAAACTCAGCTGGTCACTGAGTCTTTGAGATAGTTTGATCTCCTCAGCAGGCAACCAACACGGGGAAAGACTTCTCGCTTCCTGTCACCCGTCTCTAAGTCAAGCAAACTCTCCTCCCTCCCTGTGGAGTTGGCCTCTCAATGGTTCTCTGTTACTCTATTCTGATGATCTCTGTAAGCTCATGTCTCCTGTTCCTTCAGATCACCTACCACTCTTGTGTAGTCACCTCATATAACCTGGGTGCCATTGGACTGCCTTAGTCCACTTCTTCTGCTGTCTCTCTAATGGCTGAATCCTCACACGAGTGCCTGTCTCCAGGGCCAGTGGGTCCTTGGCAGACCTGCAGTACTCCAGTGCAGTGTTTCCCAACTTGTGTGCCACAACATGCTATTGTGCTATCAAGCACGAACAGAATTTTGGAATTGTCACTTGTGGGGAAAAATAAATCTCATTTTAATTAGTGTCAGACCCAAATTGCATTTGGTGTTGTTGCTCTTTGGGTATACGTGCGTGAGACAGATATTGCATCACGCTACACTCAAATGACCTTGCCACTTGCATGGTATCACACGGTAGCGGTGTTTTCTTATCAACCGTTCAGTTACAGTGGTGAATTTTGAATTGAAGACTCAAAAATGGACACACGTTTGAAGAAAGATTCTGGCACGGCACCTCTACATCTACTTTCAGTGATGAAACAGAACCTGAACACAGCAAAGTCAAAGTGGTGAGCCTATGCTACTGGGAGAGTTACTTGCTATTTGGATTTTTAATTCACAGATGAACCATCTTGCCCTCTTCCACAATGTCTCATATGCGGGAAGAAACTCTCAAGCCATGCCATGGGGCCAGATAAGTTAAAACAACACCTTACAAGCAAACATCTGTCCCTTGCCAACAAGCACAAATTTTTTTTCAAGTGTTTGAAGGACCATAATGATAAACAAGTACAAATGACCAAAGACCAGCACTGATTAAGTGCTGGACGCAAGCTACTTGGTTGCTGAGCTTGTAGTGAAGGCAAAAAAGCTGCATACAATCACAGAGATGTTAATTTTACCAGCATTCAAGAAAATGTGAAAGTAACGTTAGGTGCAAATGCAGTCAATGAAATCGCAAAAGTTCCCCTTTCAAATAATACGATAAGTCACCATATTGATGATAGGTCAGCTGACATTCAGATTGCTCCAAGAAAAAAGTCAAAACAAGCAGAAGGTTTACACTGCAACTTGATAAATCAACAGATCTCAGTGGTCATGCTCAACTCTTGGCTAACGTCAGGTACATTGACGGAGATAGTACAAGATATATATTTTTTTATTTTGCAAACAACTGCCAGGTCACACAACTTGAGACACAATATTAAAGGCAGGGCCGTAGCAACAAAGAACATGACCCCCTCCGAACATATGTCCGGGCGGGGCCCCTTACAATGCAGAAACTGGAATGCGGTATTTATTTTGCCACTTTTAGGGGCCCCCTTCCTTGCGGGGCCCCCTCCGGTCGGAGGGTACGGAGGGCGCTCGCTATGCCTCTGATTAAAGGTGACAAGAACCTTCCCTGAAGAGGGAGAACTGCACTGGAAAAATTGTCCTAGTGTTCGCACAAACGGGGCGGCCTCCATGACTGACAAAAATGAAAGGGATTGTAAGCAAAACCCAGCTGTGTTGGTGAGCCACTGTTTCCTACACTGTGAAGCTCTTGTGGCCAAAACACTGCCAGAAGAACTTTCTTTAGTGTTAGATGGAGCAGTAAAGATAGCGAACTTAATAAAAATCACGGTCCTTAAAATGTTGCCTTTTCTCGCTGTTGTGAGAGGAAATGGGAGCAGAACACCCGAATTTACTTTTGCACACAGGAATATGCTGGTTTTCCCATGGAAAAGTTCTGTCGTGTTTGTATAAGCTGAGAGACGAATGTAAAATGTTCTTAACTTTGAAGGAATCCGTATACACAGACTTGATCGCTGATGTAGCATGGTGTGCAAAACTTGCCCACCTGGTTGATATATTCTACCCTCTAAATGAACTGAAGAAAATGCAAATCTTCTACCATTAAACCATGTTCTGCTTTCAGCTTTCTAATGCCTGAGATACAAAACATTGTGGAACTGATGTTCAATGCTCATGATGATTCCCTGGTCAGGAGATGAGCTGCCACACACTGCATCTACTGAAGCTTTCAATATCCAGCTTTCAAAATTCATTGTGTGAGACAGAGCCATTGCACCACAAAAACAGTAGTGCTGCAATCACCCAGTGTGCCGCCTAAACCACTTTACACTAGGGCTTGTCTACACTGGCAATTAACAGCGCTGCAACTTTCTCGCTCAGGGGGGTGAAAAAACACCCCCCTGAGCACAGCAAGTTGCAGTGCTGTAAAGCGCCAGTGTAAACAGTGCCCCCAGCGCTGGTAGCTACGCCCCTCGTTGAGGTGGTTTTTTTTAGAGCGCTGGGCAAGCTCTCTCCCAGCTCTGCACCACGACCACACAAGCAGGGCCGTCCTCACCCATATGCAAAGTAGGCAGCTGCGCGGGGCACCAAATTTCCTGGTGCCCTGCGCAGCTGTGTGCTGCTCCAGCCCCTGCTCCGGCTCTTCCCCAGGGCCCCCGCCCCTTCCCTGCCCCTGCCCAGCCCTGCCCCCACTCCTCTGAGCTCTGCAGTAGGGCCAGGGCTGCAGTCACCAGCGGCGGGAGTGCAGTGACCCGGCCCCAGCTGCACTGCTGGTGAGTGGTTCCCCTGGCCCCCCCCAGCCCGCCCCCCCCCCCCCCAAGCCAGCCCCCCCGCTCCCTCCCGCAGAGGCCTGGGGGCCCCCACCCCCCCACGGGGAGGCTGCGTAGGGCTCTAGAATAGCTAGGTATGGCCCTGCACACAAGGCACGTTAAAGCGCTGCCAGTGTAGACAGGGGTAGTGAACATTAATGCTACATTACAAAGTGTGTGTGGGGCGGCGGGGGGGGGGGGGGACAAGGGGAGTAACACGGAAATAAATATTATGGACACATTCAAAATTAATCTGACTTAAGATCATTGCAAAGGAAGCCAAATTAACGATCTGGCAGACTGGTGCTCTTTGATGAAGCTGACAGTTAATATGTCACATGATTTTGAGGTTCATTACAAAATCTACATGGAAGTTTCACAACAAAGTATAAAATAGCTACTTGAAGTTTGTATTGATGCACACCCAGGGTAATCCCATTGACTACAAATTAGTTCAACTGACAGTTGACTTGAACTAAGGCTTTGTGTATTTACAGTGTGAATAATTATTGCAGACTCCATTGTAACATAGCACATTATAATGTCCACTCACTGTGAACAAAAAGAACAGGAGTACTTGTGGCACCTTAGAGACTAACAAATTTATTGCCAACTCTGTCCACATATCTATTCAAGGGACACCATCATCGGACCCAACCACAGCAGCCACACAATCTGGGGCTCGTTCACCTGCATATGTACCAATGTGATATATGCCATCATATGCCAGCAATGCCCCTCTGCCATGTACATTGGCCAAACCGGACAGACTCTACGCAAAAGAATAAATGGACACAAATCAGATGTCAAGAATTCTAACATTCAAAAACCAGTCGGAGAACACTTCAACCTCCCTGGACACTCAGACTTAAAAGTGGCAATTCTTCAACAACAAAAACTTCAAAAACAGACTCCAATGAGAAACTGCAGAACTGGAATTAATTTGCAAACTGGACACCATCAAATTAGGCCTGAATAAAGACCGGGAGTGGATGGGTCACTACAATAACTAAAAACTAATTTCCCCATGCTAATTTCCCCCTATTGTTACTCACACCTTCTTAGCAACAGTTTGAAAAGGGCCACCCTGATTACCACTACAAAAGTGATTTTTCCTCCTGATGAAGTGGGTTTTAGCCCACGAAAGCTTATGCCCAAATAAATGTGTTTGTCTCTACGGTGCCACAAGTACTCCTCGTTGTTTTTGCTGATACAGACTAACACGGCTACCCCTCTGAAACCTGTCACTGTGAACAGTTTTGCATAGGATACTGCACCATAGTATCAAGCCACTGCGAGATAATGATTTTGTTTCATGGATCAAATCTTGAGAGGTCCCAACTCAAACTGTAGCTCCAAGCTGATGGCCAATGCAGCAGCTTGTCTCTCTGATGGAGTGAGCTGTTCTGAGTGTTGGACACACCAGTGCTCTGCACTGAGTGTGCTGGTTTCCCAGGGATAGACCCCACTCTCCACTGCTCCACTGGTCTAATGGGGATTAAAACTGACCGCAAAAGAGACATCCAGAGCTTCCCCTTGCACAGAGGAACCCCCAACTGGTGAAGGCAGGCATGGCTGGCTCCATGCCACCTCCTCTTAGTCCTCCTACTGCAGAGGGGGCGTGCCAGGGAGCATTCTAGGAGCAGAACATTGCGTGGCCAGAGCACACGGTGCTTCTGCAATCTTCACCGATATAAATGGCCCTTCTGGAGCTGGTATAAGCCTATTGCTGCTCTAACTCACAGCAGGGGCCTGAACTGGCTACCAGCTCTTCCCAGGATCCCTGGAGAAGAGGTAGATAGGGAGCATTGTTTTGCATCCTCCCACATCCCACCATGACTAAGAATTGAGCCCCTGTTAAAAAAAACCTTATCTGATGGGCCACTATTGTTTTGTTGAATTTTGGGATACTCTGCAATCAGTAGCAAGATGACATTCTCCCTGGAAGGCCCATAGCACTGAAAACCTGATGTCTTTCATGGTTCATCAAGCAAGAAAGTGATGAGATTCAGTATGAAACTTAAGGACGTCTCCATTCGTCAATATTGTAATTCATGAGCATTATAGGGTACAAGTACTCATATTTTAAGTGATTATGGTCCCAATATAGGAAGACTATTTTAAGCTAGCAGCGTAATATAGCAATTGGCATTTAATAGAGTATACAGCAGAGTACTCGAGGCTCCATGAAGTAGATCTAAGAAATCTAACCATGCTATGTTATGTACGTGCATACATGAGCACACAAATGGATTTCAGTAACTGCCAAATGTACTTTACTGCAATAACTACCAAACAAAAACAACCCTCACCCCCATCATTCTGACCATAGACTCCTGTGAAAACATAATATTAATAAAAACTGTGAGCAATTTTAAAATAAGTCAACAGCAAAAATATATTTGGATTGGTGGTAGGCATTCACATGTGAAAAAGGTACAGTGGCCCAGGGCATAGGGTACTGGAGTGTGAGTTGGGAGACCTAGCTTCTCCTCCCAACCCTGCCAATGACCTGCTGTGTAACCTTGGTAAACCTCTGTTTCCTCTCCTCTTCATCTTTATTGTCTATTTACATTGTAAGCTAATTGGGGCATGGGCAGTCTTACTTTGTTTTTGTATCATAGGGCCCTGATATCAGAGTCCTCAGTATGATCTGTAATGCAAAAACAACAATAAAAGATAATTATCCATCACCTTTTCTTTCAGTTCCCTTTCACCAACCACCAACCTGTTAGACATTTTCCTGAGGGCAGACTGCTCCACATCTGTCCTTTACAGGGATTCTTTTAACTTTTTACAGAAGCCTCTGGTACTGGCCACCATTGAATAATGGACTAGATAGACCACTGGCCACTACTGAAACAAATTTTCAACTATATTAACACTGACAACAAGACAATTCTTACATTCCTATCCAAATTATACAAATGGGAACATGTATGGCCACTCAAGCAGATTTCTAAGAACTTAGCACATATAATAAAACCATGCTACTTATTAGAAATGAGTCCAAACTACAACTCTAAATCCCGAACCCATGTATATTTTGGGGTGGAAGGGAAGAAAAAAAGAATTTGGATTCAAGTACATGGGGCCTTTTCAGGAAGGAAAAAACAAAAAACAGAAGTAGCTTTTTCAGGTGCAGTTCAGTGCACAGGAATCACATAAAACAAAAAATAAATCACAATACAAATTGGATCTGCAATCATTACATCAGAGTTACTGAGCTAATACTATCTTTTTGAGTGGAGCTACTTTGTACATCTTTCAAACTTCTTTCAAATGGAGCTCGTTAAGTGCTGCAGAGAGAAAACCATTTACCTAGACTGAAAGTCCCTGCCTCAAAGAGCTGTCTTTTTGTTCTGTATTTATACAGCGCCTAGCACAATGGAGTCCTGGTCCATGACAGGAGCTCCTGGGCGCTACCATGGTACAAATAAGAAAGCAAGTTTTACTGATTTTACAAAAGCCAGTAATTGTGCTACATATTCTTGCGTATCAACTACTGGCTCCTTATCGAGTTACACAAAAAACAGAGTGAGCATTCCTGCAACCTTTATTATGCATGTTTTATTATTACTACAGAAAGTGTTTTCCGCTATTTTCACATCCTCTACAAAAAATGGGAACTTGTGGTTCATTTGCTAATTTTCTCCAACAAAGACAGACTTCGTCTTTATCAGTTTGGGTTTAAAATGTTATGTAACTTGCAGACTTTACATTAGTGGTTTCTCCTTGTTAATAAAGTTAATAGCTCAACATTTATTAGGCTTCCTCGTTAACCTAACTCTAATTTCAGAGAATTGTGAGAACTGTTTTGATATAGAAGACAGAAAATATCATATTGCCTCTATGTAAATCCATGCTATGCCCACATCTTGAATACTGCACTCAGATTTTGTCGCCCCATCTCAAAAAAAAAAAGATATATTGGAATTGGAAAAGGTACAGAAAAGGGCAACAAAAATGATTAGGGGTATGGAACAGCTTTCCTATGAGGAGAGATTAATAAGACTGGGAATTTTCAGCTTGGAAAAGAGACAACTAAGGGGGGACATGATAGAGGTCTATAAAATCATGACTGGTGTGGAGAAAGTAAATAAGGAAGTGTTATTTACACCTTCTCATAACACAAGAACTAGGGATCACCAATGAAATTAATAGGCAGCAGGTTTAAAAACAAACAAAAGGAAGTATTTCTTCACACAACGCACAGTCAACCTGTGGAACTCTTTGCTAGAGGATGTTGTGAAGGTCAAGGCTATAACAGGGTTCAAAAAAGAACTAGATAAATTCATGGAGGATAGGTCCATTAATAGTTATTAGCCAGGATGGGCAGGGATGGTGTTCATCGCCTCTGTTTGCCAGAAACTGGGAATGGGGAACAGGGGATGGATCATTTGATGATTAACTGTTCTGTTCATTCTCTCTGGGGCACTTGGCATTGGCCACTGTTGGAAGATAGGATACTGGACTAGATCCAGCATGGCCATTCTTACGTGTTTTTATTTCTGATTTGCCAAAAAGGTAGCTATTATTTACAGTGCTTGTCCATTCTATTTCAGTAGCACTAGTGTGTATTGATTAAATATAAATCAAGTTATAGGAAGATTTTTAAACTTTGTTTTTGGATATTAGTGGTAGTGGTGGTACTTCTCACTTAATGTAATTCACTTATGCCTGTTTAAACTAAACTGATTTCAGTGAGGATTAATGTAGTAATTTACTAGTATATGCTAAACAAGGATTAAATGGGTTTAAGTGCATGTACATTAGGGGGTATCACCTATTTAACTACACAGATTTCAAATTAATTTAGTTAAGACTGTACAACTTTTCTAATATAGATGAGCCCTAAGTATTGGGACACAATTGCAAATATTGACATTTACCCAATGTGCATCCATGTATTTGTAGAATACCACAATGAATCTGCTCATTAGATTTGCTTCGAGTGTGCAATGTTTTCTCTTTTTAAAAATAATAATAAAAAAAAAAGTTCCCTGGGAAGGTGAGTGGGGAAAGCCTACCTACAGAACAGGTGAGACATTTAATGAATGCCCTAAGGCTAGAGGTTTTGTCTACATGATTTTTCTGTGGAGAATTTTGTTGTAGAAAAGAACAAACTTCTTTTAAACCTCTCATGCTGTTCTAAGTCTCATGAATCAGCACTATCTTGCTCAATCACACCAGCTTCCTGGGAGGAGGGAGCAAGCAAGGGGGAGAGGGCAGGGACGGAGGGTGGGCTCTGGGGGAAGAGGCAGAGCAGGGGTGTCCGGTTTTCAACAATTAGAAAGTTGGCAACCCTATTAACTCCTACACCGGTGTATGTATGTGTATATATATATATATATATATATATATATATATATATATATATATAT
>NW_020664598.1:16499062-16520214 GCF_002925995.2 Terrapene triunguis
TATATATATATATATATATATATATATATATATATATATATATATATGTTTTAATCAAGTTACTGCCTGGCTAGCACATTTTTTTCTTCAATAAAAAACTATTACCAATCAACCCCTACCCCACAAATCCCCATTCTGCAGTATCTATTTGTAGTTTGGTACTCCGCAATGTGAGCCACAATACGTATGCATCAGTAGGGCAAGGCACCTTTTACTCAAAGTGATTCTTGCCATGTTAAAGACACAAGATAAGAAGGTGGAGTTCCCAAGCTGCTCCCATCACAGTTACTCCTGAGTGATTCTGTGCCCCCACCCCTGCAAATTTTTTTTTCAAAATTCTGCATATTTTGTCAAAATAACACAATATAATCATTCCATTTTCAATTATTTTGGTAATTTATGTCAAAATACCTGTCAGCAAGTATGTCTGTAACAATACAGACAACAAAAAAGATTCGGGAAATGTTTTTTGAAAAATAGATTCCTCACTAGGCATAAAGAACGAGGAGTACTTGTGGCACCTTAGAGACTAACAAATTTATTTGAGCATAAGCTTTCGTGGGCTAAAGCCCACTTCAACAGATGCATGCAGTAAGATTATAAAACACAACCACACACACACACACACACACACACACAACACATGAAAAAATGAGTGTTGCCATACCAACTCTAATGAGACTAATTGATTAAGATGGGCTATTATCAGCAGGAGAAAAAAAAACTTTTGTAGTGATAATCAGGATGGCACATTTCAAATAGTTGACAAGAAGGTATGAGTAACAGTAGGGGGAAAATTAGCATGGGGAAATAGTTTTTAGTTTGTGTAATGACTCATCAATTAGGCAATAACGTGCCATCGCTGGTAAAATGTGGGTCCGGCTGGAGAATCTTGCCTGTATGCTCGGGGTTCTACTGATCGCCATATTTGGGGTCGGGAAGGAATTTTCCTCCAGGGTAGATTGGCAGAGGCCCTGGAGGTTTTTCGCCTTCCTCCGCAGCATAGGGCAGGGGTCGCAAGCTGGAGGATTCTCTGCGACTTGAAGTCTTTAAATCATGATCTGGAGACTTCAACAGCTGAGATAAGGGAAATTGGGTGGGTCAGCTTTTGTGGCCTGCATCATGCGGGAGGTCAGACTAGATGACCATAATGGTCCCTTCTGACCTTAAAGTCTATGAGTCTATGAGTCATCCACTCCCAGTCTTTATTCAAGCCTAATTTAATGGTGTCCAGTTTGCAAATTAATTCTAGTTCTGCAGTTTCTCATTGGAGTCTGTTTTTGAAGTTTTTGTTGTTGAAGAATTGCGACTTTTAGGTCTGTAATTGAGTTACCAGGGTGGTTGAAGTGTTCTCCAACTGGTTTTTGAAGGTTTTAATTCTTGACGTCTGATTTGTGTCCATTTATTCTTTTAATATATGGAGATATACCTATCTCATAGAACTGGAAGGGACCTTGAAGGTCATCAAGTCCAGTCCCCTGCCTTCACTAGCAGGACCAAGTACTGTCCCCCCCGATCCCTAAATGGCCCCCTCAAGGATTGAACTCACACCCTGGGTTTAGCAAGCCAATGCTCAAACCACTGAGCTATCCCTCCCCCACTTTTGCATAGAGGCTGTCCGGTTTGGCCAATGTACATGGCAGAGGGGCATTGCTGGCACATGATGGCATATATCACATTGGTAGATGTGCAGGTGAACGAGCCTCTGATAGTGTGGCTGATGTGATTAGGTCCTATGATAGTGTCCCCTGAATAGATATATGGACAGAGCTGGCAATGGGCTTTGTTGCAAGGATAGGTTCCTGGGTTAGTGTTTTTATTGTGTGTTTGCTGGTGAGTATTTGCTTCAGGTTGGGGGGCTGTCTGTAAGCGACGACTGGCCTGTCTCCCAAGATCTGTGAGAACGAGCGATCATCTTTCAAGATAGGTTGTAGATCTTTGATGATGCGCTGGAGAGGTTTTAGTTGGGGGCTGAAGGTGACGGCTAATGGCGTTCTGTTACTTTCTTTGTTGGATCTGTCCTGTAGTAGGTGACTTCTGGGTACTCTTCTGTCTCTGTCAATCTGTTTCTTCACTTCCGCAGGTCAGTATTATTGTTGTAAGAACAATTGATAGAGATCTTGTAGGTGTTTGTCTCTGTCTGAAGGGTTGGAGCAAATGCAGTTGTATTTTAGAGCTTGGCTATAGACAATGGATCGTGTGGTGTGGTCTGGATGAAAGCTGGAGGCATGTAGGTAAGTATAGCGGTCAGTAGGTTTCCGGTATAGGGTGGTGTTTATGTGACCATCGCTTATAGCACATCTACATGGCTCCACAGAGCAGATGGCAATACTAATATTTCCATGTATGTCAAGCACAGATGACTTTAAGGATATGTCTACACAGCAAAGAAAACCCCACGGCTGGCCCGTGCCAGCTGACTCGGGTTTGCGGGGGCTCAGGCTGTGGGGCTGTTTCATTGCTGTACAGACTTTCAGGCTTGGACTAGAGGCGGAGCTCTGGGACCCTCCCACCCTGCAGGGTCCTAGAACCTGGGCTTCAGCCCTACAGAAGTCTACACAGCAATGAAACAGCCCCACAGCCTGAGCACCACGAGCCCAAGTTGGCTGGCATAGACCAGCTGCGGGTTTTTCTTTGCTGGGTAGACATACCCTGAAGGGAACACATCCTTAGGAGTGAAGTTAGGCCGTGATCTGGCACAGCACTTAAATATGTGCATAAAGTTCGGCACCTGAGTATCCCCATTGAAACTAATGCTTTGCCAGACTGGGGCCTTAGTGAACGGCATGGCTAAGTAGTACTCGGCACACCACTACTTAGTCACTGGTCTAGGATTTAAATTGTTGCAGACAATAGATTAGAAGGGCAATAGAAATGAGGCTCCAGCATGGCAATGGGGAGCACAGGCCACTGGCTGCGCAGAGATGGGTGATCACCCTGCAGCCCCCAACCACCCTGGGACAGGGACTCTGCAGTAAGGATGCACCAGCCCCTGACATACTGCAATGGCCGGACCTGCCCCCAAAACACTCCGGGGCCCTGCCCCTCCGCGCCAGGTGTGCCGCAATAGCAAACAAAAGGGACAGTGTTACATACATACATACCCAGCCCAGCCCCCCGAGGTCTACGTCTCCCCTGGCACCCAAAACAAACGCACCAAGGGGCACACGAATCAATTATTTTTCAGGGAAAGAGAAAAATCTGTGGAGGACATCAAGTCTGCGCTTGCACAGTAGCGCAGAATTCACCCAGGAGTACACGGTGTACACACTAAGTCTGATCCAAATACAGCTGTTGTCTGGAGTTTGCTTACATGTAACTTAAACAAAAACAACAACAAAACATAAGGTATGAACAACTCAAAAACAAATAGCTAGTACACATTATTCCTAGCCATGTAAACATCATGCCTCTAATTTTATGCCCACTTTTAATACTGTCTTAAATTAAACTGTAAACTCCTTGTGGTAGGGATATTCTCTTCCTATCAATTTCCTTAGCACCCTGCACAATGCTCTCCACGCCTTTCATCCCCATCCTCCCTGATAAAAAATCCTCATCTTAAATTTTTCCTGAGCTCAACTGTTCTTACGGGGGCTTATATCTAAAGATACTTCTTGTCTATCCATGCCCTTATTGCCTTCTGTCTCAGATGTACAAACTGTTTTGTTCTTCTGGCTTGGCTGTATTAGGACCCACATAATCTGGCATCAGAGTCAGTGAGCAAAAACAGCAGCATTTCTACACAGGGTCCTAGCATCCGCCATCCTAACATACACAATTGCTACAACTGTCATCCCATCTACCCCAGTTGAATTTAAATATCTAGTTAAAAAAGGTTGAGGGGAAAATAAGACACAGTCAAGGGTAAAATCCATCTAAAGAAAGAAGGTAACACTTTTATGTGAAACTAACTACTAAATATTGTTACATCATTTATATTTGTAGTTCTTGTGGTGGTGAAGGTACAAGACCACATTTCCAGGACCACCCTGCTTTTTGTTTTATACAGGAAAGAATCAAGTTACACTGCTGGTTAAACACAAATAGTTTACAATGTAATTACTGCTGAAGCAATTTCTGAAATTTCTTTTAAATTACTACTGTCTACATCTAAGCCTACATCAGCCATTCAGTAATGGCTTTTGATCATTTATTTTAACAAAAGAGCAATCAATGATCTTTTCTCACATTTGCTCTGCTGTCATCTACTTGAGGAGCTCTGTGGAATTTGAAGAACAAAGTATGTTTCCTATAAGCTACACATGGTTATTTAAATTTCATTTTTTTGCTTTCTTACCATAATCAAAGATAAGTTTTATTCTCTCTGAAACCGAGCTGGACCACATCTGTCTAGATAGTTTTTAAATAAACTGGTTTTGCAATATTTGCATTGAAATATATGGGAAGAATCTGAATAAACCAAAACATGATCAGCAGACAAACACACTATTGATCTAATTAGGTTTTTCAAGAAATACAAGTGGATTTTCACAAATTGCATGCCTCTCTCCTCTTTGTCTTTATCTCAGTCCACTACATAACTGGTTATAGACTGCTCTACTCTAACATCCATACTCAAGATGCAAGTGCATTAGTCAGCATTAGCAGATTGCAGCAACATCATCTTCCAGTTTGCATAGAATATAATTCACCCAAAGTATCAAAAGGCATTCTACAATTAAAAGAAAACAAAGGGGAAATAAAGATTAAGTGGCCTACTAGCTAAAGTTTTAGCCCTACAAAGTACTGAGAAAAAGCATCCCTGCAAATTGTGAAAATGTCAAATATTCAGTTAATGGCCTGGTGCTTAGCAGCAAGGCTAAAAGTAAAACAAAAAGTCAGCAAGCTTTGAAGCAGGGGTGGACAAACTACAGCCTGCGGGCTGGATCCGGCCCATCAGGGCTTTGGATCCCGCCCGCGGGACTGCCACCCCTGTGGCGCCGCGGGCCCTGTGCCGCTGCCAGAGGCAGCCAGCACCACGTCCCTGCGGCCCCTGGGGGAAGGGGAACAGAGGGCTCCGCGCGCTGCTCTTGCCTGTGGCTACCTCCCCCAAAGCTCCCATTGGCTGGGAACAGGGAACCGCGGCCAATGGGAGCTTCGACAGAGGTACCCACAGGCAAGGGCAGCATGTGGAGCCCTTTGCCCCCCCCACCCCCAGGGGCCGCAGAGACATGGTGCCGCCCGCTTCCCGGAGCAGCACGGGGCTGTGAACAGGGCAGGCAGGCAGGGAGCATGCCCTGGCCCCAGTGCACACTGCTGCCACCCCGGAGCCGCTCCAGGTAAGCGGCACCGGGCTGTAGCCTGCATCTCAACTCCCTGTCCTGAGCCCCCTGCTGCACCCCACACCCCTCCTTCACCCCAACCCGCTGCCCTGAGCTCCTTGCTGCACCCCAACCCCTGCCCTGAGCCCCCTGCTGCACCTCGCACCCCTCCCTGCACCACTACCCTGAGCCCTCTCCTGCACTGTGCACCCCCTCCTGCACTCCAACTCCCTTCCGAGCCCCTCATACACCCCGCACCCCTCCTCTGCCCCAACCTGCACACTGCACCCCCTCCCACACTCCCTCCCGCACCTCAACCCCCTGCCCCAGTCCTACATTCATGGCCCTGCATACAATTTCCCCACCCAGATGTGGCCCTCAGGCCAAAAAGTTTGCCCATCCCTGCTTTGAAGATATGTTTGAGGTATTAGTGCTATCTTATACAAAAGGCTTAATGCAAAAATCAAAACTCAAACAAGAATCACTGCAGCATGTGGAAGCCAGTTACAGTATTCTGAACCAGGTGAAAAAGAGCATTTAGCAAAATCAGGATGCTGGCAGAAAGAGCACTGCAGTAATACAAACTTCTTTTGTTAGTAAGCACTGACAGACAATGATCCCTGCATCTACTATGGAAAGTGACTGTTTTATCCTGAACAGAACACCACAGTTTTCATGTGTTGGGATTTATGTAGCAAAAAAGAGAATTAAACGTGACCACCATGTTATTACCAAACATCTGTTCTTAAGAGAACCTCAGATCTCTATCCAGACTCATTTTATAATACACCACCCATTCATAGCTAGAGAGATAAGCTTCTCTGCAGTAGATTAAAATTTAGTCATTTATAGACAGAGCAGAAAATTGTCACAACAGGACCAAAGGGCAAAAATGGGTCACATGGATTATAGTAAATGTCCAATCATAACACCAGAAAATGGCCCCAAGCAATGGCACATACAGTGGCTATTGAAGAGAACTGGTGCAGAAAACCCACATAAGAACCTAAATCATGCAATTGCCAAGTAGCAATTACTTTAGTCTGAAGTAATAAAACAGGACTTTTGAGAAAGTAAGGGTGGTATCAGATCATCCAGATGAAGCCCTTTGATAGCTCAGCAACCCCCTATACTTCAGCATTATTCATAGTACTGAACACACTATCCTGTCAAGACACCCCTCTCAGAAAGCTCACCAATATGAGGCCTAACCAAGGCAATCCCAATACTATAATCCCATCAAATACCAGGCAGGAAGCTACCACCAAGCATTTTTACTTATAAATACATATAAATTTGTTGAGTTATTATTCATCTTCAGGAGCATCAGAAGTCTCTTTATTAAAAGAAGGAATACAGTAGAGCTTCAGAGTTACAAACACCAGAGTTACGAACTGAAATGTAAATGTAAACTGCTAAAAAATAAAGGGAAGTTTAAAAAAAGATTTGACAAGGTAAGTAAGTTTTCTATGCTTGTTTTATTTAAATTAAGATGGTTAAAATCAGCATTTTTCTTCTGCATAGTAAAGTTTCAAAGCTGTGTTAAGTCAACGTTCAGTTGTAAACTTTTGAAAAAACAACCATAATGTTCAGGGTTACAGACAACCTCCATTCCCGAAGTGTTCGTAACTCTGAAGTTCTACTGTAATAGACACAATAAAAGAGACCGCATGTGTAGGACACGCAGGGCTTTAGAGCTGTGCTCCGGCTCTGCTCCAGCTCCAGGCAAAAACCTGCAGCTCCACTGCTCCGGAGCTGCTCTGCGCTCCAGCTCCGGGCTCCGCTCCAAAGCCCTGATCGACACAGGACAGAAAT
Source organism: Terrapene triunguis (assembly GCF_002925995.2). Classification (NCBI taxonomy): domain Eukaryota; kingdom Metazoa; phylum Chordata; order Testudines; family Emydidae; genus Terrapene; species Terrapene triunguis. The sequence goes on from NW_020664598.1 coordinate 16,506,142, forward strand.
TAGGAGATTTGGGTTCTAAATCTCCTTCTGCCACTAACATGCTGAAGTACTTTGGGCAAGTCACTTCATCTGTCTGTGCCCACTTTCCCCTTAAACCCTTTCCCTTCTTGTCTACTTTGTAAATTCTTCGGGGCAAGGGACCGTCACTATGTGTTTGTATAGGTACATAACACAATGGGGTCCCATCCCAGCTTAGGCCACTAGGCACGATTATTTATTAATGATAATAATTAAAAAGGAAAGCCAGTATAAGGTATTCCGCTTGAAACACTCACAGTCTGAGCTACTGGGAAACTTACTGCTAGCCTACTATTCTGTTATGAAAAGATTTAGTACACAATTGTTGGAATGCAGGTTAAGGACCATGAGACTTACACTTTCATATGAAAGTAAGAGTAAGCGTAGGCTGCTTATGTAGTTTAGTATCACTGAAAAAGAGATCCCCCAGCACAGAAGCCTGATTGGTATTTTGAATATCACACAATTTAAGCGCATTTAGAATTAGAGTGCAAAGGGGCAGGACATTAGCATGGGAAACCCCAAATCTGGAATTACTGCCCTGGAAGATAAGGTTACTACAAAGTGATCATTAACAGTCTATAGGAGGATGACTAGTCTTTTTCTTCAGATGAGTAATAGAAACTCTTTCGATAACCCTACTGCCCACAAATATATGGAGAGCCTGATAACAGTAAAGATGGCCCACAGTTCTCCAGCTGATAGTACATGGACTTCATGTTGCTAAAAGCCAAGCCAGTCAACCAAAATGAAAAACCTCAATATACAGAAGAGGATACAGTGCTTCAAGCACAGGATTGGGATTCAGGTGTTTGAGGTCTAGTGCTGACTGTTAGACTTATGACCTTGCGCAAATCAAACTGTGACTTATTTTCCCTTCTGTAACAGAGAAAAGATTGCATACCTACTTCAAATGGGGGTGTTTTGCAACTGATGTTTGTATAACAGCTGTGGATGGAAAGTTCTGTATAGAAGTACAACAATCAGCATTTTCAAACGCAGCATTCATTTCCATACTTACGACCCCGAAGAGCCAGATTATCGGAGTTGTGGTGCACCCACAACTTCTACTGAAGTCAGAGAGCATTGTGGGTACTCAGCACCGCTTTAAAAAAAAAAAAAAAAAAAATCAGGCCTTTCATTTAGGCAATTAAATATGGATTTGGATGCCTAATCAGCATCCAAGTTTAAACATTTTGGTCATAACTCTTACTAGTATAAACGAATTTGGCGATCCAGAATGCGGTTTAAACACACAGATTGTCCACTTGCTACATGAAATCATTAACAGAGTGTAGTGCTGTTTTCTTAAACACAACAGATATCAGTAAAAAGCATGGTCCAAAGCCCATCAGTGACTGTATATAAACGTCTCTAAATAGAGGGCTGAGAACAGGTTAAAAATTACAGCGAAGGCTCTTAATAGAAACAAGTGTGGAAAAATTATTTTCATTTAAAGGATGATCCCTGTGGTATGACGTTGTAGGATCCTTTTGCAGGAATAGGCTCCTAGCATGAAGCAAAAATAGCCAGTACAGCAATTACTGCAGTTCAATTATTTCCACAGTTCTAGTCATTAAAAGGCAGCTTATGATATGATGGCATCAGTCATCGTATCTGAAATGAAAATTTCCGTCTTGCATGTTTTTGCCTTGTGTAATCAAGTTAAGCTCCCCTGACAGTTGTGTAAAAAGTAAAGCTGGTCTAATAATGAACCACAGATTTGTGAATAAACAGCTTGATTTAGATTTGCTGCTACTTGTGGAGTCATATTATTACTTACAAGTATTAAGATAACCATCAGGAATTCATAAAAATGGTCATGAATCCCTGAAGTTTCACAAATTGATAAATGTATTTGGCAGTCTTCAGCTAGGTTTTAGCTGGCCAATCAGGGAGTAGAAGTACCATGAGCCAAATACATGCCATGAATAGGGATGAGTCAAAATGAAATATTCATAAGCCATTCACAAATGACCCACAGTCTGAAAAACAATTTGGCTGAAATATACGGAGTACTAATGAGATCAGTCTCTTTTTTTTTTGCTTTAAGAATAAATTAAATTGCATTTTCAGTTGAGAGAATGTAATTTGACCAGCTCCAACCAAAAGTCAGGCAACTATTTTTCATTACGTATGCAAATTGTTGACCCAGCACGAAAATGCCTATGACAACAACAGTATTTGATGTGCATGCGACTTGTGAATGAGTTTCTCAATCAATCTAAAAACACCTTACTAAATAGCAGTCTGATCCTAAGCATATGAGTAACTTTATTCACATGAATAGCCCTTCGGAACTCAAGAGGGATTACTCACATTACCATCATGCATAAGCGTTTGCAAGGTCAGGTTTTAGAACTGTTTGATTTAAATACTCAAGTAGCCAGTTTGCTCAATCATTTCTTACATACAATAATAAACACACTATTTTGTTCCATGTTCATGGCATTCTAAGTAGTATCATCTTGCATTTAAATTACTGATTAATTATATATAGCATAGCAACTGGATGATAAAAAGCATTATTTTTATAATCTCACTTTAATATTTTATTCCTGCCTCTTCTACCAACCCAATTACCCTCTGTACTTACTTCCCTATATGCAAAATGAGAATAAAGCTACTTACCTCACAGGTAAATTGTGAGAATTTATTCCTGTTTATAAAGCAATTTTGAGGCCCTCCAAATCTTTTGTTAAATGTTGGTAATGGAGGGTAAAAAAAGTGTTATATTCTTCCCTACTGAATACAAATCCTTTGTAAAACACTAAAAATTCTATTATAAATGTATAGGTGTATTTTTAATCCTTCACTGCCACTCTCCGAGTTTCTTATATTTAGCTGTAGTTAGGGAAAATTTCATGACACCAAGAGCACTGATTTGCTTTCAACCAAATTAAGCTATTTCACAAATTTCCTAAATCCTTATATAGCAATTTCTAATTTGAGAGGGGAGAAAATGCAGACATCAGCAATATTTTTAAATTAAAAAAAGGCCTGAAGGCACAAGTAATTTCATATAGAGGATTTACAAATAGACAAGCAGTAGCAACAACCATGTCAGCAGGTTTTTCCTCCCACATCCAACATCCCTAGACCTCCATTATCTCACACAAGTTGCAAAGAGAGTGGCTTGTAAACAGACACTATGACTTTCCAAAACAATGAATATTGAGAGAGGATTGCCAGCTTTAACCTTGAAACTAAGGAGCATCCTCAAGGAGGCAAACCACAAGCTGGGTTGTTTTGTTTTTTTAATTCAAAACATATCAGTAAGCAGTAGAAAAATGTATCAAAACTAAACTTGTTTACAAACCCTGCAAGCTAACAGCCTGGATGCAATGCATAAATCCAAGTCATGTCAGACAGCATTCCAGAATAATGTGTCAAAGAAAAAGCAGAAAGACTTGTCTGTTTGTGGGAAACAATTGGGTCAGTTTGCTGACAAGCCCTTTAGACTCCTTTACATTGAATCAAACCCATTATTCAATGCCAGGCTTCCTTTATAGTTTAATATACAGAGCTATTGCAAACGAGACTTAAGAAATGTCTCAATTAAGTACCTACACTATACATACATTTCTGGCCATAGTATGTTGGTTATGTCTTTTTTGTTCATTAATTCAATGCATCCTGGAGTAGTTTTTGTTGTTGTTTTTGGATGGAGCGGGGAAGGAGGTTGTGGCAAGATGCACTGAAGGTGATCTTTCCCTCATGTAGATCTCTTATAAAGGTAGCAGTGCTGCTCTGGGATAATTTTTAGGGAGGAATTCCAAGGAGCGACAGAGTCCTTCATTATGGTACTCCTCCTCAGAGGGGCTCAGCGCAACCTATTGACTCTGCTGACCGAGACAGCCAGCGTTCCAGGATAGGTCTCCCTCATAACAGTGCATTGGACAAAGGCATTGCTGTAGCCCTCATTTGTCACTGAATCAGGTACGAAGGTCAGGGACATTTTACATTTGTTGTCCACAATGCATTAAAGTAACTGATTCCATAAGAATCAATGGCCACATATTTTAACATGATTCGTAGCATCCCGAAGATTAAAAAACAAACAAACAAACAAACAAAAAAAAAAACCACCCACTTATGACTGGCCAGATGCTTTAATGGATTAAATACTGACTGGCCTTTAAATCCCTCTGTCTGCAGATCAAGACTGACCCAGTGACCAAAGTTAATTTTTTTTCCCACATTTTGCAGCCTCTTATATAAATTCCAATTTAAAAAAAATATTTTGTTGAAAGCCTATTTTAGACATTTACACCATGTTCATCACGGTCATTTAAAACTCAGAGATATATCTGAGAATGTCAGTTGTGAAGTCCTCTATTTACTCTGGAAACAGAACACAGGCAGTGGCAGTACAAATTCCATGCCAATTGTATAGCAAAAGAAAAAAAAAAAAAAATCACACAAGAAGCCACTTTTAAGTCCATTCCATTGTTGGCCTCTCTGCCTACACTTGCCAATGAGATCCTAATGGTATCAACTGTGATGGTGAATTCTGCGACTGACACCAGTCCAGTAGGAAATGAACTGGGACCAACAACTCATTTCACATAAGCCACAAAATAACCTTGACATAACTTTTGATCATTACTTTTGACCCAGCTCAAGTCCATAATGTTCTAATGGTGAAAGTCTAATCTCTTTCCAACCATGAGCCAGTCTGCTCCTTGAAATTCTTTTAAATAGTACCCAAATATAAAAGTACAAACACAAGTAGTACATACGAACAAGTGTGCCACAACTTTAAGTCTACTAAAACAAGCTCTAGATAAATGACACTGTTCAATCTTAGAACACTTAATTGTGAAGGAGGAAGGGATCTGTCCAAAAGCAAAACCATTTAATTATTACAAAAGGTGGTACAGCCCCTACCAAAACTGCTACCCCACTTCCACCATGTATAAGCATGGCATTATTCCTTTATACATTTAAAAGCACTTTAAGCCAATCTATCTACCTCCAGAGCATATGCAGTCATGCTACTGTGCGTTCTACATAAGAAACCCATATACTGTAGTGCTGCCACCATAACTGCTCCAGGGATAAGAACTAAATGTTCAGTACTACAAGACTTTTAAAAAAATGCACAACACTGCCAGATTAAAAATTTACCATTTTCAACTGTTATTTCACACGCTGCTGACTTATTAACTATGTCATTTTCAAACTTTCCTCTCAGACTCTGACCTACTGACATTTTAAGTGCACAGACAGACAGCAGATCAGTGGAATGAGGAGGACTGACATGGTATAATTAAAAGGCATTAGTGCTGCCCTCCCCCATAGAAAATAAAAATGGCAGTCTTGGTAAGATGCATGCAGCATAAGCGCTTTATTTCAAAAGAAAATCCCAAAACATGGCCAGAAATCCTTGCAGAAGGGACACTATCTTAATGATGATTTTTGGCACAATAGTGCTTTAAGACATATTTTAGAAGTCCCTTGTATAAATGCAACAGTAATTGTAATTGTACACAAAAAATGTTAAATCAAGCATTTGTTATACCTCCTACCGCACAACAAAAACGTTTAAAAAGGACTCCATGGCTACAGAAGAAAGGAGCCTTACAAATGAAAGTGCGTCTCCCTAATTTTACACTTGCTTTTACTGAAACCCTGACATGAAAGCACTGTCACGTTGTTTCCACACGCACAGCACCAGCACCCTGAGAACTCGTGCAAAGTCACTGCACAATTGAACTGCATAGCGTTACAAAATAAAGATTCTAAACGTTTGATCTGTCAGTGAGTTCGGGGTGGCGGTGAAGGGGGTGGGGGAATTGATCTCGCGTTCGACTACCATTTCATGTAAGTGACTAGACAGAACATGAACTATCTAAACCAACCATGTATCTATTGTACCGGTACCTCTATTTGAATGCCCCCCCTCCGGTCCCAAGCCCCCCTTCCAAAACAAACGTGAAGCTCACCACAAGCTACTCAAAGAAAAAAATTAACATAAAAAGGTGTGTAAATCAGTCAGTCAGTCAATTAGTTCAATGTGTAATGGGGGCAACGAACAGTATTTCACATAGAAAAGAGGTATGAATTGCCCCAATTCGGCTAGTCATTATTCTCATTTCCTATTTCAGAGATCCAAAAATCAACTGCTTAAAATGAGACACAAGAATCTTTAGAACATTAATATTTCCAGTCTTTACTGATAAAAATTGCTAGACTCAACGATTAATAGTTATTTATCTCTAGATCACGAAACCATATATTACATTAATATTACAAAAATGTATATATATATATATATATATATATATATATATGGTGCATTTAGTACTAACCTTATAAAAGCTGCATTTACTCCTCTTGGCTAGAAATCATTAATAGTTTTGGTAAAATCCCTTTATGTGCTCTTCCAGCTTGCTAATTCAAAGCTTCCATTAACACACTCCATTGCAGATAATTGCAGACAGCACACGCTCCCCTGCTTTTGCCAGTCCCCAACACAGTAAGGATAATCACATTCCAGCGGGGAGTGAACAGATGGTGGATTCCATGGCAACCAACTCTCCTAAGGCTATTGGTAGAGTGTGTGACCACCACTTATTGGGTAACAATCATTCTTTGTGTTTCAGCCTTGCAAATCCTTAATGAAGGGACATATAAGCTTCTAGCACTCACTGGGCATGCCTAAGCAGGTGTTTTGCCATTTAAACAAGGCACTGCACCACAACAAAAGCTTTCATCTGGATTTAACCTTGATGGTGTCTATGCCTAATATTTTGGGCAGGTTTAATGCTGAAGAATAAGATCACACAAAGTTCAACTTGAAGTCTATTAAAAATAGCTCTCAACAAACAGTTATGGACACATGTAATTATCTTCTAGATTTATTCTTCACCTTAGTAATTTCCAGAAGGGTTAAGTGCACTCATTCAGTTTTTTCTTTCCCTAATGAACTAATTTCCAAACCATACTGGATAAGATTGAGATTTACATTATCTCACAAGCAAACAAAACAGCTGTTAAAAATTTAAATCTTATTCATAAAACAATACAAGAATGTAGGAGTGTTAGGTAAACTAAGTCAATGCTAGTATGGAAAAAATAATAATTGTCAGAACAATTCTCCAAAGGATGGTTTATTTCCACTGGAAAGGGTTTCATACCTACTTTGTTGGAACACTTGCTGCATTTTCTGGAGCTACTATGCTTTGCCTTACCTAAAAATGTTCTCATCTCCTAATTTAGGGTTTTATTCAACAAGAATATTGCAGTTCCTTGCTTTTGTTGTTAGAACCTCTGCTGGGTTCTCTGTCTCTGCATATAGCGAGACTAAAGCTGATTCAGCAGCCAAAAGCTACCTGTTCTCCACAGGCAGTCTGAATATGAAGCACAGAGGAGTGTCTGGAAAACGCTCTTTGGACTGTGCAGTAACTGAAGCTACCCATCTCACCTGACCATACCCATCTAGTAAGACGCCTACATTGACACATGTAGCAGCTCAATGGAGCAGTCTTAGCAAAATCCTCAGTGACATTATCTTGAGAGGACAGGAAGAACAGGGAAGTGGTTTTTCAAGAACAATTGATAGCAGTCTTGCCTGCAGAAAAGAAAGAGCCTTGAAGGCATACATTAAGGCTTTAATTGCATGCCATCCTCATTCAAAATAATAAGAGCCCTATTTAGTAACAGAACATGCCTGTCAGTTGACCAATATTTTGTGGGTGGGATCTGTTTACAAGTTCAGCCTTTCACTGCCTCGCCCTCCAAAACTCTGTCATTCATACTTTACAGTGCTTTGGAAAATGGAAGAGGATTTTTTAAACTGATGCCAAACCACCCAGTATCTGGGATCCATCCTAAGCATGGGGTGTTTCCAAATCAACAGACTTACTATATGGAAAAAAAAAAAAAAGAAAAAAAAAAACACTTTCCCCCTCCTTCCCCAACAATACCGCTCTTATATTCTGCTAGCTAGCCCTGATCCTGCAGCCCCATTAGCAATTCCTAACGGAGAATGAGAAGCCCTCTATTGGAACCCACTGTGATAAATCTTATGATTTCCCTGCAGATGATGCTGCACACCATGAGACCACTCAGTGCTGCCCTTCATTCCTGGATCCTCAATTCCTTTCATCCTCACTGCACCACTGAGCTATATAAGTTGATATAAAAGAACAAAGCTGATATAAAAGAGAACAAAAAAAACTATAGTTATAAATTAAAATAAACCTAACTATTGCTAGTAATTTGTTTTAGGGTAGCACCTAGAGCAGGGGTCGGCAACGTTTGGCACGCGGCTCGCCAGGGTAAGCACCCTAGCGGGCCGGGCCAGTTTATTTACCTGCTGACGCGGCAGGTTCGGCCAATCGCGGCCCCCACTGGCCGCGGTTAACTGTCCCGGGCCAATAGGGGCGGCGAGAAGCAGCGCGGGCGAGGGATGTGCTGGCCGCGGCTTCCCGCCGCCCCCATTGGCCCGGGACAGTTAACCGCGGCCAGCGGGGGCCGCGATCGGCCGAACCTACCGCGTCAGCAGGTAAATAAACTGGCCCGGTCCGCTAGGGTGCTTACCCTGGCGAGCCGCGTGCCAAACATTGCCGACCCCTGACCTAGAGACTGCTGGAGAGATTGGAGCCCCATTGTTGTAGCCACTGTGCAAACATGTAATAAGAGAGTCCCTGCCCCAAAGAGATTACAGTCAAAATAGACAAAGGGTAGGAGGAGAAAGAGGCACATGCAGGCTAAGTGACTTACCCATGGTGTCACAGCAAATCAGTGGCAGAGCTGGGACTAGAACCCAGGCAGTACCCTGTCCATTAGACCACACTGCCTCACAATGTTAACTGATGTCTGAAATGCTTTACAAGTGACATTGGGGTTCAGAAGCCCAAAACTAGATCTGATATTTCCCCTCATGTCTGTGTAGACCCCAGACAATTCTCTCTGCAAATTCCTATCCATTCCCATTCCAAAACCATGACACGCAAAATGAGAATACTCAGGTGGAACTGGGTAAGAGGAGAATTGATAGGCAACGCAATGAAATGGTACAAGCTGTGATGCAAGTAGCCCCTGCGATGTTTCACTCCGTATTCTTTATGAAAATATACTTATGATATGCAGTGGCGGATTAATAATTTTGCCGCCCCTAGGCCGGGAAATAATTGCCGCCCTGGCCCCGCCCTGACTCCGCCGTTCCCCGCCCCCATTCCAACCCCCCTCCCCAAAGTCCCCGCCCCAACTCCGCCCCCTCCCTTCCCCTATTGGATCCCTTCCCCAAATCCCCGCCCCCGGCCCCGCCTCTTCCCCCAGCGCATGGCATTCCCCCTCCTCCCCCCTCCCTTCCTGCCCCACGAAACAGCTGGTTTCGCGGCGCAAGTGCTGGGAGGGAAGAGAAACAGGACGCCGCGGCGCGCTTGCAGAGGAGGCGGAGGTGAGCTGGAGCAGGGGGGCTGGGCGCGGAGGGGAGCTTCTGCCCCTGAAAATTTGTCGGCCTAGGCAATAATACGGCGCTGATGATATGAATATGACATAACAGATATACGTTAGGCAAGATGGGTCTTGTAAGATATCATTGGAAAGGTTATAATTTATTGAATGTAATTATCCAATTTGTATGCCTGTATCATTTCTGTATCTGAAGATAGTCAATATTCCTATGTATCTGTATTTCAACTATGCTACTTTGGGTGACACCCACTGCCAACCCTTCAGGTACAACAATGGAAAAGCCAGACAGGGTGGATGGCCATCAGCGAGGAAAATGGACTGTGAAAAGGCTTGGCCTTCCTGCGGACACTCCATACTGCCACTGACTCATGAACGCTGTGATACTATGGAGTCAGGTGGTCTTGTCGCCTGATACTAAACATTACCTGGGACTTCTTGTAACTTTCCACTGGAAGGGAAGGGGGGGGGGAGGGGGAAGGTGTCAAGTTTGGGAAACAAAGGATTCCCACCTTATGTAAATCCTATTTAAGGGTGGGGAGGAAGGCAAATGGGACGACTCCTCTCCATGGCCTGTCTGCCCAAGAAGAAAGACTGCTAAAGCCACCTGAAGGGAAGGGGGGTGGGGGGAAGAGTCCTGACTGAGACAGGGGGTCCAATCTGAAAAGAAATATAACTGGAACTCTGAACCACAGAAACTTTGCAATCTGCCTAAAAACAACATTTAGGGAAAGAAATTACATTTTGTAACTTGTTTCTTTAGTATATTGAGCTTAGCTTGCGTACTTTGTTTTATTTGCTCAATAATCTGCTTTGTTCTGTGTTATCTCTTATATTCACTTAAACTAACCTTTTGTTGTTAATAAACTTATTGCTTGTTTATAATATAACCCAGTTTATGTAATTTCTAACTTGGCGGGGGGGGGGAGAAGTTGTGCATATCTCCCTCCACACTGAGGGAGGGGGTGAAGTTCATAAAACCTTTGTGTTTGTACTCCTTAAAGGGATACGGCATGTGAGTGCTGGGGGAGCCCTCTCACACAGAGCTGACTTCAGTGGGTCTCTGCAGCGGGGTGTGGCCCTGCCTATGTGCTTGGCTGGAAGAGGCTTGTGAGCCTAACCCAGCAAGACCAGGTAAAGGGGACCCAGGCTGGCAGAATAGGTTGATTGAGTAGGCGGAGGATCAGTTAAACCCCAGCACATCAGGTGACACCCCAAAGGGCCCAAACCCCTCACAGCCCCCATCACAGAAAGGTGAGGGAACACCGACTGAAATAGCTGGGTAACATGAGATGACGAGACATGGGATATGTTGGTCAGAGTACAAGATCTAGTAGTCCCAGGAAAAAGACTACAAGGAAGACCCAGAAAAAGGTGATTTGAGACACTGAAGGACAACACAAAGAAGGTCAGCGTCAGCTTGGAAGACTCACTCAACAGGAATGTTTGGAGATGAAGAACAAGGACCGCTGATCCCAACTAATGGGGCAAAGCAAAGGCGAAGAAGAAGATATGGCAGACTAATATAGGTCTGTATTATCTGAACACCTCAATCTTTAATGTATTTATCCTCACAACACCCCTGTGAGGTAGGGTACTATCATCACCATTTTACAGATGGGGAACTGAGGCACCGAGAGGCTAAGTGACTTGCCCAAGTTCCCACAGAAGTCTATGACAGAGCAAGTAACTGCACTCAGATCTCCCAAGTCTTAGCCTAGTGCCCTAATCACTAGACCATCCTTCCACTCCAACTCCCAGTGCATGTGCCACCTCGGATAATGGCTAAAGATCCCCTAACTCACTGAAAGCTGAGGAGATTGGTAAGAGCTGATTAACGCATAGGAATTGCTGCTGTCCTTGAGGATTTTTGGAGTGTTTTGCTGAGGAGAGTGAAGTGTGGATGGGAACTGTGGGGCTGCCATTCTTCTCTGGCTCTAAGGAGTTCAAATCACACACACACTTTTATGCCACGCTGCAGAGCCACGCTGTGGTCTCCAATCTTTTTACACACAAGATCACTTTTTGAATTTAAATGCAACCCAGGATTTACCCCAACCTGCTCACTCCATCCTCCCTCCCTCCGTGACTCGCTCTCCCCCACCCTCACTCGCTTTCACCGGGCTGGGACAGGGGGATGGGGTTCGGGAGCGGGCTCTGGGCTGGGGCTGAGGGGTTTTGGATATGGGAGGGGGCTCCACACCGAGCGTGGGGCAGGGAGTGGGGTGCAGGAGGGGGTATGGGGTGCAAGCTCTGGGAGGGGGCTCCAGGCTGGGGCAGAGTGCTGGGGTGCAGGAGGGGGCTCAGGGCTGGGGTGCAGGAGGGGGCATGGGGCGCTAGCTCCGGGAGGGGGCTCAGGGCTGGGAGAGAGGGTTGGGGTGCGGGCTCCCGCTGGGCGGTGCTTACCTTGGGCGGCTCCCGGTCAGCAGCGCAGCGGGGCTAAGGCAGGCTCCCTGCCTGCCCCGGCACTGCGCTGCTCCCGGAAGCAGCTGGCATGTCCCTGCGGCCCCTTGGGGGTGGAGGCATATTGCTCCACATGCTGCCCCTCTCTGCAGGCACCACCCCGGCAGCTCCCTTTGGCCTCAATTCCCTGTTCCCGGCCAATGGGAGCTGCGGGGGCGGTGCTTGCAGACAGGGCCGGCTCCAGGCACCAGCTCAGCAAGCAGGTGCTTGGGGCGGCCAAGGGGAAGGGGCGGCACGTTGGGCTCTTCAGCGGCGGGTCCATCGGTCCCTCTCGGAGGGAAGGACCTGCCGCCGAATTGCCGCTGAGAAGAAAGCGGCGCGGTGGAGCTGCCGCCGAGTTCGGGGTTTTTTTTTTTTCCCCCACCGCTTGGGGCGGCAAAAACCCTGGAGCCGGCCCTGCTTGCAGACAGGAGCAGCGCAGAGACCCACTGCCGTCCCTGTCCCCTGGGGTCGTGCCACCACAAGGATATGCCGGCCACTTCCATGTCCGGGAGTGGCATGGGGCCAGGGCAGGCAGGGAGCCTGCCTTAACCCTGTTGCGCCACTGGACTGTTAGCGGCCGAAGATGACAATGGACTATCAGAGGCTCTAGGATCAACCAGTCGATCGTGATGTACCGGTTGGTGACCCTGCTGTAGAGAGACTGTGAAGTCATCACCTTATGAAGAACAGAGGGAATGTATAGGTGTATGTAATAAGGCAGCATTTTTCAAAGTTTGTGTCGCGACCCAGTACTGGGTTGCGGCATGTCACGCACTGGGTGGCTCCGGTCAGCACCGCCGACCAGGACGTTAAAAGTCCTATTGGTGGTGCTGCCCAGCTAAGCCAGGCTAGTGCCTACCTGCTCCAACACCACGCTACACCCCAGAAGTGGCCAGCAGTGGGTCCGGCTTCTAGGCAGGGGGACCACAGGGCTCTGTGCGCTGCTCCCACCCTGAGCACTGGCTCCACACTGGAGCGCAGCGCTGTCCACGGTGCAGGACAGGTGGGAAGCCAGCCTCTGCACCCCAGCTGCACCGCTGACTGGGAGCCACTGGAGGTAAGTCCACACCCCAACCCTGTGCCCCAATCCCCTTCCCCAGCCCTGAGCTCCCCCCAAACCTGGAACCCTTTTCTGTACCCCAAACCTCTCATCCCCAGCCCCACCCTCCTCCCACATCCCAAACCCCTCATCCCCAGCTCCGTTGAGTCACGGGCATCAACAATTTTCAACTGGCTCCCCAGAAAAAGAGCTTGAAAAAATCACTGTACTAAGGTACATCCCACAATAAAAAAAATGATTTAACTACAACAGAATGGTGAATCCTATGTGGAAAACACCAATATAGTTACCACCCCATAATAACAAAGTTATTTATAAGTATTTCCAGTGCTGGTTGTGTATGTTTATATGTATATTAAATCCTTGTTCATTAAACCTGAAAGACTGTCATACAATGGCCTAACCCTGTATAATATCTTTTAAGTCCTGAAGAGACAGAGCTCTGGCCTGTATTTCAACAGAGAGATAGCCTGCACCTCAGGCTAAGGGGAGTATATTAGAGTTATATGTAATATTACTCAGCATCCTCTCTTTACCCCGGTACAGGTGACTAATGCATTAGTCAAAGAGGCCCTATAACAGTGTTTGCCATCTGTTTAGTTGATTTATCAAGAGAACAGTTTGATGCACCTTAAATTCCAACTGCCATAGGAGGAAAGTGATGCAGAAAGCACTACTGGCAATTCTTTGCCACCAGCTGCTAGGCCTTAGAACTGCCTTTCTTAGATGTTCATGCACAAAGTCTTTTTGTGCTGCTGCAGAGTATGAAAGTCTTGCACAGCAATTTTCTAACAAATTGGCATGACTATTTTGCAAGTCAGCTTGCTGCTTTCTAGCCTGAAGCTCCTTCAGTGGGTGCTAGCTTAGTTAGCACTACCGTTATCCAGGAAATCAGGTCCTGATATTTAATTATTCGACTACAGAGTCTGCCCTATCTATGACCACAGCTGTTGACTCTAATGCCAAGCGAGCAAGGGGGGGGGCAGGCTGGAGGGCAAAGGGGGAAAGAACAGCAACATCTTAAGTTTTGCTAACAGCAGCAGAAGCTGTGCCAAATGAATGCTCAAAATAACATGTACATGTGTGTGTGTGTGTGTGTGTGTGTGTGTGTGTGTGTGTGTGTGTGT
>NW_020664598.1:16520224-16590126 GCF_002925995.2 Terrapene triunguis
TGTGTGTGTGTGTGTGTGTGTGTGTGTGTGTGTGTGTGTGTGTGTGTGTGTGTGTGTCAATTGCCACAACTTGTGTTGGTCATGCTGTCTGGAGTGGCTCACGACCATGAGTGCCAACCTCAGGGCAGATTGTCAAAAAGCAGGGCAGACACACCAAACTAATTGTATGTGTGATGGGTTGGATCACAGAAACCCCCTTGGGAGCTGCCAACCGATGTGCCAAGACTACTTCTATTCCTGTTTTCCCTGCCAGCTCAAGACTCCAGCACCCTGTCTTGCTGAGCCAGACACTCCCGTCTGCTCCAAACACAGACCCAGGGTCTGAATTACTTGCCCCAAAGCTGCAGGTTTACCTGAAAACAGCTCACAGAAGTGTGCTTGTCTTTAGCACTCAGATGCCCAACTCCCAATGGGGTCTAAACCCAAATAAATTCATTTTACCCTGTATAAAGCTTGTACAGGGGAAACTCAAATTGTTCGCCCTCTATAACACTGATAGAGAGATATGCACAGTTGTTTGCTCCCCCAGGTACTAATACATACTCTGAGTTAATTAATAAGGAAAAAGTGATTTTATTAAATACAGAAAGTAGGATTTAAGTGGTTCCAAGCAGTAACAGACATAAAAAAGTAAGTCACCAAGCAAAATAAAATAAAATGCGCAAATCTATGTCTAATCAAACTATATACAGATCATCTCACCCTTAGAGATGCTTCAGTAAGTTTTTTCCTCAGACTGGACACCTTCCAGGCCTGGGTACAATTCTTTCCCCTGGTACAGCTCTTGTTCTAGCTTAGGTGGTAGCTAGGGGATTCCTCATGATGGCTTCTCTCCTCCCTTTGTTCTGTTCCACCCCTTTATATATCTTTTGCATAAGGCGGGAACCCTTTGTCCCTCTGGGTTTCCACCCCCCCCCCTCACTGGAAAAGCACCAGGTTAAAGATGGATTCCAGTTCAGGTGACATGATGACATGTCACTGCCAGACTTCATTACCCACTTGCCAGCACACACATATACAGGAAGACTCACAGGTAAACACAGCCATCTGCAGACAATGGTCCTGGTTAATGGGAGTCATCAAGATTTCAAACCACCATTAATGGCCCACACTTTACATAATTACAATAGGCCCTCAGAGTTATATTTGATATTTCTAGTTTTAGATACAAGAGTGGTACATTTATACAAATAGGATGATCACACTCAGTAGATTATAAGTAGATTATTTGTAATGATACCCTACAAGAGACCTTCTGCATGAAGCATATCCCAGTTACATTATATTCACTTATTATCATGTTTTTATAAAACCATATAGCCTGCACAACGTCACAGTATGTTCTATAAAAAGATTTCACCAAACCAGGAACAAGTGTGGGCTCCTAAAGCTCTCCAACAGTCTTACCATGGAGTCATAGACAAGTCCCCTTGGGCATTCCAGTTTATCTTGCTACACAGGGAGGCTGGACTACGTGATAGATGATCACTTCACCCCAAAAATTACAACAATATTCAGGTTACCACCAGTCCCTTCCTACAGGTCAGCTGTACTCAGATCTCAAAACAATGACCATGCCTGTAGCCAATCCTGTAATAAACTAACTAAAGATTTATTAACGAACAAAAGAAATGAGAGTTTTACAAAGTTAAAATAGGAAACATATATACACCAATGAGTTACAGTCGTAGATTTAAAAAAGTGAATATAAACTTCTATAATAAGCAGCTGTATGTGTCCTTTAGGGCTGAGCCATACCAAGCAGCAGGGGATCTCTTGCTTACGTTTACAAATCTTTGCCCTTCAGAGTCCAGACACCATAAAGAGACTCTGTTTCCTTTTCAGGGATTTTTATCCCTTTCACCCCAGAATCCAAGCTGATGGGATGAGTTCGTCCCCAGGCCTCCCCTTCTGGAGGGAGTGAGAAATATAGTCAACAAGGTTTCCTCTCCTTTGATGCTACATAATGCCTCATTTGCCTTCAATGGGTCATCTTGTGTTAGGGTGACCAGATGTCCTGATTTTATAGGGACAGTCCCAATTTTTGGGCCTTTTTCTTACATAGGCTCCTATTAACCCCCACCCCGTCCCGATTTTTCCACATTTGCTGTCTGATCACCCTATCTTGTTTGCTGGACAAGCACTTCACTTTAATTAATGCTTCTTCTGTTTGGTCAATTACACAATTGCAGAGGTTTACAATGCAAACACTGAATATAACTTTATACTATGGGTTACAGATATGATAAGGTAGGCTCAATACATGCAGCATCCTACAAGCAATTCCATAAAGTCTAAACACTGGACACATTCTTATATCTATTTTAACTATACTAACCCACAGATAAACCAGACTGGCCAGACCAGCTATGCATTAGCCAGTGCTCACTGAGGCCTGGGGCCCTGGCATAAAATGGCACGTGGTCTGCCAGCACCACAGTGTTAGCTTTCAGAGACCCCATGTAAAAGAGAGTGCACAAACAGTATTAAAGTGATAACAAAGAGTGTCTGTTACTAGAGAGGCAATCAAAACCCTTTCCCTCATTTCAAAGTTTTAGTTACTATGGTGGCTCCATATTCCCCTGTGCAATCTCACTATAGAAAAAGGAAGCACACACAGTTCCCCGATTGCAAAGAGACATTTTAGTAGCGCCTGTCTCTATGTGCGCTAGGTGTTATGGTTACACAATGGGTTCTTGATCCTGAGTGGGGTCTCTGGATGCTGCCATGATATTATAAATAGCTTTATGAAACTATAGCATCGAAGATACAAGGTCATTAAAAATAATCTCTCTATTTACTTTTGTGTTTAAAAGAATGTTTCCCTCGCTGCTGATTTGAATACATCAAAAATGTTGTTTACATGGAGCTTTACAATATTATGAATATGTATTTCAGCAACAATAGAGTGTGAACTAGAGGGTCATCAATACCTTTCTTTCCATCAAACGTGTAAGAATCAGATATTGGCATGGCGGCATTTGCAGAACTGGCAAATGGGAATTTACATTTTTCATAATTTGTCCATTAACCTATTAAGTAACCTGTAGTAGTTTTCATGTGTATGGATGGCAGGGGGTGGGCGGGGGGGAAGCATGGAAAAAAAAATATTCATAAAAGAGTATCATTACTCCCATTTCCAATGATTGCACAGAACAAAATGAAGTGCATCATAAACTGAAGAAATATTGTTTTGCTAGTAAGAAACAATTTTTCAGACAGACATTTTCAGCATTGTCAATAGTCTCTTGACATCAGTACTGAAGGCACTATCCCAGTCAAAGGAATACTGAAAGTATTTTTACCCATCTTGTATGGATGCAGCTGTATAATTTGCTACATTGTCAAATGCTTTAGTTACTATAGTGTAAGTTTAAGTTCCACCATCACCTGACAACCTGCTATGTCACATATTCTCAAGCCAGGTAGGGATACAAAGTTTTGCCAGCCTAGCTATTCCATTAAGGATGTGATTTTTTTATTTTTTATTTTTAAGTTTAGCTATGCCAGCAAAAGCCCAAATGCAACTGTAGTTATACTGGCATAAAAGGGGCTTGTGCAGATATAGCTTGTTTTGTTTGGGGAACAGTTATAAGATATATTAGCAAAAGCATTTTTTTGCCAGTATTAGCTGTATCTGCAGTAGGAGGGTTTGCCGTTATAGTTATAATGGCAGAGCTTTTAAGTGCAGACAAGGTTTCACTATCAAGGAACCAAACAGAAGACGTAATGAGGCACTACAACCATCTCCTAACTACAGATATAGGCGGTAACACCGAGTACCATTTCCCATCCTGTGATCCACACAGATCGACCGGCAACAGAAGAAGCAGAAAGAGAAAATTCAAATGTTGGTGGCAGAAACCAGTTTAATACAAGGCTTGAGCACAAAGCAGATCAACAACAACATTTTGCCATTGCTACGAAGAGACACACCTGCACAACACACCAACATTCTGCTTACTCCACTGACTCTCCAGTGAGCACAGAGTCCAATTCAGTGTGTCTGACCTGATGTTCAAAGCCCTCAACGAGGGAGGGGGGAGCGGCTTTATTTACCTGAGAGATGAACTCTCCCTCCTCAACAGCTACATGTGAGCATGGGAGACAGAAGTCTCACAAGAGAGGGACCTAGAATATGAAACTGACTTCTGCAAAGCCAAAAATGACCACATAAGTCTTATCACGTCCAGCAACAAATATAGAACATATCTATTTGACTTAAGTTTCCCTCAAATTATTTTTTAATTCCCTCACTCACACAAATCAGATGTATAAATTAATCAAGCCTTTCCTAAAGGCTGGAAAGGAGGAAATATTTCTCATTTCAAATTCTTGGGGGATGCTCAGATACTATGGTGATAGATGGTATAAATTTAGCTAGCGAAATATAACAAAGGAACTATACTATATTTAAGATACATTAGATTAAAAATAGTTTACTTACAGCCTCCCATGCCTTTAATCAAAAAACAACCAACGATCTGAACTGGACTTCTCCTTAATCGCAAATATTTACCTGTTAACGAGTCTACACATTTTGGATTTAGCCCATAAACTGGGCACAGAAAAAGGTTTACAAACAACTCATTTTAAAAAAATAGGAAGTTCTGAATTTCATAATAGTTACTAACACTGATGTGACTCAGGAAATATGCAATAATACAAATTTCAAAACACAGTAAGAGCAGCTGGGGGGGTGGGAACTGGAGCAGAATTTATATATATATATTTTAAATCATTATACTTTAAGGATTTGTTAAAAAACAAAAACAAAAGAACACTTAATGGTCACAGATCTCATACCAGTTCAACTTCGTGTCCTGGGCAAATTTATCTTGGTAACTATATTCTGTTTGACTTAAAAGTTCTGTCCAATTACTGCTATGCAGATTATACTTCCCTTTCTTAAAAACCTGGTATGCAGTGTTGTTTGTGAAGAATGACTATATAATACACAAGAAGTGGTACACCTCTACCCTGATATAACGTAACCCGATATAACACGAATTCTGATATAACGCGGTAAAGCAGTGCTCGGGGGGGGAGGGCGGGGCTGCGCACTCTGACGGATCAAAGCAAGTTCGATATAACACTGTTTCACCTATAACGCAGTAAGATTTTTTTGGCTCCCGAGGACAGCGTTATATCGAGGTAGAGGTGTATATCAGTTTATAAAGCAATTTGGGCTCTTTGAATGACTTGAGTTAGGATATTAGCTTATTCTCTGGTTACTTCCATTTGCAGGCTCGCATTAAAGTTTTTCCTCTACATTATATTTTAAATATTGAATTTATATCCAAGGAAGAGGTGCAGTGTCTACTCAAGCTAAATTATTACCCTTCAGCAACTAGCTGAGACCAGTAAATAGGACAGCCCTATATTTTCAACTGTTTCATTCTTGCATCTTATTTTTATGTAATTTGTACTAAATCAATAGTATTAAGTATTTGAATCCTCTATTGTGTATTTCATTCCTGCAAAAAGCTAACACAGAAACCATCAGTCACTGATGTGACTTCCCAATTCTTTTCCTCTTTTGAATGCCAAGTGTTCTACTAAAGCTGTACTGTTATTGCAACAGTGTTTTCAGAAGATTTAATGATTTGCTGGCCTAAAGTGCTCCTACAGCAAGCCATGCTTTCAACTCAACATTCCCTCAAGGTCGCAGGCTTCCCACACACCAAAGTAGCAAACCCTTATAGAATAATCCTATAGAATTATGTGGCGATGAAACCAACAGGTTTCTAAGGAAATTGTTCTAAACGACTATCCTTTCTATAGAACGTCTCTAAAAATCTATAATTTATAGAATTTGTTCAGGCATGTTATATAAGGAAAGTGAAGTCCATTTCAACAGATTTCTACATGTGCAAGCTGTATATTGTACTTAACATACTGTAGTGAACACTCAGTGTAACATACTACTTCTTTCATACACAGTCCTCCTCTTTCCTTGAAGCCCGACTGTAAAGCATTGACACTAAACATTTGCTTTCATGAGTACAACCTACACAGGTAACAGCCATAGGTAAGGAACTAGTTGAACAGACAGAATGTTGCCAACTCTCACAATGTTTGCCATTCTTCTCAAAGCCTCAGTTTCTGTTTTTTCATTCTCAAAGTGTGAAGCTGAATGGAGCTTAAAGTTGAACAAGTGAAACTTTATTAAAACCCCCTGGACTAGTCTGTCCACATGTCTGAGTTGCTTCCTGCCTAATTCCCTGCATTATCTATTCCACTGGTATCCCATCAATCAGAGTCATTCCAGGGAACACTGACCCTCTGACTCCAATTCCACTGATCATAATATACCAGGAGCCATGTCATTATGTGAAAATTTCAGCTTCCATTTAAAATGCATTTTTTTCAGTTGTGGAGAAAAACTTGAGAACATGACCCCGCTAAAATCTCAGAATTCAAAAAGTAAATAAAAATAGAGCCACAATATATTTTAAGTGTCATGATTTTTAAACAATTTCGAGATTATATTTTTAGGACCGAACATTATTTTGTTGGATTGGCGATACCGAGATAGACCAAGAGATTAAAGTAGTGAACAGATTTTATGAAACACTGTGTCTTTAAGAACTGCACACTAGCTGATAAGCAGTTCTCCAAGAACTTACTGCTTATACATTCAGATAAACAGAACTAGGAAGACCACCTGCAGTGGTTCCATCTGGTGATGCCCAATAGTTACCTCCATCGCAAGGAACGGAAACAGGAAGTACCAGGAACCAAGACAGCCGAGAGAATCTGGGAACACTAAGCAGAATCATGTTGGGCTACTGGTCTATGAAACATGAGGCTTTCCTGAAATCCAAGAACTCACTCCATGATCAACAAGAGTTGTCCCTGAAAGCATATCTGGACCATGTTACTGTGTATGTACACATCATGCCGAAACAAGCATATGTACTATATCTAAAGAACCCAGTCAGTCAATGATGGATTCACAATCTAATTATTTTTCTCTGTGCCTTCGCCAAGAAATCTGCTTGCTCAAAATGCCTATTGCATGACATTTATTAGCATTCCTGTTTTTTTCTGCAACGCCTACTAGCTAGCATCTCATGTGAAAATGGTACAGAATAAAAGAATGAATCACTTCTAACACTCAACAAGGAATTTGTCAGAATAAGCAAAACACTATTATCCCCAAAACTGCTTTCTCTCATCCCTTCACGGTAGAATCTTGATCCAGAACACTCCTTCAGTCCCTTTCCTCTAGGCATCATGCCACATATTTAAAGCAACGGTACACAATGCCTTTTTAAAGCAACATTTTAGTTCTATAACTTCCCTTTGCCTTTTAAAGCATGGACAGTAAATTCTTCTTTATCCCATCCTGGTAATTTTATGTTATGAAAGGAGCAATAGTGTGTCTGGCACAATAAATAATAAAACATCACTAAAAAACCCCCACTTTTGTTACACTTTTTTGTTTGAGTTAAATTTGTTTTATCCCTGTCATTGCTAGAGTTATTGCTCACGTCAAAAACAGGGAGGAGTTATTCCATCTGAATGCATACAGAGCATATCAGTGCTATACCACAATTATCTGAAAAAAAATAATGCTTCAACATCTACTATACAAACTGCACACTTTATATTCAAGCTTCCTTTAGGTCACCCATGACATTCAAATAACTAAGGTTGTACTGTTAGACAATATCCATTTTTGGCTCCCCCTCCCTAATCCATTTTCATTGCACCAATTTACATTAATTGGGTCTTAAGATGCTCACATACTACAATGACTGACATGATATAACCTAGGTAGAACAGAATTTGAGATCTAAGTTTGAGATCTATTCTTCAGTGCGGCTGTGTATTGGTAGCAACTGTAGGCCCTAGCCAAGATGGGGGCCTAATTGTACTAGGGGCTGTACACTTATATACTAGCAGTCCCTTGTCCTAAAAATCTTAAATCTAAGTAAGCAAAAGAGATAAAAGTATTCTCTATTTTAAAGATGAGAAGACTGAGGCAGAGATTAAATAACTTGCCTGAGGTATTACCAGAAATGTCTTTGTTTTCCTATTTCAGGTTCTCTGTGGTGATATGTCAATTCTTATGTCAGTTATATATTCCCACAGCTCTTATGTCGTCTTCTTCCAACTCCCCTTCAACTTACTTTTGAAGAGTCCTCTTTTCATTTGGTTTCATTGCTACTTTTTATTTGTAAGTATGAAATAATTTATTTTATTTAATCCAGATGTGTTTTCCACTTCTCTGTTGAAGAAGTTCTTGCATCTGGAATCTCCTTTTACAAGGATTGCTTAATCAATTGGGAAAAAAAAGTCCTTTTCACTTTGTCTTAAAAAAAAAAAAAAAAAAGAAACAAAAAACTGGTTGGGGGGGGGCAGGGGAGGGACTGAAAGGGTTGGCTACCCACTGCAGAAGTATTTCAAGGTTTGGTACTTAAAGATTGTCAATGAAGCTTCATTTTAGTTAGATTTTCATAGTGATGACTAACAACCTTCGCCTCCTATTAAAGCTGGCTACCACAGTCCTGTCCTTTGTCCCAGTTGTTTTGTAAATGAGGCGCTGAGACAGCATGTGCTGGGTGTTCAACAGAACTTGCCTGCTACAACACCTGTGATTTAAATGGAATGCTGGGCTGTAACTGTTCAAGAGCACTTTCTGCTGTCCTTCCAGGTCAACTTCTTTTATTTAATTTCCTCTTTATTTTCATCTGATTCTCATGGTCATACCTTGACTGCACACCAGGGACCAGTTAGAGAAAGATGGAGCAAGTATATCCTGCTGCTCTCCTATTTTTTATGAAGTGTTCAGTGTTAATTATCTGGAATGTACTCCCCTCCCACTTTCAAATGTCCTCCTGCCCACTCCCCTTTATTGTGTCACTTCCATTACTGAACTGTATAAGATTTTGGTTACTTTTTTACCATGTCGTCCCTCCATCTGTTAAAAAACACCTCAGTCACACATGATTCAATACAGCCACTAATCCCACTCCTCAGCCCCCCACAAGGATGTATGTCTCCACCACAGCCCTACGGAGAGGGTTGAGCATCTTTAAAATGTACTAAATTTAGTTGAGCAAGTTAAGGCATCCAAGTTTGAATGTTCTGGCCTCCATTTTCCAGGCTGAATTTAATACAGTGTCTTTCGTGACACCAACAGGGACCCCCACCGTCATGCAAAATGTTCATCAAAACATAAGCAAAAATTTAACCTCAAACGTAGCAGAGTTCAAAATACATATTGTGAAGCAAGACAGTCTTTTGCTTTAGGTTATTCAACATTTACATAAGTTTTACTTTTAAATGCAATTATTTACATAGTATTACAGGTCCAATACATAGGTCAAGAATTGAGATCTTAGCCTTGCATGTAAGTGGATACGAACATTACTACAACAGTGTGCCTAGACATCTCTAGCACTGAAAGACAAGACTAAAAAAAATGGATCACATTTTAGCATTTAAAGCACCTGACTGGCGGTACTCCAACAAAATAAATTTTTAACAAATGAGTTTGGTCCAACAAGTGAATCAGAATAGAAATCTATAAAACAATATGCCATCCAGTAAAGGGCAGAGGAACTCAACTCACACCAGTGTTAGAATACATCCTAAGAGTTTCCATTTGACAGTATTTCTCCAGAACATATTATAGAGAGTACTCATTTATTTTATTATATAAAATATACCTAATACAAACGGATGGGTACCTTGCATAATGGGGCTCTGATTCATGACCAGGACTCAGAGGTGCTAATGCAATACAAATAATAAGGTACATATATAAACAATTTCCTTTTGAATTTTATATGACTTAATAATTAAGAAAAATGTAACAGGCCTGCTCAAAACAAAAATCAATCCCATCCTAAAACCCCCCCACATCCCTTCCAATTAAAGTCTGATAAGAGACAGGCCCAACACTAGACCCTAAATACCAGACTGATTGAAAATTGCTTCCCTTGCTGGCACAGGGCCCTCGGGCTTTCGCTGCACTGCAAACACCACACCACCAGCCCACAGACATTTACATCTATATCATTTTGTTGAAGCAACTAAACCACTCTCAGCTGCCACAGTGGAACATGGGGACAGAGCTGGCCCCTCAGGTATCCAGGTCCCAAGCTATTCAGGCCTTTATAAATCTAAGACCCCATCTTGATTTGCACATGAGAGCAAATAGTAAGCCACAATTTCTGGCTACTGATTCCACTTGAGTTTCCAGGAACAATCAGGTTCTCGAAACATCCCCGATCTCGAAACATCCCCAATGTATGAAATGTGAAGAAACCTCCTCAATACTGACAGCTGGAACCACCTCTACTATTTAATCAGCATCTCTCCTCCAGTCCACATCATCTCAATCTTTTCTGGAGGAAACTTCAACCCATTTGTTCTCATCGACATCCCAGGCTTGGTCAGGCAACATGAACGCAATCTGATGAAAATGAAACGCTGCTGCATATCACCTGGACAATGACACCACAACTCAGAATGCCTTGCTATCTCCTTCAGCAGCCTCTCATGCACATTGGCTAGAGGAGGTGACAGACTAAGTGGTTGGTTGGTTGGGTTTGGGTTTTTTTTTTCTGGTGGGGGAGAGGGGGGAGCAGAAGAAGGGAATCTTCCATATGATACAATACATTTAGAGATGATAAACACAATTGCCTTTTCTCCCTCTTCAATAAAGGCAATATTTAATAAAACTAAACACTCCACAATGTTAAACGGCCATATTTTGCCAGAATTTACCAATGTCTATAGTATAAGGTAGAAGGAAAATTAAAAAATGGGAACTGACAGAGGTTCTCATGCTCAAGTTTTTCTCTTGAAGGAAGAAAAAACCCACACATTTAGGTTTATCTTATAAACCACTTTGCAAACCATCCTGTAAACTTCTGAGATTTGACTTCTGTACATTTTCACAGTAGAAGTGCTTTTTCTCCAAAAGACAGTCAAATTGTTTCTGCTATTTACACTGTACATGCTAAGAGCCAGAGTTCAGTGTATTTTAGGAAACAGCATTATTTTATATATATAATTTTAGTTATATGCCACTGCCCCATCATCCAACTTGAGCCACCACAGGTAAAAGAAATGTGAACTTGTAAGAATACAGTATTAGTGGATTACACACAAAAGATTTCAAATAATATAAATGCATCCAATCCACCACAAGTGGCTCAGAAATGTAACTCCTATTGTCTACTTTGTAACAGGGCAACTAGAAGTGAAAAAGCCAAGTGAAGAGGAAGGAAAGCAACTGCAAGCGTTCAGAAAGAAAGTGGAGCTTTGATAAAGCTGGACCAAAGCAGTAAGAAGATGAATCCATGTGTCGAAGCTGGAGCAATGACAAGAACCTAACTATAGGAAGCTTGCTTTGGTTTTAAAGTTGAGATTTTAAAGAAAGCCCTTCCATTTGAATTACCAACCACATGCAGTCACGCCCTGGTGGCATTCTAGCAGCGGTGTAGGTACCCTAATAGAACAAGTGTACCACAGATGGCTCAGAAAAACTGAAGCACTTGTACTTCTTAGTTTAAAAAAATTAATTTGTTTGATTTATCATCTGCTAGTTGTGGGGAGATGGTTGCCGAAGGGGAAATTCTGGAAACCTAGAGAACATGCACCAATAGTCACTACTGTACAGTAAGAAGAATGTCAGGGAAGTGCATTAAAAATGAGTAAGTCAATCAGCAATAATATAACACCAAGAACTTTTTAATAAGGTCTTGACAGCCCTGTAAGCAAGAAAATAGCTTACGGAGCCAAAAATGCACAATAACACTTCACTAACAAAGTTCAATGTCAATCCAGGCCAAAGGTCCTGTTCCCTATTTAAATTTCTATTTAGCTAAACACATACACGTCAAAAAATTCAGAAGAGCCTACCTAAATAACAGGCGCTTTTGAAAATTTTACTCATTAAATTTTACTAGGACTTTGTTTTCTAAGTTACAATAGATAAAAATTTCAAAAGGTATCAGTTTGCTAGCTGAAAGGCTGATCCTTCTAATCAATCCTTACTACAGCAATGGGTGTAGAGCCAGACTCTGATCCTGTACCTTGATGAGTGGTATGGATGGATAATGCAAGAGAAATTATAATTCTGCCATTTGGTCATCTGTTTTTTCCATTACAGCAAGTCCTGGAACAGCTAGCCCTGTTGTTGCCATACACTCATGACTCTGACTCATGATTTTATAGTACAAACATTACTTTTTCCGCTCCTTTTTGGCAGCTCTTTACATATTTTATGGTTTACAACTGCATCTTACTCTTTCGTTTGAAATAAGTTGCATGTGGAGAATAAATATTAAAAAAAATCTATTCCAATCTAAAAGATCTCCGATGTTTACTGCTAAGCTTTTGTACTCTACATAAAAAAATATCAACTACAAATGTCACAGAAATAAGAAAGTTTTGCCTATTTCCAAATTTTTTTATTTTATTCTCTTTGGAATTCAAACACCTGTTTTGTGTGTTGCTGCCTCCTAAATCTGTCTACCACTTGTCAGTGAGATTTAATTGTTGAAGTGGGGGACGGAGGGACTTGTCTTTTTTTGCACCAACTAGCATGACTGATTGCGAGGGGTTTTTTTTGTTTTGTTTTGTTTTTTAAAAATCAAACCTTTTCCGCAACTGTAAGAAATAAAAATGGTCTGTGCAGTAACACTCTGTTGCCAAAGTTAGGCAACTAAATCCCTATTGAGGCACCTCGGTGGCCCGATTTCCAGAAGTGAGAACCTGCAGCTTCCATTGAAAGATACCTGCTTTTGTAAATTTTGGCCTCAGTACGTGCATTTCAGTATTTTACTATGTTGCATTTCATTTGGCACCTGAATACTTAATTATATAGAAAAAAGAAAAAACCTTTATCCAAGAATGAAAAAATTATGTCTATGGTCACCAGCTTGAGAGGCACGACACCAAAGTGGAGACTGGGAACTAGAATCAGAGAAGTATCTTTGTTTCCCAAGTCAAGTAACTTGTGAGAGAACACCATTCCTAGAGAAGAAAGATGTTCTTCTGGTTAAGGGACAGGACTGGGACTTGGGCTTTGAGTTCAGTTCCCACCTCTTCGACACACTTCCTACATGACTTTGGGCAACTAAAGTCACTCTCTGCCTCAATTCCCCAGCTGTAAAATGGAGATACTACTACTTCATCTGTCTGGCCTATTTTACTTGTAAGCAATTTGGGATGGACACGGTCTCAATGGGAGTTTGATCTCCGTTTGGAATCTACTGTAATACAAATCCTTCCTGTGTCATTGCTCTAAACCAGCGATCAGCAACCTTTGGCACGTGGCCTGTCAGGGAAATCCGTTGGTGGGATGGGACGGGACGGTTTGTTTATCTGCAGCGTCCGCAGGTTCGGCCAATCAGAGCTCCCACTGGCCACAGTTCACCATTCCAAGCCAATGGGGGCTGTGGGAAGTGGCAGCCAGCACATCTCTCGGCCCACGCCGCTTCCCGCAGCCCCCATTGGTCTGGAACGGCGAACCGCGGCCAGTGGGAGCTGCGATTGGCTGAACCTGCGGATGCTGCAGATAAACAAATCGGCCCGGCCCACCAGCGGATTTCGCTGACGGACCGCGTGCCAAAGGTTGCCGATCCCTGCTCTGTACTGATAAGTCTTCTACAAATACAAGTACAATCAGAAGATGCCATCCCTGCCCTAATGATCTAACAATCTAAGGTAGACAAATAGTATGACAGTCTCTGGGAGAATTGAGGGGAAAAGTGCAAAAAGAGGAAGAATTGTTCTCAGAGGGTCAAGACCAGACTATTTGTAAATGTGTGTTAACTTCCTTAGTTCCTGATTTTTTGGCAGTGGGGGAAGAGCGTTATTTTTTTTCTTATTTGTTGAAGAGAATAAGAGGGAAGAAAGCAGGTAGATCAAGAGTGTGAATATTACAAAATTTTCCTCAAAAGGTGACTTAAAAGAAGGTAGAGTATCAAAGTTTAATAGTTTTACTAATGTGCAGGAGAATTCAGGAATTTTGTGGCCTGCTACAGTAAATTACAAGGGTCATGAACTCACAGAAGCAGAGGCCTTTGTATACAGCTGAAAGTTTAGAACTTCTAGTAGAGAAAAATATAAAACATATTCAAGATAACTTATTGACACTCCATATGCCCCTGGTGTTCCACAGTAATTAGTGATTCATTATCACACACTGAATTAGATTCTGCATAGGATTTTTTGTTTGTTTTTTGTTAAAAGACAACAAAAACTAATAGACGTGTAGAGCTAGAAGGGACATCAAGAGGTCATCACGTCCAACTCCCTCTGTAAACCTAGACCATTCCTGACAGGTATTTGTCCCACCTGTTCTTAAAAACCTCCAATGGCGGGAATTCCACAACCTCCCTTGGAAGCCTGTTCCAGTGCTTAACTACTCTTATAGTTAGAAAGTTTGTTCCTAATACCTAACCTAAATCTCCCTTGCTGCAGATTAAGCCAATTACTTCTTATCCTACCTTCAGCGGACACAGAGAACAATTAGGCACCATCTTCTTTATAACATATGAAGACTGTTCTTAAGTCTCCCTGCAGTCTTCCTTTTTGAAGACTAAATATGCTCCTTTAAAAAAAAAAAAAAAAAAAAACAACAACAACCTTTCCTCATAGGTCACATTTTCCAAACCTTTTATCATTTTTGTTGCTCTCCTCTGGACTCTCTCTCCAAATTTATCCACATCTTTTCTAAAGCATGGCACCCAGAATTGGACACAATACTCTAAGCCTCATCAGTGCCGAATGGAGCGGCACAATCATCTCGCATGTCTTACATATGACATTACTGTTAATACACCCCAGAATAGCAGCCTTCTTCACATAATCCATCACATTGTTGACTCTCATTCTACTTGTGATCCATTATAACCCCCAGATTCTTTTCAGCAGTACTATCACCTAGCCAGTTATTCCCCATTTTGTAGCTATGGATTGATGTTTCCTTCCTACGTGAAGGACTACACTTATCTTTATTGAATTTAATCTTGTTAAATTCAGACCAATTCTCCAATTTATTAATGTTGTTTTAAATTCTAATGCTGTCCTCCCAGCTTGGTGTCATCTGCAAATTTTATAAGCACCCTCTCCACTCCATTATCCAATTCATTAATGAAAAACATTGAGTAGTATTGGATCTAGTACTCACTCTGTGGGGCCGCCCAATAGATATGGCCTCCCAGTTCGATAGTAAACCATTGATAACTACTCTGAGCACAGTATGTTAACCAGCTGTGCACCCATCTTATCATACTTTCATCTAGACCACATTTCCCTAGTTTGCTTATGAGAATGTCATGTAGGACTGTGTCAAAAGCTTTACTAAAAAACAAGACATACCACATGTCTACCTCTTCCCCGCATCTCACTATACTGGTAACCCTGAAAAAGAAGGAAGTTAGATTGCTGTGGCTAATGCTCTCTCCAAATTTGCTAGCATGAAGAGTAGATGAGATGCGGGACCAATTTCATGGGCGAAACACATCTCAACCCTAGACCTAAGCAAAGGTTCCTGGCAAATGCTCTGGGATCCACCACTGCAATTTAAGACCGCATTTGTGACACCAGTTTGGAAATTTCCAAAAGTGATCTGCTATCTGCTGCAAGATCTCATAAGATACTGTACTGCATGCCTTGACATGGTGATCTCTATCAAGACTTCGGAAAACTGGGGCACCTAAGCCAAAAATTCCTAACCTCAGGTCTAACTATTAACCCATATACATGTTCTTTTGGGTAGAGCGTATTCTATTCTTTTTGGGCAAGGGAAAGATGACCTTCTATGATTTCTTTTTTTTAGGTTTCAAGTCCCTACCACAAAGAGAAGGCTTTTTAATAGGATTAGCTTGGTATTTCAGGAGGTTCATTCCCAATTTCTCTGAAATTGCTACTCCATTAATGGACCTCACTAAAGAGGAATTAAAAAATTTAGTGGAGTGCAGAATGCAACAATCCTTTCAAAGAAAAGAAAGTCGTGTTCTTCTGTTTAATGTAACAGAATAAATGGTTCTCAAAATCTGGACTAGCAGATGCTTCTAAATTGGGAAAACAAGAATTTGAAGGACTGAAATCTCTTTTCCTTGTATAAGAGTAGAAAACTCTTCCTAAGAGAGCAAAGATAATGCACAATAAAGTGGAAATGACAAACTATTAAGTGAGCTATTGAAGGGCTGTTATTTCCTAGGATGAAAATTTAACTTAGGTTAATTGCATGAAAGATAATGATGGTGGTCTTGCAGTTAAGTTATTAGACTGCTATTCAGGAGGCCTGTGTTCAATTCCTGGCTGTACCACAGACTTCCTATGTGGCCTCGGGGTAGTCACTTAGCTTTGTGTCTCCCATTTCCAAATCTGTAAAATGGGGATAATGATTCCCTGTCATATAGAGGTGTTGCAAGGACAGGTTCCTTAATAATTGTGAGTTACTCAGATGCTGCAGTGATGGGAACAATATAGGTATAAAGAAAGAGAAGAACACACATGTTCTAGGTGGTATTTAGAACACTAGCCATATCAGAATATAATAATATGCTGGCCACCATCGAAAAAAAAAAATCAACCAAGTTACAAAATTTTTATTTATTCTATCCCACAGTAGGATATAAAGATTGAGGAAGCTTTTTTCCTGTTGACTGAGGAAGAGAGTGTGCGTGTCATCTCCTAAATAATAAGAGAAGAGGAAAACATAATAGGATAACTCACCAGTAGCAGGTGGAAGAGGGAAGATGCAGAAAGCAGCTGCCAGTTGCCAAATTACCACTTTAAGCTTGCAGCTGCTTGTCTCTGCCAAATTTAAAGGGTCAGCTATTCTAAAACTACACTGGAAAAATGACACGGGAGTTTCAGAAGTGAGCTTGTAAAGAAAGGACGGGGGTTGAATTCCCTCTTCATTAAGAACAAGGCATCTGGTTGAAAGTCATCCCAAAGTTTGCCAGGTTTAGCTCTCAGTGTTTAACTATTTTATATTTATATTACTATAATAAAACAGAGATGGTATCAACTGATACCTTTCAGTTTGTACCACTACATCCCCAAACTACCCATTCCTATTGAGCAAAGTTGGAAACTGCCATAAAGATGGCACTTTTTAAATTTCCCTATTAAAATCAGATTCATTTATTGCAAAAACAACAGTAACAGTTGATTTACTACTTTCTAGACAGGCAATTAGCATGGTAGGAAGACCAATATTGTTTCTAAGTAATTTATATATTATCTGTCTTGAACATAAAAAGCTTGATGTTTCCATAAAACGCACAAATACTTGCACTGGCCTAGTGGACCTTTGAAATATTCCTCTTCTAGTTCAATAGTTACTTTTCACAGAGATTAACAAACAAACAAAAGCAGAGTGTTCCATAAACACGAATCTGAAGGCTCCAACAATACATATACCATGGACACTCTAAACATCAGCTCATTCATCCAATTTCACTCCTGCAGCATCTTGAAAGTCCTACCACAAACTGAAAACACGAGTCACCGACTATTTACAGTTATTTATTGTGCATACTTTGAAAAGCTTTTGCATCAGGCAGCAGCACATAAGGGGCTCACAGTCCTATTCTTCTTGTTCAAGGAAGGATTCCAATTGAAAATCAACAGAAGTCACTGGAACTATTTAAGCAAGTAAAGCAAGCAGGATACGACTCAATGTCTTTGCTGCTAAAAGAAAAAAAGTTGAGTGGGAAAAAAAAACCTTTACATTACTGCAATTCTTATACCCAAACCCCAGACACATCCCTATAAATAGTTCAAAAGTTTTAAGTTGTTAGCAACAGTTTGCTGGTGATAGTCATATTAGAAAGTTCTAATGTACACTGGTGGCTGATGTTTAAACTACTGTGTCATCTGTCCTCTCACAAACTAGCATCTGCCAGCACCTATCAACTGGAGTTCTCTCCATTGATATCACCACTGGAGCTGCACTGGTGATGGCAACTGTGGAAAATTTTAACAAAAGGAGTCTAGCACAGGCCTATGCCTGGTCTACACCAGAAAATTAAGTTGGCTTCCCAACATAGCTAAGGGGCAGGAGCACCGCCAGCTTTTCTGCCGCCCTAGGCGGTGGAAGGTCCCGCCCCGAAATGCAACCCCCCACAGAGGCAGCGGAAGGTCCCGCTGCCGAAATACCGCCATGGTCGCCGCCCCCCAAATCGCAGTGCCCTAGGCGACCGCCTAGGTCGCCTAATGGGTTGCTCCGGCCCTGCTCAGGGGTGTGAAATAGCCACCCCTCTGACAGACATTGGTATACCAATCTAAACCCTGGTGCAGACAGTGCTAGGTTGATTGAAGAATTCTTCTGTCAACTTACCTACTGCCTCTCAGGGAGGTGGATTCCCTACACTGACAGGAGAATCCGTCCTGGTGGCATAAGTAATGTCTACACTCAAGTGCTGCAGTGATACAGCTGTCCCGCTGTAGCATTTTAAGCACAGACATACCGCAACTCTTGTAAGGCCTAATAGTTCACCTGTTGAAGTAAACAGCCAGGCTCCCCACAGACATAAATGAGAACAGGACAGCCCACTCTGAATAATAAGAAAGAAGAGTTGGCAATAGGTGGTGGCTCTGGTACCATTTTAGGACTACAGTAAGTCAAATCTATATTTGAGACTAAATTGCAAGTGCAAATGAGTTATTTCCTATAAAATATAGTTAGTTATGTGTTTATTAGCAGATTACACACACACACACACACAAAAATGTAAGTTGCCTTTTAGGAATTTATTGCAGAAATTCTGCCTGTAAGTCATATGGCTGCTTTAAAAAAAAAAAAAAAAAAAAAAGATATGAGAGACAAAAAAGTAACTATTTCTGAGTACTTGACATATGCATCCAGAAAGTGTAGAAGGAAGGAGTCACCTAAAGGTGTTAAAATCAAAGACCAAATAACTGACACCTGATTCCCGCAATAATGAATTTCAAATGGATTGCCTTGAGCATCTTATGGGCGAAGAGAAGTATAATGAAACCAAGGAAGAACATCAGCTCCACACGTACAGTGGGCAACATTTCCTCTAGTCACACCCTTGAAACTAATGGCTACACTGTCCTTTATTTTAAACCCTTAAAACGTGTTTATGAAATACTTAGTACAGTCTATGAACTTTTAGCAGGATTCCAGTTGGTTATACTCTTAATTAAAAGCAACTGAGCAGTCTATAGGTTAATAGTTCTGAAAGTTTCCATAGTTCTGATAGAATGGAAACTATCTCCTCCACTAGCACGTGTGCATGCAAGCAAGCAAGCGGCAGGAAAAAATTTTTATTAAATATCTCACTGAATGACACCACTTGCCACGTTAGGAATTCAAGATCACTAGCATCAAATGTTGCTATGAAATCCTAATGTCTATATAACAAGTTTTATCAGTGGTTGAAGAAAATAAATACTTAAATCCCCATTTGATTCTACCCATACAAGGTCCTAGATCTTTGCTGTTAGTGGTTATTACAATTATTTTACAGCACCTCTCTCAGCCATTAAGAAATATAGTAGACACGATCAAAACATAAGAACTTCATCATAACTCTATTATAGAGATCAGGCTGGCTGATACTATTCATTGGTGGTCAGACACAAAAACCTACAAGCTGTGTACACTTTCTTCTGAAAAAGATACCAAGATAACCTTTCTTGAAATTAATGAGCTGCTAGTGGTTTGGCTTTTTCATCTACCTGAACTCCTAGCACTGCAGAACATGCAACTCATTTGAGCCCCAAGAATTATGATTTGGAGACAGCATAAGTCTAGGGGCAGCCATGAAAGAAGCTATTCTGAAGAGCTCAAATAGAAATAAATGAGGTTTGTAATTACTATTTTCTGCATTGTTAGGTGGTCAGACTACATTAGGAGGTGGTTAGCAAAGCCTTTGACATCCACACAGTGCAAAGTATAGGGGGTTTTTTTTGTTTGTTTTTTTAAAGTGTTGACAAGGCATTTCTTTCCTTTACTATACACATATGTACTTACTGAAAATATCAAAGACATCAACATGTGCACAAATGCACAAGCTATGAAGTAGAGGGATGTGTCAAGGCTGATAGAAACCAAAAAAAAAGGAGATCAAGTTTGAAGGTAATGCTTGCTGTGCATTTTCAAGCTTAGGCCAAAATCATCATCTTTTATTAAGACATTTGGAATACACTAAAGAAACTAGTACATTTTAAAAAACTTAATAGCACATCCCTTCAATAGACTCTTTTTAATTTGATAGCAATAGGGAGAGAAGATACAACATAACACATTTTTTATTATATTTTTTGGTGTGCAATGACACACCAAAGAAAAAGAAAGAAAGCTATGACTAAATTCTCTCCTCTGATGGCTACTTGGGGTGACTGGAGAGGGGCAATGGGGGAACAGACTGTGGGGGATGGATCGGGGCGAATACAGGATGGAGTTCTCCCTAACATAGCAGCTGGCGGTTATCCTGACTGAAAGGAATCTTTGGTGCATGGAGTGATGGAGGATGGGTGGAGAGAAATATAGGAACACTCCTGGGTGGGTAGGGAGTGTGTCGAGGGGCATAGTCAGAGAGAAGCGATCCAGCAGAGTAGCCCTGAGGGGCCAGCACACAAAGCCATTTGAGGAGTGCGCTAAGTTATGCTAGGAGCTAGTATCAGCCCCACCAAACCCAGTATCAATGGAGTGAAAAAGAGTGGTTTTCATCCTGACCAGGTCCAGCACTGAGCACAGCTAGGCTGGAGCTGGGTCATATGGAAACAAAACAAAAAAAATCCTTTACAAATAATTCAGGATGATTTAAAAATATACATGCTAAATAAAACCGAACACAAAAACTGTATTAAGTCACAGTGTCCACATAAAAAAGAGTGTTCTTTTTCATGCAATTAGATTAAATTTAAAACTGGTGAATGGTTAGCCCTAACTCCTTGACAATATCTCCTTAAATCAAAAGAACTCTGATTTCATCCCCACACAGAAGGTTGTGCTGTATGGAGGAATAATAGGAATAGGCTGCAAAAACATATCATATTAGGGTCTAGTTTAAGAAAAAAAATGTACCCAAATTTGGAGACTGGCAGGCTTTGTGCTGTTAAATGAAAGCTAGAGAGGAAAAACTCATGAGATTACTCCGGTTTTTACTACTCAGTTTATTATGCTGAGAGTATCTAGAAACTTAGACTGAAACTCTATATGGGAGCTAGTCAGGGCCTAGAAGTTCTCTACAAATGGATCTTCCCACTGACTCCAGTGGAAGCAGAACAGACATTTTGCTATCCCAAGTGAATTTCAGGGCACAAACTGTGCCCTCCCCTCTCAGAGCCATAGATTTTAAAACTTGTGTTATTTGACTGGCTTTAAAAAAAAAAAAATCTCCTTTCCCCTCTCCATCTTCTGTATAACTTTTCCTCCTCCTGTTTTTCCATTAAAAATATTTCCCTGAAATTATAATGGTTTCCTCAAACTCCCTGGATCTCCTGTACACACATCAGTTCACATTCTTCTCCCTCACACCTACCTCCAGGGCCGGCTCCAGGGTTTTGGCCGCCCCAAGCAGCCAAACAAACAAAAAAAGCTGCGATCGCGATCTGCGGCAGCAATTCGGCGGAAGGTCCTTCGCTCCGAGCAGGAGTGAGGGACCGTCCGCCGAATTGCCGCCGAACAGCTGGACGTGCCGCCCCTCTCCAGAGTGGCCGCCCCAAGCACTTGCTTGGTACGCTGGTGCCTGGAGCCGGCCCTGCCTACCTCTCTGCCCTTGTCCACACCTCTGCTCCACTGGGTTTACGAGAAGTTTCAGTATGGGGAGAGGAAGCTTAGAGCATCCTTTAAAGGTCTTTGCTCAGCAGATTCTTCTCTTGGTTCCTGTGGAGTGATCTGAGTTTCTCCATTCTACCCTTTTCATTTCCTCATGAGAGAGGGAGTGGCACATGAGATGGCTCATTTTCACTCCCTTCCCTACCAGGCACCCAATTGCAGTCCCTGAATGGTACTGTGGTGAATGCACCACTGGGCTCTTATAGATGCAGGGACCTTCACAGTCTATGTTTAGCAGAGAACTCTGCTTTCTCCTTTTATTCCCCTTTAATAACCCATTATGCTGCAAACTACAGTTAATGCCTGTGTGATTTACAATTTGACCCCAGATTATTAGTGTCTTCTGGGTCACAACTGAATAATTCAAAAGCTGAATATTTCTGATTATTTTTCTCTTTCCACCTGCTGTCCTCAAAATCCCCAAATAATAGCTGCCCTTTTCACTAGGAACTAACTACTGACTTTTAAAGATGTGTAAATCAATGTGGCATAGAAGTGGTGCGAGCATTTCAACATGCCTGTGTAGCCAGACTGCACCAAACCATTTAATATTTGACATGTAAGTAGAAGCTAAGGGAGAGGGGAAGCATTATAAGTGACATAAGCCAACATTTTCTGTAGAGTCAATGATTAAACATGTCCTCTGCAGTCAGCTAAAGTTTTTTCTCTGTAACTCTGTACTCACACAAGTGAAACAAAATTTAGCCTGACTCTGTCCTTCGTAGTTTGCAGAAACTGGAGTAAGCAGAACAAAAACATTGTATATTCTTGCTAAACAATTGTTTTTCCGGGGGAGGGTAGACAGTAAACAAAACAACCCCTCCCCCCCCACACACGGATATTTCCTGTTCAGAATTGACTCATCTTGCGCTTTGCTGGAAAAGTTACAGCACCGCTCAGAGAGCGCTGAAGGGAAACCGCTGTTGTGTGTTCACACTGTCACCTGCCTGAGCAATAGCGTGTTCACACTTGCGGCACTTGCAGCAGTATTCAGAGCGGTGCACTCTGGGCAGCTATCCCACAGAGCATCTCTTCCTCGTCTGCTGCTAACAGTTGTGGGAAGGTGGAGGGGGTCACGGGGTATCCTGGGTCCTGTCCCAATGCCCTGTGATGCATTGCTTCATATCCCAGAAATCCCTGTGCTTCCATCTGCATTTAGTGCCATCTTTCAATGGTTTGTGTACTGCTCGCCCTGCCTCTTCGGGCTACAGGAATGGATCCTGAACTGTTGACCAGTATGCTGCTCGCTCTGACTAACACGTCATGAGTGGCAGTGGAGTTATTCCTTAAACTACAAAGGCAAGAGGAGTGCGACATTACTACTTGTGGCGAGATCAGCTATGAAACGAAATTGCTTGTGGCATTCACGGAGGTGCTGACCACAGTGGAACGCCGCTTTTGGGCTCGGGAAACAAGCACTGAGTGGTGGGATCACATCATCATGCATGTCTGGGATGACAAGCAGTGGCTGCAGAACTTTCGCATGAGACACGACACATCCATGGGACTGTGTGATGAGCTCGCCTCAGCCCTGCGACACAAGGACACGAGAATGAGAGCTGCCCTGTCGTTGGAGAATCAGAATATCAGGGTTGGAAGGGACCTCAAGAGGTCATCTAGTCCAACCCCTGATCAAAGCAGGACCAATTCCCAACTAAATCATCCCAGCCAGGAACTTTGTGAAGCCTGACCTTAAAAACCTCTAAGGAAGGAGATTCTACCACCTCCCTAGGTAACCCATTTCAGTGCTTCACCATCCTCCTAGTGAAAAAGTTTTTCCTAATATCCAACCTAAACCTCCCCCACTGCAACTTCAGACCATTACTCCTTGTTCTATCATCTGGTACCACTGAGAAATAGTCTAGATCCATCCTCTTTGGAACCCCCTTTCAGGTAGTTGAAAGCAGCTATCATGTCCCCCCTCATTCTTCTCTTCTGCAGAATGAACAATCCCAGTTCCCTCAGGCTCTCCTCATAAGTCATGTGCTCCAGCCCCCTAATCATTTTTGTTGCCCTCTGCTGGACTCTTTCCAATTTTTCCACATCCTTCTTGTAGTGTGGGGCCCAAAACTGGACACAGTACTCCAGATGAGGCCTCACCAATGCCAAATAGAGGGGAATGATCACGTCCCTTGATCTGCTGGCAATGGCCCTGCTTAGAGAGCCCAAAATGGCCTTCTTGGCAACAAGAGCACACCGTTGACTTATATCCAGCTTCTCGTCCACTGTAACCCATAGGTCCTTTTCTGCAGAACTGCTGCCTAGCCACTCGGTCCCTAGTCTGTAGCAGTGCATGGGATTCTGCTGTCCTAAGTGCAGGACTCTGCACTTGTCCTTGTTGAACCTCAAAGTTCTTTTGGCCCAATCCTCTAATTTGTCTAGGTCCCTCTTTATCCTATCCCTACCCTCCAACGTATCTACCACTCCTCTGAGTTTAGTGTCATCTGCAAACTTGCTGAGGGTGCAATCCACGCCATCTTCCAGATCATTAAAGATACTGGACCTACCCTTGGGGGACTCCACTTGATACCGGCTGCCAACTAGACATGGAGCCATTGATCACTACCCATTGAGCCCGATGATTTAGCCAGCTTTCTATCCACCTTACAGTTCATTCATCCAGCCCATACTACTGGAAGCTGGCTACTCCAGACAGCTACCGAATGGTCACCAACCAGTTCGGAGTGGGAAAGTCAACCATTGGATTTGTGTTGATTGAAGTGTGCAGGGAGCATCCTGCTCCAAAGGACTGCGACTCTGGGCAACATGCGTGACATTGTGGATGGCTTTGACAAATGGGCTTCCTTAACTGTGGAGGGGCGATAGATGGCATGCATATTCCAATTCTGGCACCAGACCACCTAGGCACCGAGTACATTAATTGGAAGGGGTATTTCTCAATGGTTCTCCTGTCGCTTGTGGATCACCATGGGCATTTCACAGACGTTAACGCAGGCTGGTCCAGAAAGGTGCATGACATATGCATTTTTTGGAACTCTGGCCTGTTCAGGAAGATGCAAGCAGGGACTTTCTTCCCGGACCAGAAGATCACCATAGGGGAAGTCGAAATGCCCACTGTGATCCTGTGAGACCCTACCTACCCCTTAATGCCGTGGCTTATGAAACCATACACAGGGCACCTTGACAGCAGCAAGGAGCGGTTCAACAACAGGCTGAACAAGTGTAGAATGGCTTCTGAGCGTGCTTTTGGCCATTTCAAGGCCCGCTGGCGCTGCCTCTATGGGAAGCTGGACCTGGCTGACGACAATATTCCTATTCTTACAGCGTG
This sequence comes from Terrapene triunguis, assembly GCF_002925995.2. NCBI lineage: Eukaryota > Metazoa > Chordata > Testudines > Emydidae > Terrapene > Terrapene triunguis. The sequence continues at coordinate 16,545,310 of NW_020664598.1, forward strand.
CTGTAGGGTCCATAATATGTGTGAAGGGAAGGGTGAAAGCTTCACTCAGGGTTGGACCGCAGAGGCTCAGCGCCTGGAGGCTGAGTTTGAACAGCCAGAGACCAGGGCTATTAGATGGGCACAGCGCAGGGCCATAAGGATCAGGGATGCCTTAAGGCAGCAATTTGAAGCCAAAAGCCTCTAATATTTGTTGCTATGCTTGGGACTGCAGTGCTTGTAATGCTAGAGGTGATTGGTGCACATGATGCAATAAGGGGGTTTAACATACTTGTATGTTGCTTTGCAGGGCTCTTTTTGCTTTCAATTAATAGAATGAAGATTGCTTTCAAACCAACACAATTCTTTTATTAAAAGACAACCACCAGAGGAGAGAGTCAAACAAAAAGAAAAAAAACACCAATAGGAAGGGGGATGGGGGAAGATAAGGTCCCAGGAGAAAGTGGGGTTCCGGGACGGCTACAGATTTATGTATGTCCAGGGATCATATCCAACCTTCTCCTTTGGAATACAATGCAACAGGTACTGTACTTCAGCAGGGCCAAACTGCAGAGGGACGGGTGTTGATTGCAGTGGGTAGTCGGAGTCCCTAGTGCTGGACTGTGAGGTGAGAGGAGTGGAATGCCACAGGTATAAACTAGAGCCAGGAGGCTGATAAGATTGTGTTGGTGGTGTCTGGGGGGCGTATGGGAAAGAGTTTTGCGACAGCGGCTGCAGGGGAGGGCAGGTGCAGAGCTGCTCAGTTTGAAGAGCTAGTATCGCCTGGAGCGTGTCTGCTTGGCGCTCCATAACCTTTAAAAGCCTCGCTGTGGCTTCATTCTGTCGTGCCGCGTTCTCCTTTCGGTCCCTCTTCTTGCTGTCCTGCCACTCCTTTAAGTTCCTGTTTCTCGGCCGTGGAGTGCATCATAACTTCACGCAGAAAGTCCTCCTTAGTTCTTCTTGGCCGCTTTCTAATTCTACGCGGCCGTTCAGCCGCCAACAACAAAGAGGGAGGCTGGGATCCCAAGGTCATCTCGGTGAAGTTTAAACGCAACATTTTACAGAAGCAGTATTGTTTGCAACACAGCCAACACTGATTCAGTGCCTTAAAACACAGCCAGTACTCACACATCTGTCACTAACTAGCTGACCCCAGGCAAGCACACATGAGCCACGAGACCCCCAAAATGGTGAGTAGTCGCACGGGCAGGCTACACTACTCTTCCTAGATGCTGCTGTACACTAGGCACGTGGCTCTTGGAGAGAGCCAGCACTGTAGGGTGGGCTTGATAATCATTCCTGTCCCCACACTTTCCACAGGATGTGATCATTATGGAAGGTATCTCGCTGCAGAGGGTGAGCAGGGAATCAAGGGAGGGTCTTCTCCAAGCCTGTGGCTTCCGCCCTGGCCCCTATGCAGCTCACCAGTGTGCAGCAATGGTCCCCACCCCCCGGTGATGGCACAGTGGAGCAGGAAAGTTACCATTAATGGGGCAAGAAACAAAGCAGCTCTGAAAGAACCTGCAGCAGCAGATCGCCATGTATCTCCACAAGAGTTTCCTGGAGATCTGAGGGAGATTCCCATGAAGTGAGGGTGTCAACCAACAGCCTGTTCCGCTTCTCAGACTACGCATGTGGTGGGAGACAAGCCTGCTTTCTGCAACCCTCCTGCTCCCATCAGATCCACTTACCAGGGGCCTCGTCTGCTGTTTGCGCTTCGCCAATCTCCGACAGCTGTGACTGGCTAGCCTCCTCTGGGGTAGAAAAGAGCTCCTGGCTGCATGCATCTCTGGCCTCCGAGTCATCCTCTGCCCCTGGATACCCCTTCCCCTCCCCATCCTCGTGCAAGATTTCCTCCTCCTGGCTTGGTCCACTCTTGATTGGCACGTGAGCCACCAAAGTATCCACAGTGGTCTTCGCAGTGCAGGTGGAGTCGCTGCCGGGTATCGCGTCCAGCTCTTTGTAGAGCCAGCAGCTTGTGGGCACAACAGAGTGGTGGTTTGCCTCCCGCGTCTTGTGGTAGGCGTTCCACAGCTCCTTCACTCTCACCCTGCACTGCAACGTGTCCCGGTTACGGCCCCTTTCTGTCATGCATCATGAAATCTGTCCATAGGTATCATGATTCCTACAGCTGGAGCGCAGCTGGGACTGGACTGCCTCCTCTTCCCAAATGCTGATGAGGTCCAGCAGCACAGCATTGCTCCAAGCGAGGGGATTGCCTGGTGCATGGAGCAGGCATGGCACCTAGAAAGATGCACTGAGACCACTGCATGCGTCACCGAGCAAACAGGAAGGGGACTTTCAAATTTCCAAAGGAATTTATGGGGTGGGGATGGTCACTTGAGGGCAGGGCAGTAGAGTTGAAACCAATGACCAGAGAGATGAGAACTGGCATTGTGGGACACCTTCTGGAGGCCAATCGCAGCACTGTAATTGCCACGGTGTTGACACTGGCACCGCAGCGCTGTAGCCAGTAGCTGTACGCCTCTCCTCGGGGTGGGTTTTTTACAGCACTGCACCTGCACAGTTTCTGCGCACTAAGTGGCTTGGCAGTGTGTACACCTCGGGAGTTACAGCGCAGAAAGCTGCTTTACTGCATAGAAACTTGCCAGTGTAGACAGGGCCTTAGTGTAGCACAAGTGTCTTGTTTAAAGGTCATTTCCCTTTCTTCACCCCTATTTAGTCATTTCTAAGGAGAAGATTTTAATGCTTCTGCTGACTTGTATGGGCACAGGGAAAGCATCTAAATTTAACAAGGCTTTTTATCTGCCAGATATTATACAAGCACATAGATCCTATGTGGCTCATTCTTTAGCCATGCAAAACTGGTGTTTTCACACTAAACCTTCACAGTCTGAGCCTTATTTCAAATTAAATACTGGAAGAATTTTTCCCAGAGAAAAGCAAGAGTTTTACAAGATGACATGGGCGTGAGCTACAAAATTCAATTCTGGTTGGGATTCAGTCTCTCTCAAAGTTCAGTGCTGTTTGGATGCAAGATTAGAATTGGACTCCTCTCTACTATTAATAAATAACACAAATTTATTATTGCTTCCTAGAGATAGAAAGTCCAAATTACTTCCCATCTCATCTTTTTCATGTCTCCTACTCTGGTGGCATAGAAATCAATGGAATGGTGCCTGTACTGGCAGGAAATTCTGTTCTACTGAGTGGGTGGGGATGAGTGATTAGACAATTGCATAACCCCAAAGATTTTTTTTGTAGTTCCTCTTTTTCTTACATTTCCCAGAATACTTTTATTTCTTGTTGGGTCGAATCTTGAAAATGCTCTGACAAGCAGCACTGCTGAGTTCCCAAGGGTAAGCGTATTCACAGCGGCAAGCATTGGCAGGGTTAGACTGACAATCTCCATGGTACTACCAAAGACTCACTGAAAAAGGAAGTTTGGTGACCTATCAGTGCCCTACCTCACAACTGCTGAAACAGCATAGCCATGGCAGAAGTCATTTCCAACAAAATATAAAGATTTTTAGTGGCAATGGTCCACAGTGCTGACTTGTAAGATTTTAGTTTCAATAAATAAAGCCTTTTCTAAGAGACACAACTGGAGCAATAAACACAAATTTAGGCTCGCAAATGCTGAGACAGTCAGTAATGGTTCGGATGAAAAGACCCAGGATCCAGCAGATGTTGAATCTTTTTCTTTTAAAGTGCAATTGCTACTCCTGGGGTAATTCTACGCTACTGCACAATGCAGAATTTGCACAGAATTAATGTTCCGTGCAGAATTTCATTTTCCCCCTGCAGAAATGGGCTGCTGGTTGCCTCTGGGGGCTGCTGGCTGCCTCTGGGGGCTGCTGGACCCAGCAGTACCCAACTTCCTCACAAATAGAGGACACTGCCAGGTGCAGGGAGAGGGGGAGCCAGAGGATTCCGGGCAACTGTAGTTCCTGGTACCTCCTGAAGTAATGAGGTGATGTGTGGGCTGCAGCCTCACAGTGAGCAGTGTACCCTGCCAAGCAGGGATGAAGGCCCTGGGCAGTGTCAGCCCTGCACAGCCCAACACTGAAATCACCACAGGAAACTCCATACAAGTCTGGTCTGACCAGCACCAGGCTGTTTCTACCTCTAGATCTCTGGGCTCGGGGGTGGAGGGTGTGGGTATCTGGCACCGTGGCTGAGGTCAGGAGGGGGGTGCAGTTGTCTGGGCAGGGGAACCCGGTGCAGCCCCCTCCTTACACCCCCCCAACTGTACACACACACACACACACACACACACACACACACACACACACACACACCCCTCCAGCTCCTCCTCCTCTATTTGAAAACCGCTATGCGGTAACCCTAAAGGGGCAGGGCAAAAAAAATTAGAATAGAATAAAAGACCGGAGGGGCAGAGTTTTCTCCCAAGATTTGCCCAGCTGGCACATGTGACACACACAGACTGAGATGCCCAACAAAAGCATAACAGAGAAACAAGGGTTTGTGGGGATTTCTTTAACTCTCTACTCTTGGGGGAATCTTTTTTTGTTGTCTGCATTGTTACAGACATGCTGACAGATATTTTGAAATAAATTACCAAAATAATTGAAACTGGAGTGACTATGTTATTTTCACAAATAAAATTTGCAGAATTTTAAAATATGTGCTGAATTTTTAATTTTTTTTGGCACAGAATTCCCCCAGGAGTAAACTGCTCTGGAAATACAATAATATGACCAGCTTACTCAGAGCGAGGGAGCCAACAGTATCCTTATGATTAAGACTCATGAAAACAATCCGAGGATAAGATCAATTATGCTAATAAATGTAGGAAGGGTGCTAAGCAGGCAGGAGTGCCTTTTGAACCAGTTTTTCTGGTTCACGGTAATACAAAAATATACCTGCTTTGGAGAGAATATATTTAACGTGCTATAGCAAATATGCTTTGGGTGTTCCTCCAGGAATACTTTCATGGTCCTTTCATTTCACCAAATCTTGCTCTGAACTGAAACGGAGCAGCAGCCTTTTTTTTTTTTTTTTTTTTTTTTTTTTTTAAATATCTTGCAAACCATTCGTTCACATTCTTAAACAAGGCCACAATTAAAGAAAAATGCATGTGTGGAATGACATCCACAAAGGCCTCAACAGCATTACACAGCCCTTGCTTTAAACAATATTTAGAAGCACCTTAAAAGAACCACTATGCATATACTCACTTTCTAGCACAAACTGGGATCAAGATCTTTCCTCCCTCAGATTCTCTTCAGGTATAAAGCCCGATCCCGATTTCAATTTAATAGACGACTCAAAAAGGAACATTTTAAGGGTGTCCCCCTCCCCCCCCCTTTTTTTTTTTTTTTTTTTAAAAAGGATAGTAGTCATGTCCTATAAACACAGCACAATTTTTTAAATGCAGTTTATTTAAATATGGTTAAAAATCTCTCATGTAGATATGGATTTCAAGCAGGATTTGTATTCCAATTACATGGGTGCCGCACTTGTATTATGAAAGACTCCCTATGGCAACGGAAGGCTTCCAATTATTTTGGATTATTTCCAGTGCTTTTGGAAAACAGATGATTTACTCCTACAAGTGTGCCAGTGACTTGGTGGATGAGCTCTGTAACTGGACAGCAGCTGCTGTCATGAGTCAATAATAAAAGGCATCACAGTAATTGCAGTGTTGTTTTGTTTTCATTTTAAAGACAGATCACAAGCATTGGTTTTTCTTACAGGTATTGAATGTCTGCTCTAGTATCGCCCTCTCTACCTCCCAATTTCACTGGATCATAAAACTCAGCCTTCAGATGTTACTGCCCTGGAAGTGGATTTTGCCCTTCTTAATACAAAAGTAATGCTCCAAACATGATGGAAGAAGAAAACTAGAGCACAGGCCAAATACATCTGCAACCATAAGACTAGAAGATCTGATTACTGCCAGCCATCTAACAAATGAAGACTATGCAGCACAGTCTATGCCTGAACTAAAGTTAGACACCCAAATCTGTATTTAGGCACATAATTAAATAGCCTGATTATCAGAGGAACTGAGAGATTTTTGGAAGAGCTCAGAGCACTCAGCTACTCTGAAAATCAGGCCACTTAATTATGTGCCTAAATATGGATTTGCTATTCAAATTGAAAATACTGGCCACAGCACTCTGAAAGCAGTCACTCCTATAATCACTTTATAGTAAATTACTCTCAGTATTAGTCTTTGGTTAATACACATAGCATTTATTTTATATGGTCTTAAAAAATTATAACTTTCTACATTAAACATCTGCAGAACCATAGTATGACAAATATTCCTTCAGAAAAATGATCAATAGTTTTCTTATAATTCTGAAGCACCTTCATCTAACCAAAACAATAAATTAACTTACCAGTGAAGACAGTCAGAACATTTGCTAAGAAACAGATGGATTCATTTATGCTGTTTAACCTCAAATATGGCTCTTTTTTTAACTTAGCTAAGCTCACTTCCTGTTCACACCATGAATATTGAGACACCCAAAAGCAGGACATACATACAACTACATACTGACAGGACTAGCAGTCTCATTTCCTTTGTGGCTTCCAAGACCAAGACTGAAACTGTCTTGCCATAAGAAGTCACCACACTAATAAAATCCTTTGAATATACACATTTGAGTAAAGACAAAAAAGAGGGTGGGAGCCTCTTCACTTACTATAGTATCTATAGCTTTGATTCTCTTTTCACTGTACTGCATCTTTAAATGTAAGTGCCTGTCCTCTCTGCTAGAGGGCAGGGTTGCAAGGCGATTCAAAAAAGCACGGGAGAGAGACACACATCTAACAGATGTTTGTTTTTTGTTTTTCTTAATCTAAAGTACGTATTTTGGTCTTTGTGTAGGGAAATATAATAATCCTTTCTACTTCAAGTGTATCATGTCCATAAGATTGTCAGACACAAATAAAGTGTGTCTATTAACCTTTCAGAATTTCTCTTCAAATCCTATTGGTTAAAAATCAGTCATGTTACTAACATACAGCTACCCTCCCAAGTGGGCAATTTACATGTTAAAAGGATGCATATCACATGTAAAACATCTGACATATGCACTCTAATTGTGATCCTGATTTCATAGGTCAATTATCATTTTCCCATTAACATGTCAGTACTAGCAGTCTGGTAAGAATTTGCTTTTGACCAAGTATACATTCAAAGACAAGTTATACTGTAAAACATATCCATATACCAAATCAATTTTCTAAGAACACTTCTGTTATACTCTTCTTGTTGCACAGTTTGTCTGTTGAATTGATCTGTGCTTTTATCTAGTATTATATTTAATTGGACGTATTTCAGCATACATTTGGGTGAATGGAAAGCATATACTTTTGTCAAATGTATTTCTTTAGCAGCTACATCATTTGACTGTACTTAATTATTATGCAGTCATTTGGTTACCTAGTATTTATTGTTGCTTAATATTTCTGTGGGAAACAGTGAATATCATCAATAACAAAACCATCCCTGAAGGCTGATGGTTGCTTTAAAAACAACAAGTGACCATTTCTAAAAGCACCACCACACATACAGGTGCATAAAATATCAGCAAACAAAAACAAACAAACAAACAAACAAAAAACCACCTCATTTTCTTGCTTGTTGGCATGTTTTCCAAACAATTGAAAGTAGTGCTAATTCTAAGAAAAGTTTCACCAAGGTATACAATGGCTGCTTTTCTTTACAAAGCAACAATGGGCAAGATTCAATGCAAATCTCTACTCAAAATTTACACAAGTTTGCATGTTTTTCTTCAAAGCTTCAGGACCTATAACCAGTTTGTTATAATTTTACAAAAAAGTAAAAAAATTTCTGCATGAGGGAAGGGCACAAATTAGGTGAAGCAATACAAATTCAAACCAAACAAGCAATTTCAGTTTTACACAGCTGTAAACATGTTCTAATCTTCCTAAATGGCGTAGGGAGGAGGAGGATTATAAACTTTACATAAAAAGAAGACATCCAGGCTTGCAACAATTTGCACTATCAATTTACAGATTATATAAGGGGATCATGTCCCCAAATGGAAACTTTCAGCAAGGCTTTTTATATAAAACAGCAGCACCTCCTTGCAGCCACCTCAGCACTGTACATAAACCCACACTTCTGGGCATATTACACAATATAAACACTTTCTAAATATACATGAAGAACCATTACCTTTGTGCTAAGACAACATATTGTTTGGCTTGCACAAGATACCCAGATCGAAAACCTATTAATTCAATTAAATTAAATATGATTTTTCTGAAAACGTCCTGGAACTTTTTTTGTTTTGGCTGTATGCTATCCTATTGCACAAAAACAACAAAGTCCTAGTGTTACAGTTTGTATCCCTACATTCACCTCTTTTATAAGACTATGTTAAATTTTGTACAAAGTACCATTTGAAAACGCATGATTTGCTGATTATTGTCCTGGTAAAATGTGTGGCAACATTTACGTAAGGATATAAGTGACACTCTGTATCTCGAGGGAACACCCTGCACCCCCATGTTCATCCTTATAAAATGATTGTGTGGTATCCAATGCAAAGTTTGTCATGTCAGGTGGGCTCATGATGCACTGAGCATTGTTGTTATAGTAATGTTATAGAATGTAATTTCATGTATAGATAGTTATAAGGCTGAAAATGTGTCCTCATGGCTTAAAACAAGCCCAGGAAAAACTCTCCAGGAGCAGAGGGTCAGTTCACACTCATCGGGGCATGTATGGAACAAACCCAGCCCAGCCTCGCAGGAACAAAGGACACTGACTGGCCTAGGCAGCAACAAAGGATCTGTTGGACTCTTGAGTGAGTTGCCCCCCTTCCCTTGGTCAGTTGGGGACTGCAATGAGGTAATGCTCACCTGACCCTGAAGGGGGGGTGCGCAAAGCCAAGAGGGAAGAAAGGACATGATAAAAGGAAGAGAAGTTTGCTATGCTCTTCTCTCTTCCACCTCTATCTACAGAGACCACCACCAAGCAACTGAAGTGCTGATCAATGGGGAGAGCCTGTCTAAAGGGCAACCAGCCAGCCTGTGGGGAGAAGCATCCAAGTTTGTAAGGGCACTGAAAGTGTTAAGATCAGCTTAGAATGCATTTTGCTTTTATTTCATTTGACCAAATCCGACTTGTAACTTATAATCACTTAAAAAAAATCTCTCTTTTGTAGTTAATAAATGTGTTTATTCTGCCTGAAGCAGTGTGTTTGGTTTGAAGAGTGTCAGAGACTCCCCTTGGGATAACAAGCCTGGTACATATCAATTTCTTTGTTAAATTGACAAATTCATATAAGCTTGCAGCATCCAGTGGGCATAACTGGACACTGCAAGACAGAGGTTCCTAGGGTTGTGTCTGGGAACAGAGATATTGGCTAGTGTCATTCGGTTGCATAATCCAAACAGTTTACATGCCAGAGGCTGTGCATGAACAGCCCAGGAGTTGGGGTTCTCACAGCAGAGCAGGGTAAAGCTGACTCCCAGAGTCAAGGATTAGCGTGAGCTAGGAGATCACCGGTCCAGATAACATCAGGGGAACGTCACAATACGAGTCCATAATGTTACCAAGACATGTTCCAACATGTTCTGGAGGGCAGTCACAAACAAGTTCCCCACAGACAAAAGGCTAGCCAATGCCTCAGCCAGGTGTCAATGGGATCAAAGGGACCATCGCCTGATTAATTGGCTACTCTTTGTACAGGGAGACTTTGGCAAACCAGTAAAGTACCTAAAACCACTATGGCTTATTGTTAAAAAGCAACCTAGTCAGCAAGCTGTAAATTGGCCAGTCAGCAAACTCAGCTTGACCAAGGCAGGAGGGGAGGGGGTTTTGGGGTGCCACGGAAGGGGCAGCTTGACCCCGCGTCCTTCCTGATAAGAATTGTGTTGAGGTTGCTGATGCATTTTAAAAGAGCAGGAATGTCTATTGGGGTCTCAGAGCTGCAGAGACTGGAAAAACCCACACCTGGTTAATCAATAATCAGAAGGAACCTCTTGCTTGAAACTGCTTACTTAAAGAAAACTTGTTAAGGGACATGTCATTGTATTACTAATGTATAAATAAGGGGGAAAAGCTTGAGATAGGCGGGACTCCTTTGGGGGGACTCATCTCTCCCTCTGGATGCATTTTGTGTTCCCCACCAGCGGGCTGCCACTGTGCCACTCGAGAGCCACACTCAGCTTTGGTAATGATCAAGGGTTGGGGGTGTTTTACTAACCTGTTGCAGACGTGTGCAAGTGCTTGAGTCTAAGTAAAGTTTAGCTTTAAGTGAAAGCACTCGTGTTGTCCTGTTTGTGCCAGCCATCTATCGGTCGGACGGCCGTGTCTCCCCCGATTTATTTCCTGACACCTCCTCGCACAGAGTAAAAGTTACCAAGAGCTTTGGGTTGAAAGAACCCCAGGTAACACTCTTCAGCAGGAGAGAGGGTGTGGGCAAAAGATCTACATTTTTACAAAGAAGCAGCTTAAGGTTCCTGGTCACACTGCCTGTCTCCTGAACATCAGCTGGAAACGATTCTTGCACAAGAAAAAGGGTGGTCAGAGGAGAGGGCAGACACCCCAAATCATCTCTTCCTTGCTCTCTACCCACAGCTGCACCAACATCTAAAGATCAAAGGAAGCAGCATTGGACTGGGGGAGAGATCCAGCCCGTAAGACTGATAGAACATGCAGAGAGAGAGACACCTGTGTTTTGTATTCACTTAGGTGTTATTGCATTTTCTCTTTTATTTCTTTGTAACCAATTCTGACTTATATGCCTCATTACTTATAGTCACTTATAAATCTTTCTGTAATTAATACATTTGGTTTTGTGGATTTATCTAAACCAATGTGTTTGGATTGAAGTGGTTGGGGAAACTCTGTTCGGCATAACAAGATTTGCGTATACAATTTTCTATTAATAAATGACGGACTTCATATGAGCTTGTATTGGCCAGAAAGGTGCTGGGTAGTACAAGATGCACATTTCTGGGAGAAGTCTGGGACTGGGAGTTTGCTAGTGTTGCCCTGTAATGTAATTTATGAGTGGCTGGACTACAGCACTCAAGTAGTATAGCTGGGAGTGATTTACATGCTGGAGGCTGTGTGTGGGCAGACCAGGAGTGGTTGCTCTCACAGCAAAGCAAGGTAAAAAGACTCACCAGGTTGGGAATTGAGGGGATACTGCTGTCCATCACTCCAGATTGTACCCTGGGTAATGTCACACCTGGTTAGAAGGAAGTTTGAATGTATTTTCGTGTAGCAATTGTTCATCAGAGTTAGGTCATGATAGCTCAGTGGTTTGAGCATTGGCCTGCTAAACCCAGGGTTGTGAGTTCAATCCTTGAGGGGGCCACTTAGGGATCTGGGGCAAAAATCAGTACTTGGTCCTGCTAGTGAAGGCAGGGGGCTGGACTCGATGACCTTTCAAGGTCCCTTCCAGTTCTAGGAGATAGAAAATAGAATATCTCCATTTAACACAATAAACTATAGTAAGTAGGTCACAAGCATCACTTTGTTTTGGACACAAAATACATTCAAAAGCAGCTTCGGAATGCTGAAGTTCTGCCTCAGAAAGGAAAGTCAAATCACAATGCAGAAAGGAACATTTAAAATAGTAAGAGTCTATTTTTACAAGAAATATTTTTAAGGTGTCTAAAATCGGTTTCAATTTCCATAGGCTGTTATGTAGAGCTGGTTGAAAATAACCTATTTTCACAAATAAGTTTCCAAATTTCAAACTTGTTTTCAATTCCAACTGTTTGAAGTGGACCCATTTATTGAATTGTTGAAGTTTTGCAAATTTATTTTTATTCAAAAAAAATCTGATATTTTCAATAACTTTAAAAATGCAGAGTTTTTCACAAATGATGAAATTGTTGACAATGCCAAAACCTATTTTGTGAACAGTTTTCTTATTCAATTAAAAAAAGTCCACTTTCGGTGAAACTTTTCATTTGAAGAATGCTGAACAGCTTAGACCTCAACAGAAAAAAAAAAAAAAAAAAAAACCGTTACCTGCCTTTCGTAACTGTTGTTCTTTGAGATGTGTTGTTCATGTCCATTCTAGATGTGTGTGTGTGCGCCCATGTGCACAGTCGGAGACTTTTGCCTTAGTAGTATCCGTAGGGTCGGCTGCGGTGCCCCCTTGAGTGCCGCACTCATGCATCGGTATATCAGGCACCGCTGACCCTACTCCCTTCCCTCTCAGTTCTTTCTTGCCGGCAACTCCGACAGAGGGGCAGAAGGATGGGTAACGGAATGGAACGGACTGGACGTGAGCAACACATCTCGAAGAAAATTTACAAAAAGTAGGTAACCGTTTTTTCTTCGAGTGCTTGCTTATGTTGATTCCATTCTAGGTGACTCACAAGCAGTATCCTCGGAGACGAGCTTGGTTCACAGTCTAGAGGCATGCAGTACTGCTTTACCGAAGCCAGCATCGACCCAGGCCTGCTGGGTAAGCACGTAATGGGACATGAATGTGTGGACACATGACCAGGTGGCTGCCCTATAGATGTCCTGGATAGGCACTTGGGCTAGGAAAGCTGCCGAAGAGGCTTGCGCCCTGGTTGAGTGGGTGGTGACAATCACCAGAGGTAGCACCTTCGCCTGGTCATAGCAGTAGCAAATACAGGCGACGATCCAAGAAGAAAGTCTTTGAGCGGACACCAGATGGCCTTTCATTCTGTTGGCCACTGCAACGAACAGCTGTCTAAATTTATGGAATGGCTTGGTCCATTCAATGTAGAAGGGCTAGCACTTTTCTGACATCTATGGAATGCAGCCAATGCTCCTACTGCATTGCATATGCAGCTTTGGAAAAATGACGGGCAGATAAATGTCCTGGCCCAGATGAAACTGGGAGACCACCTTCAGCAGGAAGGCTGGGAGTAGACACAGTTGGACCTTGTCCTTGTAAAAGACCGTATAGGGCGGTTCCAAGGTAAGTGCCCTAATCTCAGAGACCCTAGGGGCTGAAGTTATTGCGACCTTCCAAGAAAGGAGGAGAAGAGAACAGGACATCAGAGGCTCAAAGGAGGGAGCCATGAGCCAGGATAACTCGAGATTTAGGTCCCACAGAGGAACTGGGTCCCTGACATGCAGATAAAGGCACTTGAGGCCTTTGAGGAACCTGGCAGTCATGTCATGGGCAAAGACTGTTCTGCCCTCGAACGGCAGATGGAAAGCCGAAATAGCAGCCAGATGGACCTTAATGGACAACAGACAGAGGCCTTGGAGTTTGAGATGCAGAAGGTAGTCCAGGATTAACTGCAGCGAAGCCAACTCGGGACGAATGCCTTTGAGGACCAATATGTAAACTGCCTGCACTTGGCCATGTAGGTCACTCTAGTGGAGGGCTTTCTGCTGCCCAGCAAGACTTGCTGGACTCCGGCTGAGCATTCTTGCTCCGCTACATTTAGCCATGCAGCAGCCAAGCCACCAGGTGCAATGCTGCCAGGTTCTGGTGCAGGAAGGCACTGTGGGTTTTGTGACAGCAAATCCAGTCAGAGTGGTAGCTGTAATGGAGCAGCCACCGAGAGATCCAGCAGCGTGCCAAACCAGTGCTGGCATGGCCAAGCTGGCACTACGAAGATCACCTTCACCCTGTCCTGCTTGATAGGTATGAGGACTCTGTGAATCAGCAGAACTGGGGGAAAGGCGTACATTAGAGCCCCTGACCACGGGAGCAGAAAAGTGTATGACAGAGCCTCTGTCGGACCCCTGAAAGGAGCAGGGAACGTGGCTTTTCCGGTTATGTCTGGACACAAACAGCTCCACCTGGGCAGTTCCCCACCTGTGGAAGATGATGCTGACCACCTCCGGATGGAGAGACCACTTGTGGTGAGACGAGAAGATTCCACTGAGGTGATCTGCCAAGGTGTTCCTGGCCCTGAGGAGATGTGCAGCTATGAGATGGATGTCGTGTTGTACACAGAAGTCCCATAGCCTGAGGCCTTCTTGGCAAAGGGCAGATGACCTGGCCCAGCCTTGGTTGTTGATCTAGAACACAGCCGCTGCACTGGCCATCAGGACCTGGACCATCTTGCTTTTTAGGTGAGGTAGGAAGGCGTGGCAGGCCAAGAGGACCACTCTGAGCTCCCTGACATTGATGTGTAGTGAACAATCGAGGTGGAACCAACAACCTTGCATGCTGAGATTGCCCAGGGGAGCTCCCCATCCCAGGTCTGAAGCATTGGAGACGAGGGTAACTGATGGCTGGGGGACCGTGAATGGAACTCCCTCTAACACCGATACAGGATTTTGCCACCATGCAAGTGACGACAATGTGGTCCGGGACCTTGACTACACGGTCCATGCTGTGACTGGTGGGGATGTAGACCAATGCCAGCCATGCCTGCAGCGACCTGTGGTGGAGTCACGCATGCTGAACCATGTAAGTACAGGCTGCCAGGTGGCCCAACCACCACAGTCACCTATGAGCTGTGGTGAGAGGGTTATCTTGTATACACGAGATCAGGTCTGCCATGGCCAGGAACCAGGCCTCGGGGAGGAAAGCCCTGGCCTGGGTAGAGTCGAGTACCACTCCAATGAACTCTATGCGCTGTATCAGGATTAAGGTTGACTTTGTCTCATTTATTAACAGCCTCAGGTCGTGACAGGTGGAGCAAACCAGGTCGAGATGACACTGTACCTGATCCCGGGATCGGTCTTTTATTAACCAGTTGTCAAGGTACAGGTAAATCTGCATGCCTTTGCGCCTCAGGTAAGCAGCCATTGGCACTATACACTTCGTAAACACTCTCTGTGCCAACGAGAGGCTGAAGGGCAGTGCTGTGAATTGAAAATGGCGGTGGCTCAATTAAAAAAAATATATATAAAAATAAAGGAAGAAACACCTGTGCCCTGGGAAAATGGAAAAATGCATCCTTTAAGTCGAGAGCAGCATAGCAGTCCCCTGGATCCAAGGAGGGGATAATGGAGGCTAGAGAGACCATGCAGAACTTTAACTTCTTGAGGGACTTGTTGAGGTGTTGCAGGTCTAGAATGAATCTGAGGCCTCCTTTTGCTTTTGGGATTGGAAAGGGTTCTACTCCCGTTATTTCCTCTCTCATGTCTGGAGGGACCTCCTCCACCGCCCCCAGGCACAGGAGGTTCTTGACCTCTTGCACTAGTAGGTGCTCATGAGAAGGGTCCCCAAAGAGAGACAAGAAAGGGGGTTGGGAGGGAGGGTCAGCCACGAATTGCAGGGTGTAGCCCAAATAAATTGGGTCAAGCACCCAACGGTCTGAGATCAGCCACAACCGAGCTGACCGGAAGGAGCATAGAGAGTCAAGGAAAAAGCAGGGGGGTAGATGCTGGGCAGCAGCTGTGGCGCTGTCCTCAGGCGCATTCTCAAAATGCCCGTTTCTGGCTGCCCTGGTCTCTGGAGGGACCAGGCTGGGCAGAGGAGCAGGAAGACAAAGGGCGCTGTCGCTAAAACCCCATGTCTTTCTCCTTCTTTCTGTAGGAGCAGGACCAGGGGACACTCCACAACCTTGATGGAGGCAGAGGAGGCAGCGGCTGGAATGGCTTTCTAGCCTGTTGAGGGGTGTGCAGGCCCAAAGACTGGAGGGTGGCATGGGAGACTTTAAGGCTGTGGAGCCGTGCATCGGTCAGCTTTGAGAAGAGCCCTGCTCCCTCAAACGGGAGATCCTGAAGGGTAGTCTGCATCTCCTGGGACAGCCTGGAGGACAGTAACCAGGAGCTGCGCCTCATGACCACTGCAGAGGTGACCACCCTGGCCGACAAGTTTGTAGTGTCCCGGGTCATCTGGAGGGCACCTCTCACCACTACTTTGCCCTCATCCATTAAGGCGGCAAACTCCTGGCCTCGGTTCTGTGGTCCTCCATGAGCTTGCTGATGGAGTCCCACAAGCTAAAGTTGTATCTGCTGAACAGGGCCTGATGGTTAGACACCCGAAATTGCAGGCTGGCCGCTGAATACATTTTCTTGCCAAATAAATCCAGTCTCGTGGCATTTTTATTTTTGGGTGTGCCACTGACCTGACCCCGCCCATCCCTTTCGTTGACAGCAGACACTACCAGGGACCTTGCTGGAGAGTAGGTGTACAGATATTCAAATCCCTTTGCGGGGACATAATATTTCTTTTCTGCTTTCTTAGAAGTAGCCAGAATGGAAGAGGCGGTCTGTCACACAGACTCGGCAATTTTCAGGACCCCTGGGTGGACAGGCAACACGACCCAGGCCGCGGTGGCGGAGGGTATGACGTTGAAGAGGTCGTTGGACTCTTCCACCAGCTCCTCCATCTCCAAGTTCAGGTTAGCAGCCACCCTCTTGAGCAGGGCCTGGTGCTCTTTGAAGTCATCGGGTCAGGGGGGTGCTCGTTGTCCAGAGACGAAGATGACTGTACCGTTGGGGGAGGGGTGGCAGAGTGTGGGTGGCAGCTTCCTCTTGCTTATCGGGGACAGTTTTGGGCATCGGGGTGCATTTCACCACTCCCGCGTTGGACTCAACACTGTGCTCCAATGCCAGGGCCGGCTGGGCTGGAGGCAGTTTGTCCAATGTGGCCTGAGAGGAACAGTTGGAGTACAGGACCAGTATGATGGGTACATCCCATGGGCTCCAGTATTGCCACTGGGCAGGCCACTGTCCCTATTTCCACACCACCGGTGCCATGCCTGTCTTGTGAGCCACTGGCGATTCACCTCTCCTAGGTGAGGGGCCGAACTCTCCCTCCGACTCAGACCATTGCCCTTCCAGTGACCGGGGCAGAGCCGTAGATGCCTGAGTCTGTCGGCCGACCCTTGTCGCTGACCGATAAGCAAAGGGTGAGGAATGGTGCCTGCCCAAAGAGTGGTACTGGGGAGCTGGAGACCGGTGCTGCAACCGGGAATGATTCCGCACCTATGCCTAGGCGATGGGGATCTGTGCTGTGGCTATTTCTGGCTTGAGGCCCGGCAGTACCATGAGTACAGGGATTGTGTCATGACTCGGGCGTCCCGTGCCTCGTAGGTGGCAAACTTAGTGTTAGGGACCTGGGGTCTTCTGACTGGAGACCAAGGCTGTGGCACTGGGGTCCTCGGCTATGGTGACGGGGACGACGCCTGTGGTCTGGGGATGCTACGTTGCTTTAGAGGGAGGTTCCATAATTGGCTTGCCCTTTAGAGATCTGGGCCTTAACCAGGTCCATCGCCTGGCTTGGTGTCTGGGGTGCCAGCCAGCTTCCTTGGTCCTTGGCCATTGGGGAGGCCTCAGGCACAGGTGGCCCTAAGAGGAGCAGGATCCCCTGCCACTCCTGGGAGTTGGAGGTGGATCCCTGGCTGGGCTAGGGGGTCTGACCACAGCTGTATCTCCGTGTAGCTCTGGGGCAGGCACATAGCCTTACACAGGTCCTTTGCCCAAAGCCCCCTTGTCCTGCGGTGCTGATGGGCCCTTGGGCTTCAGCTGCTTCTTGGGCACTGGTGAGGAGGAATGGTGCCAGCAGTGCACTGTGCGCTGATGCCAAAGTACTAGATGTGGAGTGCGATTAGGAGGGCTCTGAGGCAGGACAAAGCGCAGCCTCCATGAGGAGGTCCCTCCAGTGGATATCCCACTCCTTTTGAGCTCAAGGGCAAAAGTTTTTACAGATTCTGTACTTGTCTTTTCTGTGTGATTCCCCCAGACACTTCAAACAGCTATTGTTGGGGTCCCTAATGGACAACGGCCAGGTACACAGTGAACATGACAAAGCCTGGAGAACGCTTGCATGCTAGAGGCTGTGCGTGAACAGCCCAGGAGTGGGGGTTCTCACAGCAGAGCAGGGTAAGGTTGGCTCCCAGAGTCAAGGATTGGAGATACCTAACAGATCACCGGGCCAGATAACACCAGAAGAACGTCACAGGGATCTGTCTCTATTTTGTTCCTTTTATGCTTTATAAAAAAAAAAAGGTAACATGCTCTAAAGATTGTATCAAAGAAGCAAGAAGCTCAGATTCTCCACATGACACTTAGGAGGGCTGTCTGCAGCCAGGATGGGAGTTCACTCTCAAAGAAGCCATGTGCAGAAGTTGTCTTCTCCAAAGATATTTTCTTCTCCCACCTCACTAGTGCCCTCCAAACCATGAAAGATTCTCAGAATAGTCCCCTCTCCTTAAGCGCCTGTGAGATTGCACCACACAACCACCACCTTGGCTAAGAAACCAATAGCTATAAGGATTTATGGACCCAGAGATATTTAGACTCCTTAAAGCAGTTATAGCCCTTCCTCCCCCCCAATCTCCCACAGCACCCAGCCATTTAGTTCCCCCAAAAAACTTGTCTCATCCTGGAATTCAATGAGATTTGGGCACCTACCTCCTTTAGGCTCCTTTGAAAAACCCAGCCATTATGCCAAACAACTTCTGTCAGATGATCTCATATAGGATCACTCATGACACCTCATTTTCCAGTGTACATGAGGGAGAAATTTTAAATAAAAAACTCGAGTCTCATGAGGCCTTCCTTTTCAAGTTATCATTTCTGATTCACTCTGGTTTGTGGGGTTCCTTCTGTTTTGGTTGTGTTTGTCCTAACTTCATTGTATGTACAGTACAATAAAGCAATTTTGCTGTCACAGAAAGAAAAAAAAAATCTGAAAAACAGTTCCTGACTATTCCAGAAATGTTTCAGCATTTGTCTAAAGGAAGATTAAATATCTGCCCTTTGGTTTTTGTAATTTGTTTTTATATTCAGAGGCAAGCTTTCAGAGCAGCACATGGAAAGGGTATACTATTAAAATAGGAGACTACTTTTGTGCATATTTACATGTTACAAACTCTTATTCCATACCTATGAACTCATGTTTACATATATGTGAAACATTCCCAGTATATGTGAAACTGAAGTCTGCCCTTTGCTGTACTAACTACATTGCTATTAGTCCATATAACATCTGTCCATCTGAGAAGCCATCTGTTGCACTATCTCCAGTCTTAATTAAAATCACCAGTGTAGGAAGCACTAACGGTCTCTGGCTGTCGATGATTAAAGAATTTCAGTCTACAAAAGCTGTCAACCCAGAACCTTCTTCAAATCATTAAAAATATTATAATCACATAGCACATTACAAACAGTTCCAAGTCCTCTTCGGGATGAGAGCCATACTACTGAGAGAGTTTATTGCTGGCCAGTCCATACAACCATAGCCAAAACTTTTACTTAGTTTGATTTTGGAAGGATCAACCATCCAATAAGTGATTTGAGTAGGAAATTGGGCAAAAGAACAAACTTGGGACAGAGAAATCATTTAAGTATTCCTTACTGGAGCTTTAGGCTTTGTCTACACTGCACATCTTAGAGTGGCACAGCTGTGCCACTAAAGCCTTGCCATTGTAAAGCACGCAGCGTAGCCACTCTGTGTCGGCAGGAGAGAGCTCTCCTAACAAAATAAAACCATCCCCAATGAGGGGCAGTAGCTCTCCCACCGACAAAGCGCTTTCCACACCAGTGCTTTTCGTCGTTAAAACTTTTGTCGTTTGGGGGATTTTTTTTTCCCCCCCACATCCTGAGCGACAAAAGTTTTCACAAAATTGCAGCTTAGACATAGCCTTAATATTAACTAAATTCAAAGCTATAGATAATTAACAGAGGAACTGTACTTAAATGATAATGAGATGCTTTCCTAAAGTAGCTAAATATAGACTCAAAATTCAAAGTGCTCTATAATCCATGTTTTGATTAGTTTGTCAGGTCATCACCACCACCACTCCCATAACTGCACTGGTCGTTGGGGAACCATCATTGATAAGCAATTAACCTATTGTCTCCACCCCTGACAATTGTGTATCAGTGCTTGAGTCTCCGCAAAGTCCATTCCAGTACACACTTATTATACCAATCCATCTCTTCTTCTGTCTACCTCTTCTAGGGTGACCAGATAGCAAATGTGAGAAATCGGGACGTGGGGTGGGGGGTAATTGGAGCCTATATATGGGATTAATAAACTCGATATAAGAAAAAAGACCCAAAAATCGGGACTGTCCCTATAAAATAGGGACATCTGGTCACCCTAACCTCTTCTTCTCTTCCCCTGTACTGTCCCTTGAAGGATGAACTTGGACAGGCCAGATGATCTTGTTACATGGCCGTACCACTTCAGCTTGCGCTTCTTCACGGTTGTCAGGTGGTCTTCATATGACCCACTGCATTGGGTGATAATGTTGTGGACCTCTTCATTAGTGACATGGTTGAAGTAGGAGATACTTCTGTAAAATTCTGGGTCTCTCTACTACCTGTATTTTCTGTTCAAGTTCTGCCGTAAGGATCCATGTCTTGCATGTATACAAAAAAAAAAAAAAAAAAAAAATATGGAGATGACCTGTGCGAGCTGCAGTTTCAGTTTGGATTCCAGGGAGATGTTCTTGTTCCTCCAAACTGGCTTTAGCTTTGCCACTGTTGCTGCTGTTTGCACAGTTCTTGCTAGAATTTCTGCCTTTGATTCTTCATCAGTGAAGATTGAACTGTTTCACTGTCTCCAGTTCTTGTCCACTGACAGTAATACGTGAGCTGATCCTGTCATATTTGTTTGTCATCAGCTTGGTTTTCTCTGCACTGATTTCCATACCATATTTTGCAGAGGTTTCATCCAATCGTTTCACAAGGTTGACAAGTTCATCTTCAGTAGTTTGTCATGTACTTAAACTAAAACTTTCATTTTCCATCCAACCCACTTAGGCTATGTCTACACTGCACAGTGCTGATCTACCAAACTGCTGTATCACCCAGTAGTTAACAGGGACCTGAGAGAACCTTACTCTTCTCTTTACCCTGTTAAGGACCTAAACATTCCCTGCCCACTGCATTCTTCTCAGAATGACATGAAAACTGCCATTACTATTCCCTGAGTAACGGTCCCCCCAACTCAGAATCAGAGGTTCTCAAACATTTCCCATGGTGTGGCCCACGTTTTAATAGAGAGATTGGCCCCTGGACCACTTCTCCCTCTACTCAGGATCAAATAAATATCCCTGTTACAACTACAGCATGGAGAAAATAAAGTAAGTGCGACATATACGTACAGGAACTCCTCACTTAAAGTCGTCCCAGTTAATGTTGTTTCCTTGTTACATTGCTGATCAATTAGGGAACATATTCGTTTAAAGTTGTGTAATGCTCCCTTCTAACATCGTTTGGCAGCCGCCTGTTTTGTCCACTGCTTGCAGGAAGAGAAGCCCGTTGCAGCTAGCTGGTGGGGGCTTCGAACCAGGGTGGACCGGCAGCTCTCTATCAGCTCCCTGCTCCCCTAAGTTCCCTCTGCAGCAGCTGTCCCTCCTCCCATTGCCATGTGCTGCTCCTGCCTGGGAGCTGCTCCCCGAGACTCCTGCTTGCTATGCCGGGGGGAGGAGGGGAGGGAAAGAAGAGGGCTGCTAATGTCAGGGTGTCCCCCTGCTCCTGCACCCCGCTTACCCCATCTTCCATAGAGCAGGGCTCAGGACGGAGGGAGCTTGCAGCAGCTGCCATCTCAGCAAGCTGATCTAATTAACAAGGTAGTGTACTTAAGGGAAATGTGCATATCTCCCTCCATTCCTGCTGCCTTGCAGAGTCAGAGAGTTAACCCTTGAGGGCTCAGCCCATTGCTAGTTCATCATTTAGCAGTAAGGGAAATATCCCACCCTCTGACTCCTGCACCTCAACCAAGCTTCACAATCATCATCATCACTGTGTACCAGTATTAAATTGTTTGTTTAAAACTCTGTGTGTGTGTGTGTGTGTGTGTGTGTGTGTGTGTGTGTGTGTGTGTGTAAAAAAAAATAATATAATATATATAGTCTTGTCTGGTGAAAAGAATTTCCCTGGAACCTAACCCCCTCATTTACATTAATTCTTATAGGGAAATTGGATTCGCTTAACATCATTTCGCTTAAAGTCACATTTTTCAGGAACATAACTACAACGTTAAGTGAGGAGTTACTGTAACTCCTTTGAATGCACTGTAGCAGCCAGAAATGAAGAGGAGGAACCAACACCACGTAATCAGTTTATTCTCTGCCAGCCACCAGTGGTCCATAGAGTTCAGTAACCTCTGCTTTAGATATTGAAGACTAGGTCAAAGAATGCCTGTTTCTACAAAGATATTAATGACTCAGGCTTAAAAACAAAAGAATTTCATGTTCTCTCTAGATTCTTGTATAGGTACCCATCACCATATTATGTGAATATCACCGCCAAGAGTAAGAAACAAGACATTATCTCCCCTCTTGCTGGCTTACAATATAGGAGTTTTTCCCCAGGTTGGAGGGTGGGGGCAGGGACGTGTAGAAGGCTACTGTGGGAAAGCTAGGTTGAAGAGAGGAGTTTTGCATTTAGTTCAGAGGTCAACCTCTTATTTCTTCTACCAGAAAATTCCACAGTCTTGGTCAAAGTTCTGCCATGCACAGTCTTGAGTGTTGCCCTACCTTCATCGTTCCAGTCAGCCATGGCCATGGGGAGAGATGGACACTCTTAGGTAGATGGGACCAATGCTAGACAGGGCTTTGAAATCTGGACAGCAACTTGTACCATAACTGTCGACTGTAGCTATTTTATGACAACTGTAAACTTACTTATAAAATCTAAATCAACCTCCTATCCATAAGAAATTTTATTGAGGGTGAGAAAGAAAGGTCAGTTATAACGAGACTCCAATTTTCTGCCCCAATCATATTTCGTTCAGTTGAAACAAAAGAAAGGACAGGAATGCTTACATATGCACAAAACTAGATCATCTTCTATATCACATGGCCCATGTACATAATTGTATCATTTCTTTTCAGCCACCAGTGTCTGGCATAGATTTGTAAATGATTTACCATTTATCAACACTAAGGTTTAGTGCAACTACATATTATGAATGGCTCCAGAATAATGTTAAATTATTTTTAAATGTTCTTGAACATATGAACTTCAGCCTCAGATGTGGCTGGTGATTTTTTGTTCAATTTTTGTTTTGATACATTAAAACTGCACTGAAAAAGGAGATGGGAATAGAAGATGAAATAAAGGAAATTCCTAAGAATGTACAAAACATGGAGCAACCATATTGGTCAGGTAAATTTGGATCAGGTAACAAGTATACATACATCCATAGTTACATGTGATCATATGAAACAGTACTTGTATCATAATGCTGTCCTTTTTCACTGTGATATGTAAAGCCAATAGTCCTCTCAATAATTATTTAAAACAACTTTTTATCCAGCAAATTTTATTCCCCTAATAAAGGCTAAATCAGTACATTCTAAAATGCCTTTTGCACATCAGGAACTCAAAGAACACAGAAAAAAACATCAGTGACAAATATAAAATAAATCAACTTTTAATGACAAGCTAGAAACACAGTGGTTAGGCCTAGTGGAAATATTCAGTATTGCCTTCACTGACATTCCTCCCCTCCATCCACCTGATGAAAATGGCATAGCACAAGTCAGTGTCTAGAAATCATAACTCTCACCATTGTAGTGCTACAAGGTGAAAAAAGTGGTGTTGGGGTTTTATTTGCGGGGAGGGGGGGTTCATCAGCATAGTTTCTCCAACTTTATTAAACTTTCTCCGATTCACTTTGCACACTAACTTGTTTTCTAGGAATATGATTAATACTAGAAAAGTATTTCCAAAACTAAAAATAAACTAGGTGATGATCTTCAGCACTCTCGTTTTAAAAAGCTGAGTGGCTATGCTGGAAGGGAGGGAGAGTAGGAAACATCCCCTGCAACTTTTGAGCTCCTAGAGAGTTTATTAATTGAGTCAGCCTGGAATTGCCTACTAGTAGGACTACACAATCCATTTGTTTGGAATTACACCTAGAGAAGAATTATGCATTTTCTCAGCCAGTCATCATGATGCCTATATATCGCAAAGTGCCACTTTCACACAGGTAAACCTAAGAAAGACATGGCTATATCAAGACAGAAAAACAAGTTACTTTAAAATTAGTATGAAGCCAGTTTTCCTTTTCACTAAATCCATCACAAGAGAAGGGTGACATCTGACAAACAGGTTTCAGAGTAGCAGCCGTGTTAGTCTGTATCCGCAAAAAGAACAGGAGTACTTGTGGCACCTTAGAGACTAACAAATTTATTAGAGCATAAGCTTTCGTGGGCTACAACCCACTTCTTCGGATGCATATTGAGTGAAACATATCGAGGAGATATATATACACACACATACAGAGAGCATGAACAGGTGGGAGTTGTCTTACCAACTCTGAGAGGCCAATTAAGTAAGAGAAAAAAAACTTTTGAAGTGATAATCAAGGTAGCCAAGTACAGACAGACAGTTTGATAAGAAGCAAGTGTGAGAATACTTACAAGGGGAGATAGATTCAATGTTTGTAATGGCTCAGCCATTCCCAATCCCTATTTAGCCCTGAGTTGATTGTGTCTAGTTTGCATATCTGACAAACAGTTATAAAAAGTCATCAAATCATGGATTGAGGAAATAAAGCAAAATTTAAGAGCTCATTGCCAATCCAGGGCAAGTTATCTTTCTGTTGATACATTGTATGGGAAAACCTTCCATACGTACCTATTTCTTATATAAATATTTCTATATTGCTCACATTATACTAGGTAGCTGCTCAAGATCAAGGAATTCACTACTGAAAAGTCATATATGCATGAGCCCAAGTTATAAGGTATGGTAAATACCATCATGATTCATGTCATTTGTTCGCTACAGGAAAGGGCTGTTTTCTAAGCATGTTCTGGTTACTCTATTTTTCATTGAAGAAAAAAATCATTCAACTTTAAAAAGACAAGAAACTCTCCCTGACTTTTCTGAAAAATTAGGAACAAAGCTAAAATACAGGTCAAACACCATATACCATTCTGTCTATTAAGTTATACTAGAAGGGTTTTTATTTTGAAATTTTCCTTCAAATGTGTATTAGTCAGTAAGTATTAGAGAATGGTTGTAGTCAGAAAATGGCCTGTAAAAACATCAGATATATATTCTCATTAGCTTCCATATCAAAAGTTGCTCAGTTTAGATTTATATGATAAAGTTGACACTGAGCTATGAAAACTCAATTTGGGATCTGAACGAGACACTTTTCTGCCTTTTATACCAACACCAATAATAGTTCTGAAGTCAGTACTTTACTAACAAATTAATTGATGAGTGAGTAAAACAGAATCCAGTTCACAGTGCCACAGGCATAGTGGTACTGCCAACGCTGGGGGGGGGGGGGAAGTAAAAGACAATGTTACTATTTGGGCACATCAAGAAGTAGATAATCCTAAATAAAGTGTGATTTTATTTTATTGTACCAACTTCTGTTGGTGAAAGAGACAACTTTTGAGCTACCCAGAGCTCTTCCTCAGGTCTGGAAAAGGTAACAAGCATGTCCCAGCTAAAAACAAGGCGGAACAGGTTGTTTAGCATAAGTAGACCATTCAAGGTGAAGTGGCCACCAGTTAACACTTCTGCAGGATAGGACAAAACAAGGGGAGCTTAGTGGATTACAGATTGTTGTAATAAAATAAATAACTCTCGAACACTCCTGCATGAGCATCAACTTCCTGAACACCATGATCAGCTTCAACAATGGAAACCTACAGACAACTATATACACAACAAAACCATGGATGACCAGATTTACTTTAACAGATTTGTTGGTGTGTTTGGGGTGGTTACTGGAACTGTGATCTGCAGCCAGTCGCTCAGCTCCACGGAATATGCTCAGGAGAGCAAGTCCGGGATACACACCTTAACACACTTAAAACCGATCTCACCAAACAAGGACACTTCACCAGAGAACTAGATCTCATCATGGAATGGTAGACCCAATCCCCAAAAAAAACCGTGCCACTATGCGGGGGGGGGGAGGGGGAGGAGGGAGAACAGTGTTGCAACCTCTCATGATTTTGTCATGAGTTTCATGATAATTATTGTTTTCCTTAAAGCCCCAGCTAATGGAGTCAAGTGGATATCTGATGATTTCAGCCTTCATTCTTAAAAAAAAAAAAAAAAAAAAGTTTCTAGCTCTCTTGGCTTTGGAGAAAGCTTCAAAATGTGACCCCAGTGTACCCCAAATTTTCATAAAGCAGAAAGTAAATAAAAAACACCAAATCTATTATTTTTACATAATCTCATGATTTTAAAGCCAATCTCATGATTTTTGAATGTTTGGGGTTGGCAATACTGAAAAACCTTCAGACTGCACACCCCTAAGGTGTCACCTATCATCCCACACAAGAACTCATATGAGGTATCATTAAACTACAACATATACTCGATGGGGCCCCCCATCCTGAAAGAAATCTTTCCCAAACCACCTCTTCTGGCCTTCAAACAACTCCCAACCTCACCAAACTCATCATCAGAAGCAAGCTCTGCACAGACCAGGACCCACCAACTCAAAGCAGCATCAGACCCTGCCAGATCAGGTGCAGAGGTGTTAATGGGCCACTTCACCGTGAATGGCCATACTGGGTCAGACCAATGGTCCATCTAGCCCAGTTTCCTGTCTTCCAACAGTGGCTGCTGCCAGATGTTTCAGAGGGAATGAACACAACAGGGCAATTATGTGTTAACCACTTATGCTAAACAATCTGTTCCACCTTGTATTTAGCTATGACACTCTTAGGGCTAGTCTACACTAGAAGCACTACAGCACAGCACCACTGTAGCGTGTCTGGTGAAGACGCTCTCTGCCAACAGGAGAGAGCTCTCCCGGTGGCATAATAAAACCACCTTCCCAAGAGAGGATACTATGTCGGCAGGAGAAGCTTTCCCAACTACATAGCGCTGTCCACACCAGTGCTTAGGTTGGTGTCATGGTGGTGGCTTATTCACACACCATAAGTTATACCAACACAACCTGTACTGTAGACAAGCCCTGAGTATCTTTCCCAGCCCCGAAGAAGAGCTCTGCATAGCTCAAAAGCTTGTCTCTCATCAACAGAAGTTGGTCCAATAAAATAAAACAAAACAATACTTTATTTAGGTCCATTAAAAGATATTACCTCATCAACTTTGTCTCTCTCATATCCTGGGACCAATACAGGTATAACACCACTGCAAACAACATATTTTATATTTATTTGAAAAACCCATGAATGATCTATGTTTAAAACCAGTTAGTAAAGGTAAAGAGACATTGTGCTTGACCTTTATTTGTTGACATGAAGAACAATAGCCCATGATTAAGGTCTATAAATCGTATATTATACAACTGAAGGTATTAACCATATTGAAATGCTAAACACATCGGGTCAGGTTCAGTCTGTGGAGTTACACAAGCAATTAGTTTGATCCATTGTTGTTCTACACATGAAGAATTTTTTTAGATTACCACTAAAACTGCTTAACTGAATTGCCTCCGCTGAGAGCCAATACACTGAGAAGTCATTCCCATCTGCTGCCACAACTGCAGCACAGCAACTCATTTAAGCAGCCTTTGTGGTGAGAAACTGGAAGCTGCCTGATATCTTAATATAGAAGTGTTTACCCAGCAAATTTATAGCTAATTCATCTACTCTCTAGTCACACTTTTTGTTAAGAGGGGTGAGGGATTCTTTATTTTTTAGGAACATTCAGTAGATAAGATCTGTGTGAATCTCTTGTTAGTCATGTGAAGAGAGCCTGTGTACAAAATACACTTCCTTTGTGCTCGAATTCAACTGCTGGAGAAAGAGATGGACTCATTTCTGTCAAATACAGAGATTTTCTATTGTAGTTTCAGCAAGCCTCCTATAATCTCTAGGGTGGGGAGAAAGCACCAAACCTCCTTTTATGAAGTGTACAAAGAAATGGATATACATAATAGTTAGAAGAAACACGAATATGTGGTCAAATCTCATTCATTGTAGCAATACATTTTAATTAAAACACAAGGTTTTTCTTACTCACTTATAAGAATCCAAATCACAAATCTTTTTTTTTTTAACCTATATGGGTGTATTACTGCTAAGGTAATTGTTGCACAGCAGCTTTATTACTTATTTGCAAACAAACAAAATCCCCCTGTTCTTTTAGGAACCTTGCTTCAGGTATTACCGGTACTTTACATGACAAAGAACACTCTTGTTATCAGCTTGCAAAGCAAAAGAATTGTGTTCATTCAGTTAAGTGTATTACTCCTGAAATACCCTAGCTCAGAGGTTCTCAACCTTTTTCTTTCTGAGGCCTCCCCCAACATACTACAAAAACCTCACAGCCTACATGTGCCACAACAACTGTTTTTCTGCATGTAAAAGCCGAGACCAGCATGAGGGGGTTGCTATCAGGGCAGCTGTCCAGGTCCTGCAAATCTAAATTGCTCAGGCTTCGGTTTTACCCCCGGGGGCGAGGTTCAGGGCCCCAGGCTTCAGCCCTATGCAGTGGGTCTTTGGATTTTTGCCCTGAGCCCCAGGAAGTCTGATGCCAGCCCTGCTTGGTGGACCCTCTGAAACCTGCTTGCAGCCCCCCAGGGGGCCCCACACTCCTGGTGGAGAACCACTGCCTTAGCCTATGAATTACTGTTTAATGATGGCCCTCAGTAAACCCCATATAAAAAAGTGCAGTCAAGAAATATAAAAGTTAGTATATATGTTGGGACTACACCCAGTCAGATACACACATATGGTTTGTCAACATGTACCAAAACCACATGCATATAGTGCTCAGTATCATAGAAAGCAACAGAGGTTCCTCAGAATAAGTGCTACCTAGCCACTATTGTTTTAGAGTTAGTCTACACTGCACACTACTTCCAGCAGTATGTAGAGTACATACCTTGCATGCTGCCTAGCATGGGTATAAACAACAACAGAGATGGTGAGGCACTGCTTAGGCAAGTAAAGATGCACCTGAACCTACCCAAGACACACCTAAGCTGTGCATCCCCAGTCTATACTGTGATTTTTAGCTGTCTAGTGTCCCAGTGCTGAAGCCTTTCCCTGTTGCAGGGAGCTGCCCGGTGTCTCTCCCCACCATAGGGGAAGACTCTGGCAACAAGGAAAGGCCCTGGCAAAGGGAAGGCAGTGGGGAAAGGCTTCAGCAGCTCCCTGCTACCAGAGCCTTTCCCTGCTGCCTCCCCCTGCCCAGAGCCTTTCACTGACACATGTAGCTATACACCACAGTGTGGACACAGTCTGGTTCTCACGCGGGCATGTAGCTACACGTATCCTACACACCACTGCCAGTTTGTTACCATCTGCCATGAACCAGCTCCAAAACATCCATTTATGAGTCTGCTGTACTTACCAGCTTTCAGATGTCACCGGCCTTCTCTCAGAGAGAGACCTGTCTGTGTGAGGTATCTAGGAAAAACTCCCTCCAGTTGAGGAGCTCTTCTGGCATCAAGCAACTGGAATGCAGTCCTCTGCTCACTTCAAATCATTAACCTGCTTCTGCTTTTCTAACCACCACCTGTTCACCTTCTCTGGAAAGAACACTTATCAGAAATCTGATCCTAGCTCTACAGAGGCAGGCACACACAAGCCATTGCAAAACAATAGCGCAACTCAAACTTCTTTGGCTCAACACACACCGCCCTCCTGCACTTCCAAAAAGAAATCTGTTCAAACTACAGTACCAACACTCCCCTCCACTCCCCCCCACTTCCCCAACACACACTAGTACTGATACTAGAGCTGGTCCAATAACTATTCAAATACGTTTTCCAGGTTTTTCCACATTTAACAGATTTGTTTGTTCAAGGCCCAGTTTTGCTACACTTACTCATATTGAGTAGTACCTTACTTCACGAGTAGCACAACTGATTTAAACAGGGCAGAGTAAGACCCTTCAGCCTGAGTGAAGGTGGCAAAGTTGGGCTTTGAATATATACATTAATAATCCACCAGATCTAACTAAAAACAGACATCAAGTCTTTAGCTAAATAATTTTTAAATGTATTTAAACAGCTGGGTCTTTAAAGGAAATTTACACACAGTCACATTGTGGTTCCCTTCATTCCCACCCCACCTGAAGAAGCTAGTCAAGTGTTGTATATGGAAGGTGGGGAGGGGAGAATGGAAGGGGAAGAATCCCTTGAGCATTTTATATATATATATATATATATATATATATATATATATATATATATACACACACACACACACACACACACACACACACACACACATACATACACACACACACACACACACACATACACACACACACACACACACCCCTTAGTTTTCTTCTGTCACAAATGCATTTTTAAACTAGCAAGCAGAGTTGAACAAATTGCATTGTATATAGCATAGTGAATTACCAAAAATATGCACGTATGCATTGGGTAGCCTATCCCCACTCAAGCTTTATGTTCTACATAATGCTTAATGCAAACAAATAAAAAAAGTAGAGCAGCCATTATTTCTGCCCAGTTTTCTGCTCTCCTTCCTTAGTGAGTAGGTAAGGAAAGAGATGGGACACAGAGAGAAGTGTTTTGCTGGTGCTGTTCCAACAAAAACAATTACATTTCATACACTGAAGGACAGCAGTTGAAAACTGAATTTTCTTCTGCAGTCAATTCTTTGTAAAATGCTATTGCAATTGAGCACCTATGACTTCTGCTGATCTGTAGTGCATCACCTAAACGTGTCCAGACTGACAAAGGACAATAGTCAAGAAGTGTGATGAAAAAGCTTATAGCATGCACGATAGACCTGAGGAGAAAACTCAATTAATCAGCATAATTGACCAGCATAATTTGAATTTACAGTGGCACTTGTTATGTCTGTCTCTTTACAGTGGGTTTTCAAATTGTGCTTTCACTGTACCTATTCACACACCCTATTGTGCCTTGAGAAGGATTTGAGGATCCTAGAATATAGCATGTTTCAAAGATAATTTGCCTATTTTGTCAAATGCACCGTGTCAAATGGATTAACCCTTCTCACTGTATCCAATCTGAATTGCATTTGAAAGAAATGATGGTAAACTATGGGGGGGGGGGAAGTAAATGAATATTCTGGCCCTTGCAATGGCAGGTGTCAAACTACTGAAGCCAGTGACTTGGGATACTCCGAGAATCAGTTTTAAATAGACACTTTTCATTCTGCTTTATTGGAAGAATGTTCCAACAGTTGGGCTAGGACTGGGAAGCCCTGGGTTCAAGTCCTGCTTACCGAAGACTTCCTGTGTGACCATGGGCAATCTTGTGACCTCTCTGTGCCTCAGTTCCTCATCTATAAAATGGGGATAATAGCACTTCTACCTCACAGATGTGCTGTGAGGATAAATACACTAAAAATTCCAAGGTGCTCAGATATTACAACAATGGTGGCCATATAAGTACCTCAAATAGAAATAGGTCTATTTCAATATTCATACATAACTGAACATGCTCCTGGATTATTTTGCCAAAGAAATTCTGAAAGATCGTATGAGGCATTTAAAAAACACCATCTTTAAAAAAGAGGATCAATGCTCCTTCTCTCCGTTGTCATGTACTGCATGTTGCTCTATATGTATGCTGAAGACCAACTGTTTTATCTGTATTGTTAAAAACCTGATCTGGTGAGACCTGTATTAGAGCAACGAGGAGAGGGATCGGCAAAAGGCTGTTTAACAGAGTTGGCTTAATAAAGGGAAAGTAGAATTGCCTCTGGAACATTTGAGACACTCTCTTAGAAGAGGATGTTGTCTAAGGAGGTTTCCCTTTACAGCTTCTTTCACTTGGTGTTTTCTAGATTTACTTCTTTTGGAAAATAAGTTTTAAAGTCAGTGATATTCAAGACCTGAAAACCTTGCTGTGTCATTTAAATCTTCTGTATTTTGTAGTACCAGACTTATTTTAAAAAACGGTTGAAACTAATCAGAACCCAGCTTCAGTGAGATTGTTTAATGGCAAACAGGAAATACTGAAGAAGTAAAATATTCATGACAATATGATTCATTTGCTATGTGTAGCTGCCAAATGTAGCAGCTCAGCCTTTAGCCGAGGCTCAGACTTGAAATAATTGCTAGATTTATGCTAGGATTTCTGGCTACAAATCATACAAGAGATAAGGAAAAACCCACAATGGACTAATTAGTTACACAATTAATAGAGGGTAATTAAGAAAAGCGGCAACAATTTAGCTATTACTGTCAAAATCACCTGCTGATAGATTTGCCCCAGCTGTTAAACCAGGAACAATGTAGATCTCCATAACTATTTAGGGGAAGAGGAGCAGAAATCTGAGCAA
The DNA here is from genome assembly GCF_002925995.2 of Terrapene triunguis. Taxonomy (NCBI): domain Eukaryota; kingdom Metazoa; phylum Chordata; order Testudines; family Emydidae; genus Terrapene; species Terrapene triunguis. The sequence continues at coordinate 16,577,308 of NW_020664598.1, forward strand.
GTCAAGTTACAATAGTTAATTTTAGGGGAGAAAAAAAATAAATAAAAATCCTCAGAAATGGGCAGCTAACTAGAGAACCTTCAAAAGAGTTCGTTTGGTTTGGAAGTTATTTCCAGATTCTTTCCTTCTCTCTCTCAGATACACACACAATTTTTCTCAGCTCCATGAACAATAGGCTACCTTTCAACATTTCCCATACATCAGGTTACAATGTCAGCCTTGAGAAAAGCCCAGGGAAGTACTTTCATTACATTGCCATTGAGAAGCTTTAAGTTTAGGGCCACTTTCCGATCCAGTCACACACAAGTGACTATCTTTAGTTACACAGATGCAAATTAAGGGAAAAATTGGGCCCTTCAGCTCTTATTTGTGCCAAAGAGCCAACAAAATACGCTGAGAGGCAGATTTAAAAAAAAAAAACAAAAAAATTATTGTGTTCCTGCAGTTTTAATCTAAAGATACCACCCATGTTTGGTATGAGACAGGGTTCATCTTTTAGGAAATTTAGAATTAGAGCTATTCTTGCAGAAATAGTAACAATTCAGCCCCTAATAGTGCCAAATATCAGTGGACACTATTTATTTGTGCAAAGCACCAGTGTACTCAGGCTTTCACATTAGCACTGGACTCTTTCCTTATACACTTTTTCCATACCCCAGTCCTGATCCTGCAAACATCTACATGTGTTTAACTTTACTCTTGTGTGCAGTTCCATTAACTTCAAAATTAAATATGCATGTGTTTGCAGGACTGGAGCCTAAGTACATAGGCAGTACTCTGAATGGAATCAAATTCTAGGGAACAATGGTTATTGCATTATCCCTTACAAATCTGGAGTAGATGGGAGTAAGAATAATTACAAGGCTAACAGTTGATTCAAACCACTGGTAAGATTTTGTAAACTTTTTTTTTTTATTAAAATAGTCTTGTATTAATGGCTGCTAGTTATCACCTGCTAAGTGGAGACTTATTTTCACCTTATGACCACACTGATTAGTGTTGTACAAGTAGGTAAGGCTGCAATTAAGTTAGAAAGTCAAAATGAATTTTTAATAAAGTTAACATAGTTGTATATTTAAATTAATAGGCATCATAACTAAAATTCAAATTTGGAATGATCTCACCCACTGGTGTCAACTCATGGTTTTATTGCCAGTCTCATGCTCTTTGGTGTTTCTCTTAAAGCTCCAGCTCATGGAATCATGGTTATTACATGAAAATCTCAGTTATTTATTTTAAAAGTGATCACTTCTAGCCCTCATGGCTGCAGAGGTGGTCTGGAAAATGTGAATCCTAGAAGCTCAGATGGTACAATCCCACACTTAACTTTTTAATTGAGTCTCACAGTATTTTGGTGTCCCACTCATGATTTTTGAAGGCAGCAATACCACTGGCCCTGGGGCAGACCGGTTAGAGCTGAAAAGGACTCTGCACTTCTAGAAGAAACTGAAATACCTCTGTGGTGAGCTGTACTATGAAACAGTAAAAGAAATGTAAAGCGCATCCATTTGAAAATAAAAGTGGTATAGATGGACCCAACTGAAAAATGTCACTGGGGGGGGGGGGGACAACTTACCCCTAAACCTCAAGAGAACTTTTGTTTAAATCTACAACAGTGGCTTACTGGCCCACAAATGCCAGTTACGCTAATGTCATTAGCCACAATTACCCATTTCCTACTCACATTAAACCAATCTTTGATGGACTATTTTGGGCTTCATAGTCATTTACTTGAGTCCTGCTGAAGTGTCACATACTGTACAGAGAACTGTGGCATTTTAAGCACAGACAAAAGATTAGAAGATTATTCCATCACAGAAACATCATAATGTGCTCTTTTCATGCAACATGAAGCCAGACTTTGTCTTTAAGCTAAAACTTGCTTCCAAGTAGTATTTGTTTTAACAAACTGATTCTTGGGCAATCTGTGTATATAAAATGTATTAATTCCATTTGGTTTTATGAACTCTATTTCTGACTGTAACCTTTGGATGGCCTTAAAACACCCATTTTATAGCAGAAGGCAGACCAGGTCAGAGTACCTGAAATAGGGCCATCAACAAGTGAATAGCCTAGCCCTAGTGGAACACGGAGGTGCTACTATCAGAACTATTAACTCTGTCAGCAGTCCTTCCGTAGGGGTTGGAGGATGGGAAATCCCTAGTGGAGGAGGAAAGAAGGAAGAGGTGTCAGACCCTACCCAGCAAGAGGGGGGCAAACCTCTTGCTCAGTCTTTTGGTTCTGGTGATGGAGTGAGGGTCAGAGGGACCTGCCTCCCCCCCCCCCCACACACACACACTGACCAAAACCCAAAAGACTGGAGGGGTGAGAATAGTGGAGAGAGGGGTTTAAATTCAGGTTTCTGTTGCTTTGCCTAAATCTGTGTATCTTCTGTTTTCTGTGGCTATGTCGAGACTTCGAGCTAGAGATGTAAATTCCAGCTTGAGGAGAGACACCAGTGCTAGCTCTGAACGAACTAGTGGCTGGCAGGTGGGGCCGTACCACAGAGGCTACACATTACTTTTAGCACACTAGCTCAATCAGAGCTAGCGCAGCTATATCTCCTCGAACGCACACCTCTAGCTCAAAGGCTAGACATACCCTAAGCATAAAGTGTGTGTTTAAGCCTTTACAAAAGCTATCTTCCTCAGTTTAATGGTCACATGGTCCCCAAGGAGTTAAAAAATTGTGCAATGAAGTGCACACAAGGTTGAAGCTTGGGGTGGGGGGGGGGGGCTGTGCATAAACTGTTGGAGGAGGGCTTCAGCACTGGTCTTGAGGCTTAAGGCAGTTGGACTGCAGGGTCCCACCCTCCAAGGAGGAGGTGCCAGACAAACTCTACACCTGGGAGTGTGCCTAGAGGCCAAATCTAGAGCTAGCATATGGACACTGCTTAGACCCATTTGGCTTGCAAGCAAGTCGGATCCAAGGATTGGGTCCAATTATAACAGCCTGAGGACCATCCACAAAAGGGGATCTGTCAGGGCAACAACAAACAAAACCCATTAACCCCTCGGCAATGCACAAAGGATGCAACTATAGGGGAACAAAATTAAAGAGACTAAGGGGAAATCCAACCTCTATTCATGTCACAGACACAAAGTTATTTTATACTATTCTTGCCAATATCTATGTGCAATTTCCATTGACATCAACAGGAGGTGCCCAAGTACATATTGAGGAAAGGCTAGACCTGTGAATTTGGTGCATTTTCATGCAAGAGGCTTGGAAGTTGAACCCTAGGATTTAATTCAGTGGGCCAGGGCTTTCACCCCTTGTCTTTAATCCACCACAACTCTGAGACCTGATTATGCTTTAGCTCCATTCCACCTTTCCTCCTCCGTTATCCTTGAGGCATTTCAACATTGTCCCAGAGTTTTGGGAAGATCTCGCTCATTCTATCTGGCGAAATCTCACCCATACTGGAGCTATAGTCTATGAATAGAGGAGAGCAGAAGCGCCAGCAGTGTAAATCTCACAACAGCAGCATGTCTGCTGTTAATCAAGTAACCCATAGCGACATCTCTTGTTCAGTGTACCACAGAGAGTTCAAAGCTCAAATTTGCCTCAGCCGCCACTCATGTGTTCACAGAAACCAAACCAATCAATCAGTGATGTCATGGTCATCTTCGAACTCGAAGCACGAACAACAACATGAACATCCATGACACAACAGAGGGTCCTGTGGCACCTTTAAGACTAAACAGAAGTATTGGGAGCATAAGCTTTCATGGGTAAGATGACACACTTCGCAGTAATTCTTAGTACACCACCACTTTATTGCCCTGCCCCCACTCTACAGCTCTTGCCCCCAATTTTAATCCATTTTACTTCCTCCAGTACAATCAGAGCCAAGACAAACTGCTTTGAAGCTCATTTAAAGTCTTGTCTTTAGATGCCTGATTTTGAGAGCGATTGTTCCATTGTCAGTTTCTTTCAACTGTCCTTCATTTGCTTGTGCCTGCTCAGCTCCAACTTCCCTCCAATGAGCCCCTGAGCTTTTGTTTCTCCCCAGAACAATAGATATCTCCTGCTTCTAAGCTATACTGGTTTGTTTTATTACCTCAGCCCCACCCCCACTCCTGCCCCCTTTGTCAATTTTGTCCGTCAGTTGCATCCGCACTCCTAGACTGTACACATTCAGCCAGCCAGCAAAAAGAAACAGTCTTATTTGCTGCTTGGTTGTACAATACCTAACACAATGGGGTCCTGATCCTTGATCAGGTGTGTGAGCATGAAGGCCCTGTGGCGCTAGGTATTGTACAGTAACAGAACAGCAATTTATGCTGCCAAAGCCACCTACTGTTTAAAATGCCACTTCCTCTGATAGGGCATGTCTGCACAGAGAGTTAGTGAGTGGCAAGCTGAAGTGTAAACTGATAGCACTTTAGCCTGCTGTACACTAGCTGGCTGTGTAGACCTTGCTACCACGCACTAAAAGTTCCATAGCATGCTTTGACATACTATTTACTGCATAGTAGCAGGGTCCACGTGGCCAGTTAATATGCGGCATGCTACAGCACTGTGGATTTACACCCCAGATTGCCAAACGCTAACTCTCCATGCAGAGGGGCCCTCAGACAGATGCCATTTGCCTACAGCTAGTTCAAGAGGACATTTAACAGTCTTTTTGAATTTCTGTCTTCAGGTGTCAGAAGTATGCCAGTTTGTACATAAGTGCTTGAATTTAGACTGATGTGAACAGCTACAAATACGATTAAGAAGAATCCCTGTCATGTGCCCTTTGGAGACAAAGAATCATTCATATATTTTAAAGGGCAGAAGGGACCATTTATGATCATCTAGTCAGACATACTGCAGAATAGACCTTAGACTTCCACCATGGGGAGTATGGCCATACCTCTAATGAGTGAAATAGGGAGTCTAATGTCCTTCACGGAAAAGTCTTAATTGCAAAATTTCTAATTGATAATTTGATGCAAGTATTATACTATAAATGGTTCAGATTTTCTAGCATTCTTAAATGTTGAAAGGTATCTAGAATTCTAGATAAACTGAAACAAGGAAAAGGAGCCATTGATTTTGGTTTTTAAGTTTGGCTGAATTGTGTTTTCCCCTCCCTCTTCCAAAACCCTCCATTAGCTGTGTGCGTGTTTTAGGTTATATGGTGAGTCCAGTGAGTAAAATGGTCAATGATTATACTGACACTTGTTAATTAAGAGGAACAGATACAGCCAAAGTTTACCTGCACCTATTTGCCATACAAACGTTGGATAATCATAAATGGAATTTTGATTGAGAAGCTAGGAGGGGAGGTGGTCCATCATCAGGAATGAGAGGCAGGTGTTCCACAAGGCACTATTAAGAAGAGGTCCACAATATGAATACGTTTGACAACACCAGTTTTGAAAACCACATGTTGACAGACATGTGAAAAAGGACAACACTGACCAGAGAGCAAATTAGTCATTCCTTTTGCATCAATAGTTTGCCTTTTCCAAATGACCTGGGGAAACTTGTGCTGTAGTAGTAACAGCACAAAAGCAACATGCTTCCTGAGCAGGTTCCTTTTATTTTTCCAAACCATACACTTATTTTTGGCAACATCCAAACGTCTCATGTTGCCTGCACATTGAATTAGTTAAGAGGAACAGTGTTTTACATGCATGAGCCAGTTTCAACACTGTAGGCATGCAGCTAGTCCAGGAACTACTACTACTACCACCACCACCACCATTGCCTCTTCATTTCCCACCTTCTACCAAACATTCTAAAGGAAGTGGCTAAATGGGCATATTTTTATTATTTTGACATGTTTGGACGCAAACCTCCCTCTCTTACTAACCAGTCACTGATTTATTGACAATGACTTCATTAAGGGCTAAATCCTTTTTCTCCTAGAAGTTAGTGTTATGGGTTTGATAGGGGAAATTCTACAGTCTGCGTTAAACAGTAGGTCAGATTAGATGATCATAATGGACGCTTCTGGCCTTTTAAAAAACAAAAAAAACTTAATCAACCAAAGGGTGTTTTGCAGTTAGCTTCTGGTCATTTTAGTCCTAAATGCTGAAAAACAAAAAACGAACAGGAAACAAATGTGCACACTTAATGTTTGAGAAAAGCCGTCTGTACCAAATATACCAATGACAGACTACGTATCAAATTCAGTCAGGGTGTGATTCCAATAGCGTCAATGTTTTAAGTAAAGTTGGATGCCTGTAGTGCTGACAGGACCATTAAGACTTAGGATACCAAATTCTGCATTTTTGTTATTTTCACACAACTCTGAGTTGCTTCAATGGAAGGTATGTGCACATATATCTGCAAGCAGAATTTAGTCCATGGTGGTAATAATCTGCAAAATAACTGCAGACTGGGAAATTGTATAGCCAACACAAATTTCCAACATGGTTTCCCATAAAATAATTGCTAGTACATTCCTCAAATTTTTTGGAGAGAGAAAATATTTTGAAAAGAACTTCACCCTGTTCTCCCCAGCTTGTTTTCAGATATTACACCGGTCAGAATTTGTTGGACAATTCACCTAGTACAGTACCAAAAAAGAAAAATCTTGTGTATACCAGGGAAGTCCAATATATGACAAGCTTTAGGTCACAATGGCCTCCATTGTGTCTAGATACAGTACTGTAATTGCTGTCTGTATTAACTAATGCTCATTTTGGTTTTCCCTGAACACATCATATAGCAATCAGATATTCAATCACTACAATCCAATCAACCGTAATGCGGTGGGTGACTCACACCCAGGAGCAAGGAGAGCGGATGCCCAAAGGTAATTATTCATTTCCAGAGGCAGGAAAGAGAATCAGGGCACTGTTTATTTTGTTCAGAGCTCTCAGCCTCTATTAGATTTACTGTTTTAACACAGACATCCCTTAAAGCACAGCACGTTACTGAAGTCTCCTTTATTTCATCCCCTGCAATAAGCAGCAAATTTTAAAAAAAGCCCATAAAGTATTATTAGAATAATCCCATGAGATCATATCCATTTGACGACCTGAGGTACAGCAGCAGTAGAGGGAAATCACAATCTTTTCTGCTAGACTTTGCAAATACCTTGCTGCAGCAATACTGTACGGAATGCAGGTCACCTCAGTTCTCTGAAAGCACGACAGGGATATAACACGATACTGCAGTATCTAACACTGCTAACATGTAAGAGTCTGGCAGGCAATCCTATACAATGGGGAGGTATGTGGGGCAGAGGTGATCCAGTAATTTTTTACTCAGAGGAAGAGAACCAAGATAAGCACATGCTACGCATAATCGGCCCTCCCCATCAGACTTTAAAAAAAAAAAAAAACCCCACACATTCCTGTCATACATAAATATGAACTCTTTCCTCTAAAAATTGAAAAAAAAACATTTATGACAGTAAACAATCACTGGTCTATGTGCTTTAAGCAATGTCTCGCATTATCTACCCTCAAATGAATCCTCTTGAGTTAGCCTACCTACCTTGATTAAGAGAAGCCACACTGCAATATTGCACTCAGAATGCACAGAGCGACTGGATTAGAAGCGGATGGTTCTGTGAACTTGAGCCATAGCCTATATCCTCCGATAGGCCAGCCAACTCAAATCAAAAGCATCACCACACTTAAGTTAAGGGTTTAGTTGTGTGGTCGGGACTCAAGTTAGGGGCAACACTATATTTGATGCATTATTATTCTCTCCTTCTAGCTCAAGTTAACTCTGCAGTGAAGACAAACCCTTAGCTGTGCTCTTCGTAATCTAGGATTAACCAGATTTCTACAGGCCAGGGTTTCTCAACACATAGGCCATGACCCAAAATTAGGTCCCCAGAATGTGTCAAAGGGTCCCACGGCTCCAGTCCGGTGGGGCTGGCTGGGCTTGGCTCCAGGGGGCCAGCTGGGTCAAATTTGAGTGAGTGATGCTGCAAACCCCACATACTAGGTTGCAAAGCAGGGAGTCAAGACCAGCCAGCTATGTGGGACTGGAACCACAGGAGCTACCACTGCAGGGTGAGTGCAGAGTGGGCTCTGCAAACACCCACTAGGGCCTGCCACCATACTGGAAGCAGGACCTGACTCCCCACCCCCAGGGTCTGTTTACTGGGTCCTGACAGGCCATCAACATTTACAAATGGGTTCTGAGCCCAAAAAGGTTGAGAACCACTGCTGCAGATCACACGCCCTGCAATTTGCAGCCACCACTTTAAAATCTCTCCTAAGTTTCCAGTACAATTTTGTTCAGTTTTTAATTAAATGTCAACTTCTAATAGGCAAATAATTTGTACTGGTCCTTTGGGCAGTCACTTAAACCAGGTTTCAGTTTAGTTTTAAAATAATCAGATTGGCATTGAACGCATCACTATGAGTTACTGTAGCTCAGTTATTAGCACATTTGGATTTCACCTTACACCAAAGGCTGATGTGCAGTACAATCCTTAAGTGGGCGGGGGGGTGGGGGGAAGAGCTTGACTATTAGGAGGTGCTATTTTTCATTCACAACAATGAACTGGAATACTTACCGCCTGTCAATATACATTAGAGTCTATGGTATATCTCCCAAAGACTAGATATAACCTACAATGTTCCCTACATGAACAGATTCTGATGCCCAGGTCGGTGCAAGAACCATTGAGTGCACAGTGGTTACTCCAGTTCCTGAGTCTGCTCACTAGCCATACACAAAACTTACTAGTTTATGAAGAGCTTTTAAATACCAGCTGTATACAAAAAAGTCTAAAATGTGCTCTAATCTCTTCATAGTCTTCCATACAAGCCCATGGCACACGGGTAGTTTTTCTATTTGTCTGACACCCAGACACAGTACTTCTGATGCTACGAATGTTGTGAGAATTCTCCCGGCCCCTTACAGTAACCTAAGTAGCTGGCATATTTTTCAAATGCCTGGCATGAGACAAATATTTCAATATTTCTGTGACTCAATGCACACAATACCTGACAGGGTGCAGTTAGGTAGGGAGGCTTCCTCAAGGTCCAGCTAGCATTTTACGAAATATAGACTGCACAAGATCTGGCACCCTTCCTATCATGCCAACACCCAGCTTTACAATGCATTATGTTGTGCCTGAAGGCTAAAGTCTATGTTTGCAGAATAGGAGCTAGTCTGAATCACACTTTTCCCTGGGCAAAACTAAAGGAGAAAATTTCCCAAGTGATAATGAAAAGAAATCAAACTGGCTGCTCATTTAGTTGGTGTGGTCTTGTGATACAGGCACAGGGAGAACAGATTTCATCTAGGGGCTTACACTGGTGTGGTTGCCTAGGTGGCTAACTGCAAGATAGGGCCTAACATCCTTTGTTGCCTTGGGGATGTCAATGTAACCTGTCTGTCTCCATTTCCCTACCTGTAAATGAAGATGTATTTACTATAAGGATGTTGTGTGGACTGCATTTAGGAAGTAACATGTCTAGGAAGTCCTATATATTTGATGCATTATTATTCTCTCCTTAAGCTTTTGATATTGTTCTTGCTCAAGTAAAAAGTTAGCCCCTGCTCACTATTCAGTTTCTCCATTTACTCAGTGCTGCAGTGAACAATGTCCTATGACTGCAACGGTGTCACCATGGAAAAGTTATAATAAATTCAGCTTAACAGCATCACTCTTAAGGTGTACATTGAGGCAGTAGGTTAGAGTAGCAGTTGTATGGTTCCCTACACCTGCAATTCCCTTTCTGACCTCATTCACCTGATCTCTGTCCTCTTCTGCTTCAAATTTCTCCCAGTAAAATCTTGCTTCTAACACAAGGCCTCTTATTACAACATTTCAGCGGGGAGAGGTGGGTTAAGTGAAAATGAAAGACCCACAGAACTACGAGAGGAACGCTGACCACCACCACTTAGTCATATTTTTCTTGATTCCCATCCCCCATCTCTTGACTTCTCCATGTCTATTTGGAGAGTAGCTCCTTTCTGTAGGTACCTTACTATTTGTCTGTAAAGTGCCTACCACACTTTGGATACTATAGATGTAACATACAGCCCCTTTAAGCATAAACATCCCCATAACCATTGAACAGGACAAGAAATTTAAGTTTTTATGTATGAAATTGCAATGTATAGGAATCAAGCAGTATTTCTTAAATAGTTTGTGAGCCCCCTAGTGGCTCTCATGGTCCTTAATGTTTCAAAAGCCACCAGAGCCGTGGTGTGTGAATGCGTAGCAAGGCCTTGCACATATATAGTCAGTCAACATGATTACTGTGTTCATGGGTTTCCTTCATACTATGTATGTTGTGTAAGGAACAACCGGTGGGGAGGATGGGATCTAATCCAAGAGTGTAGTCAGAAAGAGGGTAACTGCAGAGGGTTAGTGAAAGTGCAAAGGAAACTATAGCCACTGGGACTGAGAGTTAGCTGCTCGTTTGGAGGAACAGAAGAGTTACTACCCAAGTCCTATACCAGGGGTGGCCAACCTGTGGCTCCGGAGCCACATGCGGTTCTTCAGAAGTTAACATGCGGTTCCTTGTATAGGCACCGACTCTGGGGCTGGAGCTCCAGGCACCAACTTTCTAATGTGCTGGGGGGTGCTCACTGCTCAACCCCTGCCCCCGCTGCAAGCCCTGCCCCCACTCCACCCCTTCCCGCCCCCTCTCCTGAGCCTGCCATGCCCTCACTCCTTCCCCCGCCCCCAGCCTCCTGCAAGCCACGAAACAGCTGATCAGGAGGTGCAGGGAGGTGCTGATCGGCGGGGCTGTGGGTGGGTGGGAGGTGCTGGGAGAGGGGCAGGGAAGCTGATGAGGGGGTTGCTGATGTATTACTGTGGCTCTTTGGCAATGTACATTGGTAAATTCTGGCTCCTTCTCAGGCCCAGGTTGGCCACCCCTGACCTATACACTACATTATATATATAAAAAAATATGAAAATCCCCCTCCCACTACAGAAACCCTATGCAAAATCCTTCAAGTAAACAAAAAGAGGAGGGTTAAAGGCTTAAAAAAAAACAAAACTCTTTCTCTGGTAGCAGTAGCAAGAGCACTAGCATATCATATCAACCTGCTCATAAACAACTTCTTAAAATTCCAGTGCAGCCACGGTCACTGATCATGAGTTTTATAAAAAGTTTGTTTGTATGAGGTTCACATGTGCAGGCAAATCTGAGTTGACAGTTTTGCTTTAACACTGTACTTTAAATTTAAGGGGTGGCAGCTGGCATTTCAAGCCTGAATCTGTGTCAAACAGCAAATTAACATACAGAGTTTGTTGCTTATCCACAACAGGTGAGTTTCTTCCTTTCTTATAAGGAGTAGTGCTCTGAGGCACGAGATATAGTGAAAGTATCACCAAGGATGGAGTCCCATGTTTACTACTTCTACAGTTTCCATTTTAGATGTGCTCAATATACAAGTATTTTTCCAACCTACAAGCCCAGCACATTCAGACTGGGCTCTCAGAGCCAAGTTGGCTCCCTTCATCCCCCCAAATCACCACCAATAATAAAGGTTCTGCAGGCTTAATTAAATGACACCTGTGTAACACTTCCCTCCCCATCCCTTAACTGCACAGGTGTGACTGATGGAAATCTAATAAATAAGCCTATTCAGGAGGCATGAGATGAAACAGAATCCCCAAACCATTTTGTTATTGCCATGTTGGCTCTGCAGAGCCAACAGAGAATCCAATAAAAATGTGTCATTAAAAAGTCAGAGACAACACTGAATGCACACATGGAGCATATCTACATAGTATGATGGGGCTATTTTTTCCCATAGTCTTTTCTCAGTTCCAAACCAGACACTTCTGTACAGACCCACTAACCAGGACCTGCCAAGTCTCTCACACCGGGGATTAAAAGGCTCAGACAACTCAATTTTGAACCTCAAAAACTAGTTCTTGCAGAAACAAGCACTTTTGGAAAAAACAAACAACACACCTAAGACTTCTTTTACCCCAAAGAGAATTTTAAAAGCCAACAAATATCCCTGTGCTAATGAATGAGACCTCCAGAGAGAAAATACCTAATCTACTTTTATTGCATAAACAGAGCAAAACTCCACCAAAACCAGAGTGAAAAGTTATTAACACCCAAAGTGTTAGTTATGACATGATAGAAACATTTGAAGATATTATTGTATTAGGTTATTATCGACCTGAGGGCCAAAATTCCAGCTTCATCAGGAGGTATTCATTAGCCCTTGTAATGTCAGAGCCATTTTGAAGTCTTGCCATTTGGTGAAGGAGGCTTTTGCTTGTCTTTTTCCATTTTTATTAGTTATTGTGCTAGGCGCTGTACAAGCAGAATAAAAGGGCACATCTTGCAATCAGTGAGACATTGCAAACCTCAGCCAGTCAGGCCTGGTCTACACTAGGACTTTAATTCGGATTTAGCTGCCTTAATCCGAATTAACCCTTCACCCGTCCACACTACAGAGCCAGTTAATTCGAATTAAAGGGCCCTTTAAATCGATTTCTGTACTCCACCTCGACGAACGGAGTAGAGCCTAAATCGATTTTGTTAATTCAAATTAGGATTAGTGTGGACGCACACCACCGAATTACTGTGTTTAAGGCCTGGTCTACACTAGGACTTTAATTCGGATTTAGCTGCCTTAATCCGAATTAACCCTTCACCCGTCCACACTACAGAGCCAGTTAATTCGAATTAAAGGGCCCTTTAAATCGATTTCTGTACTCCACCTCGACGAACGGAGTAGAGCCTAAATCGATTTTGTTAATTCGAATTAGGGTTAGTGTGGACGCACACCACTGAATTACTGTGTTTAAGTTAATGGGGTAGTGTGGCCGCACACCACCGAATTAATGTGGTTTAAAACCGAATTAAGGTGCTTAGTGTGGCCGCGCACAATCGAATTTATACAACCTGTTTCCCAAATTCGAATTATCTA
>NW_020664598.1:16590136-16676827 GCF_002925995.2 Terrapene triunguis
TTCGAATTATCTAAATTCGGATTAATCCTGTAGTGTAGACATACCCTCAGTGCGGAGGGAGAACCCGGGCAGGAGAAGAGAGTCAGGCGGGCGGGCTGGCCAAGCTCAGCGCTGGGGGAGAAAAGAGGAGGCGCGCGCGGGTTGTTACCTGCTGCTTCCTTCCGAGCCCCCTCTCCCGGCGGTGGGCAGAACCTGCCTCCTCCAGTGGGGACAGCAAAGACCAGGGCCGAGCTGTGCAGGGTCGGGCTGGATTTCCTCCGGATCGCCATCCGCCTGAAGTTAGCGCTCTCCGCTCCGCTCATCCTGCCGGGGCGAGGAGGAGGCAGCTCGCGCGCCCTCGCTGCTCAGCGCCCCGGGCACAGCAGGGCTCGCATCGCACCTGCCCGCGCTCGGGCTAGCGCAGAGGGGCTGCTGCCCTGGCGCTGGGCTCGGTGCCCACAGCGCCTCCCCCGCCGCAGAGGAGAGCCGCCGCCAAGCTGCGGGCTCAGCAGCCCGCTGTCCTGGAGCGCTGCGGGGGTCCGGCTGGAAGGAAGCCAGCGGCGCAGGGACCCTCCCCAGCAAAGCGCGCCCACTCCCTGCACTGCAGCTACCGCTGGCGTTTAACTCCAGGCCCTCTCTGCACCAGCCCTGCCCTGGCTTTGTAACTCCTCCTCCTCCCTCCTGCACCTGCCAGGTGAGTCCTGCCTGCGCTCAGCGCCCTCCCCCTGGGAGGCAGCCGCGCCGCTCTGGAAACTCTGCAGCTCCTCCCGCTCCGCCAGCAACTTCTCAGCAGCGGCCTCTGGCTCTCCTCTAGCTGCTCCGCTTGCCCCTCCCCCGCCCTACACACCCCTCGTCGGAGCCTTCCCCACCCCCAACTTTCCGATGCACTCGGGCAACTGCCAGGCTCTCAGTACCTGCCTTAAGCTCTCCGGCCCCCTCTCCTTTCCTGCACCACTAGCCCAGTGTTTCTGCAGCTGCAGTGCCACGGCACACACCCTGCCCAGGTAAAACCTTTGATCCTCCAGCTAGTAAACACAACTGCCCTTGATTTGCTGTCAGCTAACTTTCAGATTCCGCTAGTCTCCAAACCTCCCCTCCACTACTGCACCAAGAGACAAAAAGACACTTGCCTCCTTCCTCCCGGCTACAACTCCGCAAAGCCCCCACCCGCAGGACGGAGAAGCAGGCTCATGAGATAGCATCGGCTTCCGTTCCTTCTGATTTATGTTCTGCTTCCTGGACTTGCCTGTTCCTCTCTCTGCTGATGTGCTGGCTTCCCGAGAGAAGACAGAATAAGCATGCATGAACATGCCTGTACCCACACGCTAGCACCCATTGGATTGGGAAGCTCTTAGATCAAGTGAAACCTGCCTGATATGGGTATTGAGAGCCCAGGTAATCCAACCACCTGGTGAGGACAGATAGATCCCTGTCTGGGGGAGCTCAAAGAAGTGCGGGGCAAGTGAGAAGAAATAATGACCAATCTGTGCCAGCAAACCCTTTAGGCAACAGGGACAGGCAAATGGAGGAGCTCTCCCATACCCAAGGATTCCAATCCCCTCCCCACCTTTCCATCCCCAAACAGATCCTCCTCACCAGGCAGACTGCTTTCCCCACAAACTGCCCCCCTCCCACCGTCACCACTTATTTCTGATGCCATTCCTCAAAGATTTCTCCGTGTCTGTATTAGAAATGGGCCTTACCTTGTCACACGCCAGCAGGTCACCCCACCAGATATTTTTATATATTTATTTGTTTATTATCATTTTTATTAATTTGTCCAGATACAATAACCAAACTACCAGATTCATCATAATATCCAAAGTAAATGAAGACAGTTAGGACAAAGGGAGGGAAGGGGAAGTAACACATCTATCTTCAGGGTCTACATTCATTATAGATCTCTCAAAAGTCAGTTCAGATTGCTTTGAATGTTTCAGGCATTCCCTTTCTGTGGAGAGCCCATCTGGGCAGGGGCGGTTCCAGGAACCAGAGCAGCAAGCGCGTGCCTGGGGCAGCAAGCCGTGGGGGGCGGCCTGCCAGTCGCTGTGAGGGCAGCAGTGAGGCGGCCTTCGGCGGTGTGCCTGTGGGAGGTCCGCCGGTCTCACGGTTTTGGCGGCAATTTGGCGGCGGGTACGCCGAAGCCGCGGGACTGGCAGATCACCCGAAGAAACACCGCCGTATCCGCGTGACTGCGGACTGCCCGCAGGCATGCCGCTGAAGGCTGCCTGACTGCCGTGCTTCGGGTGGCAAAAAACACAGAGCCGCCCCTGCATCTGGGTCAGCCATATCACTGAGCTAGGCATCAGTATTTGGTGGGGATTGACTTTTCCATTTATGCAGGATTCTTTTTTTAGTGACCAAAGCTGCATGTTGGCCCCATGCTGCCTTGTTAGCAGGTAACTTCCAGGTATCAGGAAGATATCCAAGAATGAAACTTAAGGGGGAGGGCTCCCATCAATTTTTTTTTCTCTTGATTTATGATATACCACTTATGGGCGTGTTTATGTTCCCATTTAAACAACTATACTCTCATGTCCAATGGTGAGGCAAGGCAGCACTGCTTGTCAACCAAACATACATTAGTACCCTTTGCTGGAAATGTGTACAGGTCTGTCACATCTTACGCGCATTTAACATGCGCGATTTCAGCTTTACACGATCGTCAAAAACAAAACAAAAAGAGAAAAATAGCAATTTTAATACTGTACCTGTAGTGTGGGCAATTCCGCCCGCCATTGAACTCAATGTAATTTTGACTATACGTGGTTTTCGCTTTACGCGCTAACCGTGGAACAGAATGAGACTCGCCTATATGTTTGTTTATGGAAAATATGCAGCGCATAGTGCTGATAGAGTGTTCCGCTTGAGTAATTTGAAATGAAGTGTGTGTGAGACTGTCACATGCTCAGATAACACAGTGATAGCAGCCATATAAAAATCTAGACTGTAATCTCTGCCAGGGATGACTCAGCAGTATCCAGAGAGGGAGTGCCTCCATCGGAATAAGGGTTGGAGGATTAAGTATAAGGAATAAGTCACCCTAACATCCTGTCTAGCTATAGCTCAGCACTAATGTGGACACGAGAACAAATGGATATTGTCACGGAGTATGGGGGACTCAGGGCCCTGCACCCCTGGCTTCCTGCGATTCACCATGACTCTCAGCCAGCCAGTAAAGCAGAAGGTTTATTTAGACGACAGGAATACAGTCCAAGACAGGTCTTGCAGGCACAGACAACAGGACCCCCCTCAGTTAGGTCCATCTTGGGGTCCCAGGGCGCCCCAGCCCCCTTGGGAGGTCAGAGCCCTGTCTGCCTCCCAGCCACATCACCAGCCAGCTCCTGAAACTCTGCCTTCAGCGACCCCTCCCACAGCCTTTGTTCAGTTTCCCGGGCAAAGGTGTCACCTGGCCTTTAACCCCTTCCTGGGTTCTCATGTTACATGCTCAGGTATTCTCTGTCGGTCAGTCTCCCATCCCCCAGTGCAGACTATCCTAGCCACACTCCCCTGTCAGCATTCAAAGATCACATTAAGAACAGTCCCAGTTCGTCACAGATATAAACTGGCCGTCGGGAAGTTTAGGCTTGAAATTAGACGACGGTTTCTAACCATCAGAGGGGTGAAGTTCTGGAACAGCCTTCCGAGGGAAACAGTGGGGGCGAAAGACCTCTCTGGCTTTAAGATTAAGCTTGATAAGTTTATGGAGGGGATGGTTTGATGGGATAACGTGATTTTAGTCAATAGGTCAATAACGTGCCATTGCTGGTAATTAGTATCAATGGTCAATGAGGGTCTGGCTGGAGAATCTTGCCCGCATGCTCGGGGTTCTGCTGATCGCCATATTTGGGGTCGGGAAGGAATTTTCCTCCAGGGTAGATTGGCAGGGGTCCGCAGCATGGGGCAGGGGTCACTTGCTGGAGGATTCTCTGCAACTTGAAGTCTTTAAATCATGATTTGGGGACTTCAACAGCTGAGTCAAGGGAGAGAATTATTCCAGGAGTGGGTGGGTCAGCTTTTGTGGCCTGCATCGTGCGGGAGGTCAGACTAGATGATCATAATGGTCCCTTCTGACCTTAAAGTCTATGAGTCTATGAATCTAGGTGCAATTTTAATAAGGGATCCTGAGGGCCCATCGAACACCTCACTATGTATAAGCCAGTCATCGCTCTACCCTAAATTTTCCAAAGCAACTGGTGATTTGTTTGGATCCCAGCTCAGCACTTTACAGGAGCGTGATTTTTAAGAGCCAGATAGGTGCTCAGCATTTTCTGAAAATCAACCCCCATTAAGGCATCTCAAAGTTAGAACAAAACAAATCAAAGCTTGTCCTAGTTAAAAAAACAAAACCACAGCCAACACTTCAGGAACTAAAATTAAAATGACCACTCTAAATGTTGCAGTTTGTCTAAGAAATCTCAATGTGGAGCATGGAAATGCTTGCGGCCCAAAAACGGAGATACCCCAAATCACTGGCCACGTTTGAATATTTAAGTCCCTATGTCGCAGCAATACCAAAGAGGATAATATTTGTAATTCTTTAATATCAAGTTTTACAAATTCTTACAGCACAAAGAATCTTTTCCTTCACCCTGTGGAGATTGCAGATTTGTAAGCTGTACATCACAAATCATTACGTCAGAGCATTTGTTTGGCTGGCAGGCCAGTGAGTTTCCTACAACATAATATCAGGCCTGTCAGGTGTCTCTTATTTTAAAAAAAAAAAACCTTCATAAATATTTATTTTTGGGGACTGACAATCCCAAACAATATACAAAATAAAATCAAAATGGAATCCTCCATATACAAAATCCATAGTCAAATATGTAGCCAGCCAAGCCAAATCCTGCTGAGAGATTTGGGTGTTACATTGGTCATATATCCTGACCTTTGAACTGAATGCAGTGGAACCAACAATCTGACCTGCCAAGGGGAAATATACAATGTAAAAGTAGATCTATCAAAAGGTAGACTAGATCAGGGTTTCTCAAACTTCATTGCACTGTGACCCCTTTCAGACAACAAAAATTACTACAGGACCCCAGAAGGGGGGACAAGTCTGAGCCTGCCTAAGCCCTGCCACCTGGGGGTGGGAGGCAAAGCCAAAGCCCCACCTCCCCAGGCTGGGGGGGGCCAAAGCTGAAGCCCAAAGGCTTCAGCCCCAGGCAGGGGGCCTGTAACCTGAGCACTGCTGCCCAGGGCTGAAGCCCTCGGGCTTAGGCTTTGGCCCCGAGCCCCAGCAAGTCTAAGCCAGCCCTGGTGACCCCATTAAAACAGGGTCCCAACCCACTTTGGGGTCCCAACCCACAGTTTGAGAACCGCTGGACTAGATTTACTGATCAGACCAAACATCTCTGATCTCATGCACTCTGTTGCGTATTCCATATGAAGAACCTCTGATGGCAGCAGAAGTCCTCCACACAGAGTATCTGCAGGGTGGGCCGTAGAGAGCCATGTGATTAGAAAGAGATTTTATATACACATCAGTTAAATCAGAAAGCAAATGCAAAATCTAGCAGTTGAGGATGGTGTGTGAAACTGAGACGTATGCTGGTGGACTTCAGGTTCTCAAACTAGTGAATAGCCTACAGTGACAGTAACTTCAAACCTCAACGCCACTTAATAGCAGATGGGCTCAGTTCAGGAGGGGAGAAGTTCCATCTCCCTGATCCTGGGGCTGGATAGAGGCTAGAGTGTCCCACTATAGTTAAAAGCAGGGGAAGTGGTAGGGGACAGCACTAATGGAGCTATGCTGGCTTGGGAGTTGGACCAATTACACCACCATGTGTAAGTAAGCACAAGAGAATGGAAATAGTTTCATCTAAGGGCTGGTCCACACTAAGCCCCCAGTTCGAACTAAGATACGCAACTTCAGCTACGTGAATAACGTAGCTGAAGTCGAAGTATCTTAGTTCGAACTTAAAGATACTTACCGCGGGTCCACACGTGGCAGGCAGGCTCCCGCGTCGACTCCGCCTACTCCTCTCGCGGAGCAGGATTACCGGCGTCTACGGCGAGCACTTCCGGGATCGATTTATCGCGTCTAGACAAGACGCGATAAATCGATCCCAGAAGATCGATTGCTTACCACCGAACCAGCGGGTAAGTATAGACGTACCCTAAGTGTGAAAAAGGGTTGTAGCATCTGTGGTATGAATCATGAGTCAAAAATCATAGGCGCACCATGCTTCTCCATTTACATGTGTACCACACAGTACTGCAACCCCGACAGCATAATGTTGCCACACATACCTGTCATGTCAAACCACATAATCCACTGTTTAAAAGTATCCTATTTATCTAATATTGAAGCACTGAATGGTGAGGAGACAGCTGTTGGGACAAAAATCTGTGCTAGTCTCTCATATTTCAAGGTTCACAATGTCATACTGCTCCTAATGCCCTAGCTAGATTTCCTATTTCATACTGTTTGACCATATTTGTGAGGTGTGACAAGTACAGTCTTGAATAATCCAATGCGAAATAATCACTCTTGTTAGGCCTTGGACCCGGGTATTTCAACATCAACAGAAATGTGGTTTACATACTGCCAAATTCAGACCCTGTGCAGGTATATACAAGAGTGATTAGCAAGTGCAGTTATGGTTTGAAGGTGGAATGAGACTCCTTGAATGATGGAGGATAGAAGTTTGAATACAGCCCCAGGGATGCGGCTTGGTTTGCAGTATAGTTAGCAGTCCTTGCCATGACTGAGAATTCCAGGTCAGGAATTAGCTAGATCCTATGTGGTGACATTAAAAAGAAGTGGCTATTGGTCAGGGAGCTGGAGAACTATAGGGTCTAGTCAGAGTCCTGCAACCTTAACAAAGAATCATCATTATATTCATCACAACCAATTCCTCTCTTCTCTACCACAAGGAAGACTATAGGTTGAATGCTGACTGTTGCAGTGCTATGCTTGCAGTTCTACTACATTTATACACACAACTGAAGGACATCATCTAGACGAAGCATTCCTGCCCTCACAGCACCTTGGTCTCTGCTGCTATTTTCATCTTAAACACATTTTTCTTCCACAGAGTCGCATCTGGTCCATTCTGTGCATACGCTTATGCTTTATTGAAATCGTGTTGAAAAAGACTATATTGATCACTCCATGTTGTTACTGAAAGATTTCTGCTTGGAGGAAGTAATTACTGCTAATAAATTTGACTAGATAAGACTTGCTGGATGGCATTCTTATTTATCATAGTTCCATATTGGTTTTAGAAGTCTCGGAATATTCTTCATTGTCACTCCCAGTTTAATGAAGTCCCATCCCCAATTAAAGTCTGACATGTAGATACCATCAATGCATTTGTTTTTGATACAGATTAACTTAAGGTGAAGGCAAACTTTCATAGAGTCATATTCATAAATTGGAACAGAAAGAGAGCATCCTAAATTAGGGAAAATGCCATCTCCCAGCCCTCTTCCTGCTCCTCTTTCAATGAGAGCTAGCAGCAACCCCCAAAGCAAAGATTTTTGAAAATGATTAGTGATTTTGGTTGCACAATTTGAGACAAAGCGGTCTGATTTTCAGACAGTGGGTTATGAACTTTATGAAACACATTATGAAAATTAGGGTCTGTGTCAAGGCTCCTTCCCCACTCTGAACTTTAGGGTACAGATGTGGGGGCCTGCATGAAAACTTCTAAGCTAACTACCAGCTTAGATCTGGTCCGCTGCCACCACTTCCAATGTGCTAATTCCCTTCCATGGGTAGCCTTGAGAGACTCTTCACCAATTCCCTGGTGAATACAGATCCAAACCTCTTGGATCTTAAAACAAGGAGAAATTAGCCATCCCCTCTCCTTTCTCCCACCAACTTCTGGTGGATCAAGATCCAACCCCCTTGGATCTAAAAACAAGGAAAAATCAATCAGGTTCTTAAAAAGAAGGCTTTTAATTAAAGAAAAAGGTAAAAATCATCTTTGTAAAATCAGGATGGAAAATAACTTTACAGGGTAATCAAACTTGAAGAGCCAGGAGGAACCCCCTCTAGCCTTCGGTTCAAAGTTACAGCAAACAGAGGTAAACACCCTAGTAAAAGGTACATTTACAAGTTGAGAAAACAAAGATAAAACTAACACACCTTGCCTGGCTGTTTACTTACAAGTTTGAAATATGAGAGACTTGTTCAGAAAGATTTGGAGAGCATGGATTGATGTCTGGTCCCTCTCAGTCCCAAGAGCGAACAACCCCAAAAACAAAGAGCACAAACAAAAGCCTTCCCCCCACCAAGATTTGAAAGTATCTTGTCCCCTTATCGGTCCTTTGGGTCAGGTGTCAGCCAGGTTACCTGAGCTTCTTAACCCTTTACAGGTAAAAGGATTTTGGAGTTTCTGGCCAGGAGGGATTTTATAGTATTGTACACAGGAGGGCTGTTACCCTTCCCTTTATAGTTATGACAGCCTGTTAGTGGGGTCTCAAATTAAACACCCAAAATCACTAGCCACTTTTCATAATTATGGCCAAATCTTTAGCTTTATGTCAGATCACAGCCAGGAATCATGTGGACTTCACAGTTAGAAAGCTTGTGCTAATACTAGGGCTGTTGATTAATCGGTTAACTCACGCAGTTAACTCAAAAAAATTAACTGTGATTAAAAAAATTAATTGCGATTAATCACATTGTTAAACAATAGAATACCAATTGAAATTTATTAAATATTTTTGGATGTTTTTCTACATTTTCAAATATATTGATTTCTATTACAACACAGAATACAAAGTGTACAGAGCTCACTTTATATTATTATTTTTAATTCCAAATATTTGCACTGTAAAAATGATAAACAAAAGAAATAGTATTTTTCAATTCACCTCATACAAATATTGTAGTGCAATCTCTTTAGCGTGAAAGTGTAACTTACAAATGTAGATTTTTTTTTTTGGTACATAACTGCACTCAAAAACAAAACAATGTAAAACTTTAGAGCCTAAAAGTCCACTCAGTCCTACTTCTTGTTCAGCCAGTTGCTAAGACAAACAAGTTTATTTACATTTACGGGAGATCAGGGCCGGTGCAACCACTAGGCGAACTAGGCAGTTGCCTAGGGCGGCCAGTGGTTGGGGGCGCCAAAAAGCAGTGCCCTGGCTCAACAGGGAGGAGCCGCCTACGGAGGCACCGGAGAGCCAGAGCGTTGGTTTGCGGGGGCGGTGAGCCCCAGCCATGGAGGAGCCGGCGCGGTGCAGGTGGGGCAGCAGCCCTGCAAAGGTGGCGGCGCCCCCCACCCCTCCTGCCCAGGCTGCAGCCTGGTGTCCCCCCGCCCCCGGGGCTCCTGCAGGCTGCAGCAGATGCATGCAGGCGGCGGCCCCATGCGCTCCCCGGCTCCCCCCCTCACCGTGCTCGGGCTCTGCAGCTCCTGGGCATGTGAGCTGCCGCCGGGGTGCAGGTCCCTGAGCCTGCTCCAGGAGGGGCAGCGGTGGTGGTGGCTCACACTCCTGGGAGCCGCAGAACCCGAGCGCAGCGAGGGAGGAGCCGGGGGCGCACAGGGGCCACCGCCCGCATGCATCTGCTGCAGGAGCCGGCTCCTCCATGGCTGGGGCTCGCCACCGCCACAAGCGGGACGCTCTGGCTCTCCGGTGCCTCTGAAAGGCGGCTCCTCCCTGCGGAGCTGCTGCAGCGGCCCAAGCCTGGCAAAGCCAGTGAGTGGACTCGGGGCAGGGGCCGCTGGGGTTGGGGTGGGGAGGGCTCGCGGGGGGGCTGTGCACCCTCCAGGGGAGTTCAGGGGGCGGGGAGAGGGGAACCTGGTCTGGGGAGTAGACCCCAGGGGCCAGCCTGCCCAGGGGCTATAAAGGCTCGTTGGGATTTGCCCCTCAATGAACTGATGTGCAAGGAGGGGGGGCGCAAGGTGGAAGTTTTGCCTAGGGCGCAAAATATCCTTCCATTGGCCCTGCGGGAGATACTGCTGACTGCTTCTTATTTACAATGTCACCTGAAAGTAAGAACAGGTGTTCGCATGGCACTTTTGTAGCCGGCATTGCAAGGTATTTACATGCCAGATATACTAAAATTCATATGCCCCTTCATGCTTCAGCCACCATTCCAGAGGACATGCTGCCATGGTGATGATGCTTGTTAAAAAAATAATGCACTAATTAAATTTGTGACTGAACTTGGGAGAGAATTATATGTCTCCTGTTCTGTTTTACCCACATTCTGCCATATAGTTCATGTTATAGCAATCTTGGATGACCCAGCACATGTTCGTTTTCAGAACACTTTCACGGCAGATTTGAAGGTTACACTACTACAAAGAAGGTACTACTAATGTGAGATTTCTAAGGATAGATATAGCACTCGAACCAAGGTTTAGGAATCTGAAGTGTCATCCAAAATCTGAGAGGGACAAGGTGTGGAGAATGCTTTCAGATGTCTTAAAGGAGCAACACTCTGATGCAGAAACTACAGAACCCGAACCACCAAAAAAGAAAATCAACCTTCTGCTGGTGGCATCTGACTCGATGATGAAAATGAACTTGAATCGGTCTGCTCTGCTTTGGATCGTTATCGAGCAGAACCCGTCATCTACATGGACACATGTCTTCTGGAATGGTGGTTGAAGCATGAAGGGACATATGAATCTTTAGCAAATCTGGCACGTAAATATCTTGCGACGCTGGCTACAACAGTGCCATGCGAACGCCTGTTCTCACTTTCAGGTGACATTGTAAGCAAGACGTGGGCAGCATTATCTCCTTCAAATTGTAACCAAACTTGTTTGTCTGAGCAATTGGCTGACATAGGACTGAGTGGACTTGTTGGTTCTAAAGTTTTACATTGTTTTATTTTTGAATGCAGTTATTTTTTGTACATAATTCTACATTTGTAAGTTCAACTTTCATGATAAAGAGATTGCACTACAGTACTTGTATTAGATAAATTGAAATATACTATTTCTTTTGTTTTTTACAGTGCAAATATTTGTAATCAAAAATAAATATAAAGTGAGTACTGTACACTTTGTATTCTGTGTTGTAATTGAAATCAATATATTTGAAAATGTAGAAAACATCCAAAATATTTAAATAAATGGTATTCTATTATTGTATAACAGTGTGATTTTTTTAATCGCGCGATTAATCATGATTAATTTTTTTAATCGCTTGAGAGCCCTAGTTCATACTATACTATTCTATATAATACTAGGGTTGAATTCTGGCTTTGAATATGGGTTTGGTACTCCCACAACAACATTAAGAGCTAGGTTTACACATCATAAGACAGCCTATGTCTCATAGATATTACAAGTTATTATGTAAGGATCCATTTTCTGGTCCCATAGTTGGACCCTATTGTCCTGAGCCAATGTCCTCTTGAAGTTATTTATTACATTGGGATTCATTACATTGAGTTCAATGGACTTTTCAATAAGGCCTCCTAGGTGTGTGTGTGGGGGGGGAAAGAGCAAAGAGAAAAGAATCCTCCCATAACTTTCCAACAATTTTCTGACACCATATGGGGGGGGGGAAGGGGGAGGAGTAAAAACCATATGGAAACATGTAACTATAAAAACTAAATGCTCTCTCTCAGGTGCTCTTTTCCCTTGTTTTGTCCTCTAACTAATCCCAGCCTCTACCCTAGTTTGTCTTTACAGTGCAATACGTACAGAGAGCATGAATAAACTCCCTGGGGCAGGTGCTGTGTTTAAAGGGCCGTGCACATCTGTGATGCTATATACATAATGTAATAAATGTGGTGTATGCATAGAAACCTAACTAAATAATAGAACAAATGTTTTGAATTTGTACTTTACTAATACCAGGGTGAGGTTTTTATCTCCTTCTCCTCTAAGTCACTAAAAGAGCATCAAGCTGATCAAATTATTTGTAAAAGAAAAACCATCATTAATTAGACACTAATTCTGGAAGAAATGTCAGGTCACAAAACTGTTGTAACTTAATTTCTTTGTTCTGCCGGCAGTTCCCTTTCTGACAAAGAAGCCCTTACCCACCCTTGTTTATTCTCTGTACGACAGAGCTGTCAGCTACCTAGCGTCTCTCTTAATGAGGTGCATGGTACCTGAGCATAAAGTTTGACATGGGTATTAATAATTGATAGTGACTTAATATACAGTAGTGATTTTAAAGCAGCTGCAGTGTTTGCAAAAAATCTTCTAGTGGAATCTCATCCATCCTTGTTTTTGTTCCTTTCATTCTCACCCATGTTCCATGGATTGACTCAGATGTTTATGAACTGAGATTTGATTATTTGGAGCAGAAGTTGTGAAGATACAGCAAGAGCTGCTCCTATCCTTGCTTTATTACTTGAATTCAGCATTTAAAAATAGCAGGATTATTTTTACTTTATTTATTTACTTACTTATTTTAGGAGAAACATAGCTCACTGACAGCCAGACTTTTTCCTCTATATGCCTGACTCTATTTCTAATTTTGGGAACAGTATTTTCTGGAAACGGTATGTATCTGATTATTTCAAAGCTTTATACATTGCAAATGGGTGTGCCTTTATCATATGGAAATGTGGCATGATGAAAACCTTTATATGCAAACATGTCAACAGTCAACTTGTGGAACTCCTTACCTGAGGAGGTTGTGAAGGCTAGGACTATAACAGCGTTGAAAAGAGAACTGGATAAATTCATGGTGGTTAAGTCCATTAATGGCTATTAGCCAGGATGGGTAAGGAATGGTGTCCCTAGCCTCTGTCAGAGGATGGAGATGGATGGCAGGAGAGAGATCACTTGATCATTGCCTGTTAGGTCCACTCCCTCTGGGGCACCTGGCATTGGCCACTGTCCGTAGACAGGATACTGGGCTAGATGGACCTTTGGTCTGACCCAGTACGGCCGTTCTTATGTTCTTATGAACAGGCATAAGCCTAGCAGTGGTAGTTGATCTGGTCTGAGCATAGGACTGGGGTACAGGAACTCCAAAATTCCAATCCCACTTCTGGGGATGTGGACAGAATACTTAAAGGGACATGTTCAATATAATAGAAAATCACACTTCTGACTGAATTTGTTTTTAAACTTACTGTTGTTACAGGTACCAAGTTTACTGTGACTGAGATTGGAAGGGGAGAAATCTATTCCTCTGTTTTCGCAGTGTGCTCACTTTGAGCATCTCCTGCTCAGTCAGTCAGTTTCCCCTGTAATTTGTGTGTCTTTCACACAGTAACAGGGAAGAGAAAAAAATTAAAATAGGAAAATGATGGTAGAACCTCCAATATAGATACTGGGATTCAGGGAGAAAGTGTGGTACTTTAACTTAATTTTAGCTCATTTTTCTGATTTATTTTTCAAAGTCCGTGGTGTCTCTTCAACCTCTCGGCCTCAGTTTTTCCATCTGTAAGGAAGAGATTAATACTTGCTTCTAGGGATGTTGCGATGATAAATTCATGTGTGTAGAGTGTTAGAAGATGACAAGAGAAATATGTTGTTAATTGGCATTTTGCTTAGATATGAGACACTTTTTATAGCAGGCGTAGTACTTATTAAAGCATTTCCTTTTCAGTGACATTAGACTACACTGAGTTTGCTGATATTTTGTGCAATGGATTCATGTACCTTCCAGCTCCATAGGTTGCATGACTGCAGTTTGTGACAACTGAGTTATTTACATTAATCTTTGAATCATTAATCAACTGCTTTTTGAAATGCATTAGATGTTCAACAGTCTGACCCCAATGCTGCAATCTGATCTGCACAGGTGGACCCCTGCACCCATACTGAAGTTAATGGGACTTTAAAACAACACATGGGCCTGTGTTGATCAGATTGCACAATCATGGTCTAGGAGCCTGATCTGAAGCCCACTGAAGGCTTTTGATCAGACCCTAAGCATGAAAGCTGTCACAAATTATCCAACTTATAATGCAATACCATGCAGGTTGGGTGGCCTTGTGGCAGCCATGTAAGAGAGCTGGGCTCCTTTGGTCTTTTTCTCCTGGGGCAAGCAGGAGTTGGAAGCTGTGACGTTGTGCAGTCTACATGGTTTTATAAAAATATAATAATAAGTCAATATAATGTAACTGGGATAGATTTAGAGAAAATACGGTAAAGTGATATAATGTAACTGGGATATGCTTCGTGCAAAAGGTCTCTTGTAAGGTATCATTACAAAGCTTATAATCTACTGAGTATGATAATCTGATTTGTATAAATGTACCACTCTTGTATCTAAAACTAGAAATATAAAACATAACTCTGAGGGCCTATTGTAATTATGTAGAGTGTGGGCCATTAAGGATGGTTTGGAATCTTGATGACTCCCATTGTCTGCAGATGGCTGTATTTACCTTTGAGTCTTCCTGTATATGTGTGTGCTGGCAAGTGAGTAATGAAGTCTTGCAGTGACATGTGATCATGTCACCTGAACTGGAATCCATCTTTAACCTGGTGCTTTTCCAGTGAGGGGGGGTGAAAACCCAGAGGGACAAAGGATTCCCGCCTTATGCAAAAAATATATAAAGGGGTGGAAGAGAACAGAGGAGGAGAGGAGCCATCATGGAGAAGCCCCTAGATAACACCTAAGCTGGAACAAAAGCTGTACCAGGAGAAAGAATTGTGCCCAGGCCTGGAAGGTGTCCAGTCTGAGAAAAACTTACTGAAGCATCTCTGAGGGTGAGATTATCTGTATTTAGTTTGATTAGGCATAGATATGCGCATTTTATTTTATTTTGCTTGTGACTTACTTTGTTCTGTCTGTTACTACTTGGAACCACTTAAATCCTACTGTCTGTATTTAATAAAATCACTTTTTATTTAGTAATTTACTCAGAGTATGTATTAATACCTGGGGGAGCAAACAACTGTGCATATCTCTCTATCTGTGTTATAGAGGGCGAACAATTTATGAGTTTGCCCTGCATAAGCTTTATGCAGGGTAAAACGGATTTATCTGGGTTTAGACCCCATTGGGAGTTGGGCATCTGAGTGCTAAAGACAAGCACACTCCTGTGAGCTGTTTTTGGGTAAACTTGCAGTTTTGGGACAAGTGATTCAGACCCTGGGTCTGT
Organism: Terrapene triunguis; assembly: GCF_002925995.2. Classification (NCBI taxonomy): domain Eukaryota; kingdom Metazoa; phylum Chordata; order Testudines; family Emydidae; genus Terrapene; species Terrapene triunguis. The sequence goes on from NW_020664598.1 coordinate 16,605,102, forward strand.
GTTGAAGTGGACTGGAGTGTCTAATTCAGCAAGACGGGGTGCTGGAGTCCTGAGCTGGCAGGGAAAACAGAAGCAGGGGTAGTCTTGGCACATCGGGTGGCGGCTCCCAAGGGGGTTTCTGTGGTCCAACCCGTCACAGAAGCATTAGAGAGGTGTGTCTGTAGGGAAAGTGACCCCTTTGAACATGTAGTATTTGACTAACTCTAAAGCAAGTCTGCTCAGTCCTTTTTGTTTGGACAGACGGAGGTGCCCTGCTGTGGGGAGGAGCTTCATACCTTCTAGGAACACAATGGTCATTTTTTCTCCCATAATCATATTCTTTACCCCTCTTCGTGAGAGTAGGAGAACATGATATAGAGCCCAAACCCGCTGCATTCAGAATTCCCATTGAACTTCATGGGAGTTCTGGGCATACAGGGCTTGCAGTATTATGCCTGTAATTTGACTGATTTTTTTAATTCATCAGCTAGTGTGGCAAGAACTTAGCACCAGGAGTCAACATTTGTCAAGGCTGATTCACCACTCTGGCACTTCGAGTACAGAAGGTGGGAGCCCGCAAAGATTCTAAAAATTAATACTGGCCACTTCAGGCTTGTATTAAACTTCTAAGGTTACAGCTTTTTTCTGACCTTGGATGGGTAGATGCTGCCACCACCCAAGTGTAAAAACCCCTTTGAGACCCCAGGAAGGCGCACTTGGGAATTCTTTCCTGTGGGGTTCCCTCAAGCCCTTTCACCCCCGCCCCCCGGGGAAGAGTTGAGAAAGAAAACAAAGGAAATCAGCTGTTGCCACCAGCTACTTAAACAACATGTGCACAAACCAATTAGGGACACAAAAATCCAGTCCTGGTCTTAAAAAAAGTAAATTTTATTAAAAACAAAAAGAAAGAAAATACATCTGGAACTTAGCCTTTTTGCTAGGTTTAAAAAGAAAAACAATTACAAGGATTAAGTATCAAGATACCTTCTTGAGGTCCCGCTTAAAGGTTACAAGCAAAACAAAAGCACCTGGGGTTAGTACAGAGAAGTCCACAAGCCATAAAGAAATAAGAGATAAACCTAATCGCTTCTTCCTAGACATTTACTTACATATCTGGGGTTTTAAATTAGTAGTTTCTAGGTATGATCTGATGATTTTCATACCTGACCCAAGCTTTTACAGCATAGCTCCAGCCCTGTCTCTGCTCTCCGGGAGAACAACACAGACAGACAAAGGGGAAATTTTTCCCCAATTTTAAAAAGTTCTAGCTTCCTATTGGCTCGTTTGGTTAGGTGCCCACTGCCTTCCTTTTACCTATGGACTTTTTAACCCTTTACAGGTAAAGCAAATAGAGAACAGCTACTAACAGGGGTTTTATAGCTAACTGGCTGGCTGTCAATAAAAGGAAGCCCCCCCCCCTTCATTTATCACAAAATTCCTGATGGATATAAGCAACACTCAGCAACAGCGAACCCCTCAGGGGTAGAGTCATAAGAATTAACTGAAATACGCTTAAATGTCTCTTTATTCTTAAAGTTTGCTTGTGTGATAAAGCAAGCATGGGAGTTGAAATTTTTTCCCCCCTCTGGGTTTCTTTTTAATCCTATTTTATAGAGTCTAACTTCAAGGGTTTTCCCCTCAACAATAAAATTCTTTTACAAAATGAATAACATTCTTAATATGGCATGATTGTAACAATCTAATTTGAAAATTATTTGTGCATTTTTATTATCAGATGCTATATCTTATTGTTGGACTTTGATACTTTGGCTGGGGTACAGGTGAAGTCATGAAGAGATTTATAAAGAATAACCAGTGAAATATGAGTTATTAATTTACTTTGTTAGCCATAAAAAGACTGAGAACATTCTTCAAAGCATCAAGATTTTTTTGCCAGGTTATTAGAAGTTCATCACTGAGGCGTCAACATTTGTTACACATGCCTGTTCTGACAGGTCAGTGAGGTAATATCTTTTATTGAACTGACTTCTGTTGGTGAGCCAGATAAGTTTTTGCAGGGGAATTTCTGTGCAAATTGAGGGCTTTTATCTCCCCTCAGAGCACACACCCCACCTCCCATTAACAGACATAATTTATTTTTAATAGTTACCCAAGCAAATGTGGTTTTGGCCTTCCTCCAGCTATTTTGCTATGTTTCAAAGTGATGTTTGGTTTTAGATCCTTTCCCCATTTTTCCATCAAGGTAGTTTTATCTTCCAGATCCAGCAATAACTATTATGTTATGTGGAGCTCAGGGCCTTTGAGATGACTTTTCCTGTATTTAGTGTTTCTATCCTTATTAGTGGTCTCCTGACACCTTAGCTTTCTACATGGGATTTGATATAATGCTTTAGTTGCAAATAAGCCAAAACTGGTCTATTAATATTCCCTGTAACAGTATGTTTCCATAATGCTGTCCTTACAGAATGGTTGGGCAGTAGTTATATACACTTCTTTCCTCACATATATTATCTATTGATTATATAACCCTGGTTAAAATTCTGGATTGTTTCTGAAGGGTGTAAGCAGGGAGAGAAAAGGGTTACCTTGACATTATTGGCACAGACTGTGTGTGACAGTACTTACTGCATGTTTACATCACAAAATGCATTGCCATGTTTCAGCAGAGACACTAAGGACTGAATGTGGCTGTAGATAGAATTAGTTTGCCATTGCTTCAAGCCGTCTCTTTACGTGATCTTGCCAATGTCTCTCATCACGCATTCGGGGAAGCTTTCCTGCTGCTGCCTGTGATGGACAGGTTAGGTAAATAAACAGATCTTTCAGTGCCAGCCTTCTACTCGAGAAAAGGAATGGCTGGTAACTTTGAGATGACTCAAAGAGGTGGTGGTGGTGTGGGACACACATGAAAGACGTTGAATGAGGATACCTTCAGAGAAGTTAAGGTCAGCATTGTCAAAACTATCTGCTATTTTGGGTGCTCAAGTTGAGAGGCCTGGGGCCTGATTTTTCAAAATACTTAACATTTTTATCATAGTTTACATGTTCAAAGCATAGTTCCCTTTGACTTCCGTTGCAGCTGGGAGTGCTCAGCACTTCTGTAAATCTGGCTGCATGTATCTCACATCAGGTGTCCAGAAAATAAGGAACACACAATTAGGGCCCCTCCCCCTCGCAAAGATCTGGGCTTAAGTGACTTGCCCAGAATTCACTCAGGAACTCTGTGACAGAGGGAGAGATAGAATCCAGTTCTTCAGCGTGGCATTCAGATACCTTACCATGAGGGCAATCTTTCTCTTCCACTACTCTGATCATTCTCCGTTTCTGTTTCCCTGCACCTGTTTCCCTTTGTCTGCTCTATAGTCCTACCAACCTCTGCCTGCTTCACACTCCTCTGTATTCCAACAAAACAGGTTGTTTCCTCCACCTCTTTGGGTGCCAGCAGTAGGGTTATTTAGAGCCCAAGAGGAATTGTCTCTGCTCAGTTTTGGTGGCTGGTGTCACAATGGGAATGAGGATGAGAGATTGCAGGAAAAGTCCTGCTGTCCTTGTGCAGCCCTGGGAAGACGCTCAGTCTGGTGAGCACATAGAAGCTGTGAGGAATGTTCAGTGGATACAGAATCTGCTAAGCATGTGCAAACAGTGGGTTTTATTTCCTTTTCTCTCTCTCCAGAGGCTTATAATATTAGAAAAGTTTGGGCAGATTTTTATGGGGAAAGCAAAAAGTTCCAATCCTCACACGAGGCATGACCCAGCCTGCCAAACTTCAAGTCCCTGTTCCACATCGTGGAAGCACTCTAGGGCTCCTCAATGAAACTGTAAGGATTTTTTTTTAAAGGGTATTTTTCTCTAACCTTGTAAACAGGTAAGCCACATTAGCTGAAACTTAAACATAAAATAAAAATTCATCATCCTGAGGTTGACAGCCATCATGGAACATTTCAGCCCAACTAGTATACATTTGGTAGTTATTATAATGCAAAGTTACTCTTTAGGCAACCTTAACTGAAGGCAGCTTTCAGAGTAGCAGCCGTGTTAGTCTGTATCCGCAAAAAGAACAGGAGTACTTGTGGCACCTTAGAGACTAACAAATTTATTAGAGCATAAGCTTTCGTGAGCTACAACCCACTTCTTCTGATGCATATGCATTACAGGCAGCAGCAGCACTGCCTGTAATGAATACAGAAAGGTTGGTGAGTGGTGACCTCTCTACCTTTATCTAGCAGGGCAAAGAAAGAGGACAGATAAGTGGGAAGATAAGCAACAGTTCTCAGGCTGCTGGCTGCATTTATCTTCACAGACACAGACAAATCCTTTTACTATAGAAAGGACCCTGCCACTCTGGTCAAAAGAAATACATCCTTACTTCTACCTGTCCCCAAAGTGTCAGGGAGAAAAGGGTTACTTCAGCTGTCATGTAGGCCAAGCCTGGTAGGCAAATCAATCCCTTCTACAGTTTCTTTCTCATCCGGTTGCCAATGAGGCTCATCAGCATTGCGGTGGGGAACACCTGCCTATCAGCAGAATACGGAGTGATTGGCTGTTTGGGAAGGATTTTGACCAGCCTTGCTGCCGGATCCTACTCAGACTTCCGCAAGGGAAAAATGTTTCTTGCTTTGCAAGATGTTTCTTGCTTTGATGTGCAGGTATGGTTTGCTGCACAGTATTCCTAACCCAATTTTCTGCTGACTTCAGCTCTTCCTTTGCTTGCACATTGCTTGAGGCCAGAGATTTGCATTTTGCAGAGCTCCACAGGATGAAGACCCTCTGCAGATATTGGTGTAATTCAGAGATTATACGAATTTCTGGAAACACTATACATGGATTTAGTCCTTACTCCAATGTCTGCCTCAATTGCAGTAAAAGGAAACAGCAAACCATTTCTATTCAGGGCCGGACTAAAGTTTTGTGGGCCCAGAGCTAAATATATTTGTGGGCCCCCATGGGACACTAAGCAGGAGCGCCAGAACCTCCCCCTGCCCCGCCTCTTCCCCCTCCCCGCCAGGCCCTGCTGCTCTCCCTCCTCCCCCTTCCCCATCACTCCATCCACTCCACCTCCCTCCCATCTCTCCCAGGGGTTTAAGCAAAGTGAATGAAGTCACTGCATGCTTTGCCTTTATATGGCCATATACTTCCTTTCTGACAAACAAGAAAACTTAATCACATGGACCAACTATCCACTTCCGGGAAATGCAGGCATAAACACGCATGAAACGTTCCCCCATAAATAAGCGTAGTTTGGTCCTTCATAACCCCATACAATTTTTGACCGCTCAGTGCATGGCACCTTCTAAAGCCAGATCTTAATTACATTTATTACTAAATAATGTCTTAATCTGATAAATAAGAGTAATTGATTTTTGGATGCCAAAGACATTAAAGACTTCTGGACATGGTAACAAACTCTACATAATTATAAAATTATAAAATAAAGCAATATATTGTATATATACCAGAGCAGGATTAGAATTAAAATCCTTGAGATTTCAATATTTGTACAGAGAATAAAATGCACAACTTCCAGTAACAACAATAAAAAACTCACGTCTAATGCTCTTTTCACTGTGCTGAAGAGTGTGGGGTTTATTTTTTCCCTTCATAGATCACTATTTCTTAATTTCTGGGGGGGAGCACAGGGCTGGGTTGGCAGGGGGCTGTGGGTCGGGAGTGAGGGGTACTGGCAGAGCTGTGGGGGACCCCAGGGCTAGGCTAGCAGGGGGCTGCCCAGGTTGGTTCCCAGAATGAGGCAGGAGCCAGGAACAAGCACGGCGGGGGTGTCAGTCCCCAGAGTGAGGCAGGGGCCGGGGACAAGGGCACAGTGAGGCGGAAGTGGGGTGTCGGTCCCCAGAGCAAGGCAGGGGCTGGAGACAAGAGCACACGGTGGGGGGAGGGGAGTCAGTCCTCGAGCGAGGCAGGGTCCAGGGGCAAGAGCACAGCGGGGTTGTGGGGGTCAGTTGCTGGAGCGCGGCAGCGTCTGGGGGCAAGAGCACAGCGGGGTGGGTGTGTGGACAGGATTCTCCTGGGTGCAGCACGGAGCCGGTACCTACCTCTCTCTGCCGGAGCCAGGTCCTTGGGAGCTGCAGTCCTCCAGGCAGCAGTAGCTGCTCTTCCCACCCTCCTGGCGGGGAAGCTGATTGTGCTTCCTCCTCTAACTGGACTTTTAGTGGACTGCCAGGTCCACCTTCCGACCGGACTTTCCGGTCGAAAAACTGGACACCTGGCAACAGGGGCACCGGAAGAGGGGCCCTGTCACTTTTAAAAGTGGGAGGGCTATGCTTCGTTTTTCCTGCCATAAGGAGCAAGGGCAGGGCCTTGGGGAGAAGAGGCCAAGCATGGGTGGGACCTCAGGGAGGAGCAGGGCCACCGTCTGGGTGCTGGTGTGGGCCCCTTCTGAGTGTGGACACAGCACCATTGTAAACCTGGTACTGTTTCTATCAATTCTGATACTTTTAAAAGTAACACCCCAAAAAAAGCATACAGCAAACAACTTACAGAGACAGTAAGGTAGAAGAGAGATAGAGAGAGCGCATAGAATTAAATGAACAAAAAATGGCCAGTTTATTTACTGGGACAGTAATACATTACACTGTAATTTTAATGGGAACATAATTATATGTATATTGGCTTCTTTTAATTGATTTCTTCAGCACTGGATTGTTTTTCTCAACCATTTGACTGCGTGATCATACTACACATGTACAAGCACGTACTTTATAAATCCCTCACAAGGCATTCACCTATGATTATCTATAGGTATAAGAAACATGGCAGGGAAGGGTTAACATGGGGATTATGTTAACTTGAAATACAAATGATGCATTTTTGGAACGAAGAACTATTCAACATTTTTTGCTTTTAAACAAAAGGTAGCAACAAGAAGAGTTTCTCATGTTCAATATTTTAGTCAATGAGCACATATACTTTTGTATTCTTCATCATCCAGAAACACTCCATCATTTAAGCCCAGGAAGGCATTACAACATAATTTCAATTCAACATAGGAGTAGCCAAGTCATAACAGCAGTAAACATACAGTACACAAATTTGTATTTGTCACAAACATCACCAATGTTAAAACTATTTGGAAATTAACACAGCAATTGGTATGGTTTGTTAGATACAGATCATCATGCAAATGGAAATGTTCAGTAGATTACAAAAGTCACAAAACATCAGATTTATTTGTTTTTTACATTTTTTTTTACAAAGGATCAAGTTAATTAACCCTTTAACAGTCAAACCATAGGGCTTGAGATTAGTAGGGCAATAATTAATGAGATGCACTTAATTTACCCACTGGCATGGTGCACAAAGCCATACCTGTGAATAATAAACAAACAAATAAATAATAATAATTAATAACAAGAATAGTAACCATTTTAAAAGCTAGATTTTTCTTATTTCTTCTTCACAGCTGATTAAATGAACCAGCTAGCAAGCCAGTTCATTTGTGTCAGCCTCTTTTGTTCATTAATCTCCAGCACACCTTTTAAATCAAACACAAGTTTTAATAAAAAACCATTTGTTTAACCATGTTTACTAATGCTGAGAAAAACCATACAATAATCTCCACTGTTTCTATTACAGCATAATAATGATGAGCAGAACAAACACCTCCATATAAAGACAGTAATTGAAACCCAAGGCCCTATCACCCAGAGTCTGACAACAAATTAACTACATTTATAGAATATGGGCATTATGTCAGTTTGTCACTTTGTTGACTTTAGATTTAATAGAGGGGGATTTTCAAGAACTCCACAGGAAAGAGATTAAAATGCAAGGAGGATTTAAGCCATACTTATGATGTAAGGTACAGACTCTGTGTAACATCCGTCTTGCATTTCTGACACGGGGAGTAAGGGAATCATACAAGAAATAAGAATTCTCTAGCTTCATCATCATGCTTAAGGAAAAGGCTACATGATTTAAAGAATCTCATGCACAAACTTTATATTGCATATTTAGGTGCATTTGTGCCTTAAGGCTAAAGGCAATTAGTTGCTTTTTTGTGTATTTCTTTTTCACAGAATATTTAAAAATTAAAAAAAACCCCAACATTCATCAATGGTGAAAAAAGTTCTGAATACTGTATATCTCCTTAAGACATACTGCATGTACAGCAGGAGAAAAACTGAAGTAAATTGATGGCTATTATTTTTAAAGAGGTAAATATAGCAATGATCATGCTTCAAATGTAAAACATCAGTGCCTGCCATTTTCAAATAAAGACTTCTTTAGTACAGAAAGAAACAAATTTACTGCAACTCCAACGGATGTACATCTATCACTTGAGAAAGAGAACAGACCTCTGAAGAGCTTGTGTAATCTATAACCTCATTATGCACTCAGTCCATTTCTACTGAAATTGATGGCAAAATTCCTCCAGTAATGCAAGGTGAAGTTCTAAAGTAGCTAGCATTATATGGGCCCAGTTCTGCTTGCATTGCATCCAGTGTAAGCAGGATTGCTCCCCATGTAACTAGCTGCTTTACGTAAACACTGATACTAATATGATTTCAGGTTAGCAGCCTTCATTGGCGGTCTTTATCATCTTTTAAAACACCCTCCTCCTTTTGCTTACAGATATGTATGGCAAATGGTTAAAACCACTCCATATTTTTAAACAGGAAAAAAACTGAAGCATAATCTTGGCATTAAAACTCTCCACCTTATCTTAATAATAAACAGTTTCAGTCTACTAATCCTACTGTATAGCTATAATTACATTAATTCTACTTGGGTTGAATAAGCATGGAGATGCCAACCTGTCAGAGATCAATTAAAAAGGATCTCCCTGCTGCCTCTTACCTAGAAAGCAAAGACTCTTACATGATTTGAGATGGGAAATGATCTATATTTTCTCTTTCTATAAAAGTCTCAAGGTTACCTTCTGACGCTGGTAGAAAATATATTCTTCCCCACTCCCCTGTTTTACAATTTTCCATTAATTCACTTTCTTCTCACCTTATATTTTAATTTGATTTACACGGTTTATTTTGTTTTCCTTCCACAAATTTCTAGTAACTGGCTGTTCAGACATGGATCATTTGTTTCTACCAGGAAACAACTCTCCCAAGGTCAGAAAAAAGGACAAAATGGTCATGCATTTATAGGCTACCTGACAACCAAAGACTCCAAGGCCCTCTTTATGAACAATAGCTGCATTTCAAACATGAAAGTCTGGACAAGCTTTTGAAAGGCGTTTCTTTGCTGTGGGGGATACACATCAGCATTTCTAAGTATACCCAGCCTCTAAGAATATATGTATTCTTTTTTTCCCCTTCATTTTAAAATCAGGATAGATGGCAACGTGTTAGGAATGATTTTTTAAAATGGCTACATAGAACATTTTGCCAACATTAAAAACAAGTTGGATTTTTTGTGTTCAGAAACAATTCCTACCAGACATTTGGTAAAACTTTACATCACTAATTACTATCTAACCAAGAAGCCTTTATGTTTTCTGAAGGTTAAGATACTTTTTTTTCCCCAGTGAACTGACAAAAGAGGCAAGACTGCTCTGGGGCCTACAAAGCTTTATTTCTTACAATGCAATAACCACAGTCATTTTTACATTTAAGTTGGTTCTTTCCTAGATCTCTTAAATTTCAAGCATGTATTCTTGCTTTATTATATTTAAAAAATTATAAATTGATTAGGAATTAAATTAAAGCATTACAAGAGAATCAAAACTTTAAAAAAACCCACTTATTTCTGTAAAACATGATCAAAATTTCTAATCCATGGAACACTCTTCTATAACTCTTGATCCAAACAGGCATACCATTACAGTATTTCAGAGTTGCTAATTTTACTTTGCAAATCACAATTAAAAATGAATATACTATTCAATGAATATTTCAAAACAAGTATTTTCTCCACAGATTCATATCTATATAAAAAGAAACTAAAACATATAGGATTTTTTTAAATTTGTTTTTAAATTAGGGGGAAGAAATATTCTTTGTAGTTTCAACAGATGTTTGGATATGAAAACAGGAGATAATATTCTAATACAGTTTACAGCAACTGTATACAATGTGGCAATGCTAATTCTTTTCTCACTTAACTGATATGCCGTAGCTATCTTTGTTGGACACAGATGCTACCACTGAGGAATAATAATACACTGATCTAACATCGTCAGGTGTTCTGAGGTGCTTTTTAAAGGCAACATTTGCCCAGACAAAACAGTTCTTTAATAAAAATCTACATAGCAGCTAATCTTAGTGCCAAACAGCATGATAATGCTAAACAAGTTTTATCTGACTTTTCTGTTAGAAGAGTAGGTTAAGTATGGCACTAAATAGTTATGTGAATGCAGTACAAGAAGGATCATGTGAACATCTTGGAAACGTATATAGAAACAGTGCAAAGAGTTGTTAGGTTGGTATGATCAGACTTTTACATGAATTTGTTTCTATTTTCTCCACCTCCGATTCTACACGTTTTGTTATATTAGCTCAATGGCTCTGACAAGGTTATATAGTGTACATTGTTGATTACATTAGAATACTTCTATTTACAGCACCTTCATTACTGGTACTATGGTAATGATTGTTAGGCACACTGATTGGCCACTGATTCTTTCCTCCACTTATGTACTGTACGTTATTACATTTGGTAAGCATTGTTAGTATTGGAGGACTGTGTTCATTTCCTCAGATTCAATTATATTGAATTATTCCAACTATATATGCAACAATTTTTCTTTTTTAATTGCTGCAAATAGTAAGCTGTATTTGTATTTCCATCTTGTGGATCATATTAACACCGCAGAGAAGGAACAGACAGAAACATGGAAATATCAACGCCTGTCTTCTTTAAATAAATTAAGGCCACTGACCAAGAGCAAGGAGTATGCTAATTAGCAACGAATGGGCAGTACGTGTATTTTTCCATCTTGATGATCAGATAAGAAGCCCAAAGGTGCTAAGACACCACAGCTTATTTAGCTACTTGCCTTGCTGTCAGATTCTGTGCAAAATAAATTCAGCTATCCTTCATTTTGCTATGAAAATCCACTACTCTGCAACACAGCTTTATTCAGCGTTTAGAGGAGAGAATCTTTAACTAGGAACACTGTGCACCATAGGTCACCTGAGTATTTGTCATAAACTGACAATGAGCTAAGGTTCTGTATTTGTTAATATTTGGCAAGGGAAAAAATGCACTACAGTAAAATCCTGCCATTTTCAATCCAAGCCATTAACCCTACATGCATGAGGTATTTCACCATAGAAAATCTCACGCTAAATGTATATAACCTCACCATTCTTACTCTTTATCCTTTCACTGGTAAGGCCTCAAACTAGTACCCTCAATTTGGGAGCAGGAGAAAAAAACTGAAGATTTTAATCAACACACAACATTTTACTTCATGTTGTTTTAGCTTTTCTTTCTCAGATACCAAACAGAACCCTCCCCCCCCCCCCGAAAAAGCACCAATTCATCTACTTGTCTGAAATGCAAAAATATACTTAAAATGCAAGCAAATAACTGAATGAAAATCAAAGCATCATTCTTTAATCTCCTTCTTAGGTTTAATAGTTAGCTTCCAGTGAAGACCTAGAACAAAACCAGCAGCTAGTGTAATAGAAATTAGAAAACAAGTGCATAAACAATATCAGTGCAGCAGCAAAATACAAAGTCACTGTTAACATTCCAATTCACCCCATTTTCATTGTTTTTGTGCAATAAAAAAAATAGGCCATACTCTCTGGCCAAGATAACAATCATCATTTTTTTTAAATACTAACTCAACCATTCTTAACTTAAGTTATTTCTGGTTGTCTTTTAAAAATAAAATGTATTAAATACAACTCTCACCAAAAGGAGAAACAAAACAAAACAAAAAATCCCAAAACCAAGGACCACATTTTATAAACACAAAATTATGGTGCACATAAAGTAAAAATAACTATCACACCCTTAATGACAGAAAAGAAAATCTGAACTGGTTCATATGGCTGAACGTGGAGAATGTGAAAATAGGATTTTGTAACATATTTTTTTTAAATATTGGCTTAAGTCACTCAATATTTCAGAGTAAAGCCAAGCAGCTGGGAGGAACATTTTGTCACTTTGTTAAATTTCACTAAACTTCAGGTGTGATAGCAAAGTTTGAATATAATTAGAGGAACTATAAAAAGTCTTCTTGACAGGCAGGGCTCTGTGCTTTGTGTTCTTCTTCTCAACCAACACTCGGTTGCCAAAACGTTGGATATGAATCCAGTGTTGTCAACGCAGCAACAAGGCAGGATTGTCTACTGGATCCTTGGGAGCAACTTATATCTTTGTTGTGTGTGCTCCACTCATTTGTTTGTTTGTTTTTTCTCTTATGTTGCATCTGAAGATTAGGGATAAGGAGGAGGCTTGGAGAGACAGTTGAGCGGGGCACACTGAGAGCTGGAATGTGGCTGCTCTTCTGGAAGGGCTTCATTAGGACTGAAAATTAAAAGAGGAGAAAAAGTGCTTAAAACACATGGCCAAATCTTTACACGAACATAAACAAAACAGGTGTGGGCACAGATTTTCAAAGGGGATGAAACTCAGCTTGCAAATTTGCACCCTCCATTTAATTCAGGCAGTGATCTGCATATGTAACATCCCTAATGTTCACATACAAAATGGCCCTTGCACATGTAAATCAGATGCTGAAGATGTCCTGCTGTCCAATTAGCACCACACTGGCACAGATATAGCAGTTTCTAGTAATATCCTGGATAAACCTTATTGAATTAAATTAAATCTTATTGAATTAAGTTTAAGTATCTTTGGTGCCCATTGTATTAAAATTGCAAAGTTTATACATGATTGTGGGGTTGTATGTGACTTCTCTAGTGGGGAGACATGGCCAGTATAAACCTTGGGAAGTGTTATGACTATATTAAACAATATACCAGACAAACATAAGAACGGCCATACTGGGTCAGACTAATGGTCCATCTAGCCACAAAGTTAAGTGGGGTTCCTAGGAAATACCTGTATGGAGGTGAATGCAAATTACCACCTTCAATTATGCAAAGACCCAACCTTCTGAAGCTTTCCCCTAAGGAGGGGACCCATGCTCTGGCTGATTATCTATTCACAGTTTCTGCACACTGAAGACCCAAACTGTATGAAGGAGTACTTGTTCTGAGCCAATGAGGCTATTGACTTGTAACCACAGAAAACCGCCTGTTGGGGTTTGAAGAACTGACACTTACCAGAGCCCTTTTTGAGTTGGGGTGATCTCTGGTAAACTTTTTACACACATGCTACTTCCATTTATTGTTTTAATATGTTTTTTCTGTAAAGCTTTTACCTTCAGAAAAAATGTGCTTGCTTAGAAAAAGCTGTGTGGTACTTTATAACCAGGGATCCTAAAAATCTGTTTGCGGCAGAAAAACACGGAATTTGTGTTTTTACAGAGACTCTAATTTTTACATTTTGTGAAAAAATAAAAACATATATTAACTATTAGCTAGATTTTACTAAAAGTACCAGTGTCACTTATTCAGTGTGTGCAATCTCCCCCTCTTGTGGTTGATTTTTGAATGCGCTTTAAATTTACATAGCTAAACATACTCCAATAAACTGCTTCTGGCATATACTGGTTACTCAATGATTGGTAGGGTTTGTGTTTTAATGCATCTCAAATTTCACTTCAGCCGGTGAGTAATTAAAGTTAGGACAAGATACTGAAAACTTTAAAAATCACCCCTAAAGACCATGTCACTATGAATTTGGTAAGGACAAATTTCATATTAATGGTTCTGTACTTGTATGCAGCAAGGCTGTAGATTACAAATTGCAATTCTATTAATTTTATTTTATTATAATGATTGATGGCACTGGTAGGCTTCAAACTTGCTTAAAATTTGTAAATCTATCAATAAAACATTGTGTTCAGCTGATTCCTATATATATTGTGGCTATAGGGTGACCAGACAGCATGTGTGAAAAATCGGGACGGGGGTGGGGGGTAATAGGAGCCTATATAAGAAAAAGACCCCAAAATCAGGACTGTCCCTATAAAATCAGGACATCTGGTCACCCTATGTGGCTAGGAAAACAAAAATTCAGCATTTCATTTTAATCATGGAAAACCACAGATTTTAATTTTTTTTTTAATTGGAGAATTTTGGTTTTTTTTATCGTGGAAAACTAGGATCCCTGCTTATAATTGGGTAATTACACTGTTTATAGTCTCTGAGGAGAAAAGCAAAGCAGGCCTGCTCAGGCATTCTGACTCTACCAAACAGAGATAATGTCTGGGGACATGGAATCCTGAGAGTGGGTGCCCCTGGTGGACCATAGAGGGGAAGACAGGTGATGTTGCCCTGAATTGTGACACACAACTTCTGTTTACATGCTTAGATGAGGAATGTTGTGAGGGGAAATGAATGCATGGGCAAAATGGGGGGATCAAATTTAAACAGCAATTCACAAGTGCCATTTGATTTGCACACTAGGGATTTTATATGTTCATATGATGATCCATACTAAACTGAGGGTGCCAGTTCAGAAGCAAGGTTTCATCCGCTTTGAATACAATGTACCAACTAGTGAATTTGTTCAAATCCACTGAAACCTGATCAGCACCACTGATAAGTACCCTCTAATGCAGGGGGTTCTCAAACTTCATTGCACCGGGACCCCCTTCTGACAACAAAAATTACTACACGACCCCAGGAGGGGGGACCGAACCCTGAGCCTGCCCGAGCCCCACCACCTCGGGTGGGGGCGCCAAAGCCCAAGGGATTCAGCCCCAGGCAGGGGGCCTGTAACCTGAGTCCCGCCACCCACGGCTGAAACCCTTGGGCTTTGGCTCCGGCCCCGGGCTTCTGCTTTGGCCCTGGACAGTGGGGTTTGGGCTTTGGCTTCAGCCCCTGGGCCCCAGCAAGTCTAAGCCAGCCCTGGTGACCCCTTTAAAATGGGGTTGCGACCCACTTTGGGGTCCCGACCCACAGTTTAAGAACCGCTGCTTTAATGCTAGCAACCACTTTGAAACATCCCCAAGATTTCCGGTAATGCTTTGTTTGGTTTCTAACCAACTTTGGTTTGTCGCTTAAGACAGGTTTCATTGCCTATTGTTTTAAATACTAGTCTAGAAACAATATTCACCCAGGGTAAACTTCACCCCTTACAGCATCTCATTTGGCCAGGCTGTCTTTGCAGGGGTGAATTGCACTGCCAGAAAGCTTTTACATCTGAGGCCTGCTTGAGTTACAGTCCTTAATTTTTCAAGTAAAGCATCAGGCATATCAAGCTTCAGATACAGTATGTGAATAAAATCAACCCATAAACACCTGCCGTTTTTCAGGCTGTCTGGGAAATGTCTTTTTTTTTTTTAATTATTTTTTTTTGACTCAGTATGTATTATAGCAGGGGTAGGCAACCTATGGCATGCGCAGTGGCACTCACAGTGCCTGGGTCCTGGCCACCGGTCCGGGGGGCTCTGCATTTTAATTTAATTTTAAATGAAGCGTCTTAAACATTTTAAAAAACGTACTTTACATACAACAATAGTTTAGTTATATACTATAGACTTAGAGAAAGAGACCTTCTAAAAACGTTAAAATGTATTACTGGCACACAAAACCTTAAATTAGAGCGAATAAATGAAGACTCGGCACACCACTTCTGAAAGGTTGCTGACCTCTGTATTATAGTCTGTCTGGCAAGCACAGTGAAGCACAAGTGCCCTTGAAACTGCACTGTCTGACGTATATATTATCCTTTCAGGACAGAATTTTGGTGCATTGCAGATAGTGGCTGAGGGACTGCAATTAGTCTGCTGTTGGGAATGGATCAATTAGAAATGCCAAAGGTATTTATAGCATGTTGAAAAGGCGTAAATATGCACATAAAGGATTTAATTAGGGAAACCAAAAAAAAAAAAGAAGTACTGGTAGTTCCATTTGTTCAAAGGCAAAAAAGAATGTGGTACGTCATCACCACTGTGATTTTATTATGGCAGGCCACAGTTTTCAAATTTGGGAAGCCTAAGAGAGTTTGGTGCCTCACTCCCATTGGAATTCAATTGGGCACCTAACTCCCCTTTAGACTCCTCTGAAAATCCCTATCTAGCATGCCTAAAGTTAGGCTCTTAATTCCACGTTTAGGCCTTTAAACAGAAGACGCCTGATTATGGAATGAAACCTGCAAGGTGCTGGGTACCTTCAACCCCCACAGGCTTCAGTCACTGTTGAGGGTGTCCAGCACCTCGAAGAATGAGGTTCTCTAGGAGGGACTCACCAGGGGAAGCAGGGTTCAGCACTTTTGAAATCAATCCATTTCTCTTTGGGGGCTCTATCCTGCAATGGGCCGAGCACTGATCCAGCCAAACACTTAAGCACATGAGTAGACCCACTAGCTGGGTCAGTGCCAGAATGCTCAGGACCTTGTAAGATTGAGCCTCCTAACATATGGAGTTCGAAACTTAACTCTAGGAACCTTGGCTTGTATATTTTGGCTCAAATATTTTCCTCGTTGGATTTGTTTTACATTGAAAAAATTCAATGTAATTTACTATGATGGTACTTTCCTTTGTATTGTGGTTAGTGTGATGCAACAACATGTAAATACAGAGCTGGCATTAGGGGAGGGGTTTGAATTAGCTCTTTGTCTATTCTGGTCATCCCCAATAAAGGGAGTGTGTGTGTATGGGGGGGGGGGAGGACACAGAAAAGGGTGACATTTAGGGTGAAATTCATCCATTTACTGAGAGCAGCACAAGGCCTCTGAACCTCTTAAGTCTTCAAAATAGGGCTTAAGTGGGACTTAACTCAGGCACAGCTCTTGTTTTCCCCCTCAGTGAAGGAGTGAAATTCACCCTTAAAGTAGCAGGTGATAAGGATTTACTACGAGGTGGCCCCATAATCCTAGAAAGGTCCCATTTTTTCTAGGATTCCTGTGATTGGTTGATAATGGTAGTGGAACAGAAAGACTCATGCAAATGGTCTCCCACAGTATTCTTGCCAGCAAGTTAAAGAAGTATGGGCTGGATGAATGGACTATAAGGTGGATAGAAAGCTGGCTAGATCATTGGGCTCAATGGGTAGTGATCAATGGCTCCATGTCTAGTTGGCAGCCGGTATCAAGCGGAGTGCCCCAATGGTCGGTTCTAGGGTCGGTTTTGTTCAATATCTTCATTAATGATCTGGAGGATGGCATGGACTGCACCCTCAGCAAGTTTGCAGATGACACTAAACTGGGAGGAGTGGTAGATACACTGGAGGGTACGTATAGGATACAGAGGGACCTAGTAAAATTAGAGAATTGAGCCAAAAGAAATCTGATGAGGTTCAACAAGGACAAGTGCAGAGTCCTGCACTTAGGACGGAAGAATCCCAGGCACTGCTGCAGACTAGGGACCGAATGGCTAGGCAGCAGTTCTGCAGAAAAGGACCTAGGGGTTACAGTGGACGAGAAGCTGGATATGAATCAACAGTGTGCCCTTGTTGCCAAGAAGGCTAATGGCATTTTGGGCTGTATAAGAAGGGGCATTGCCAGCAGATCGAGGTATGTGATCATTCCCCTCTATTCGACATTGGTGAGGCCTCATCTGTCCAGTTTTGGGCCCCACACTACAAGAAGGATGTGGAAAAATTGGAAAGAGTCCAGTGGAGGGCAACAAAAATGATTAGGGGGCTGGAGCACATGACTTATGAGGAGAGCCTGAGGGAACTGGGATTGTTTAGTCTGCAGAAGAGAAGAATGAGGAGGGATTTGATAGCTGCTTTCAACTTACATGAAAGGGGATTCCAAAGAGGATGGATCTAGACTGTTCTCAGTGGTACCAGATGACAGAACAAGGAGTAATGGTCTGAAGTTGCAGTGCGGGAGTTTTAGGTTGGATATTAGGAAGAACTTTTTCACTAGGAGGGTGGTGAAGCACTGGAATGGGTTACCTAGGGAGATGGTGGAATCTCCTTCCTTAGAGGTTTTCAAGGTCTGGCTTGACAAAGCCCTGGCTGGGATGATTTAGTTGGGGATTGGTCCTGCTTTGAGCAGGGGGTTGGACTAGATGACCTCCTGAGGTCCCTTCCAACCCTGATATTCTACGATTCTATGAAGAAATAATCTGTATCCACTGATGGTTCTGGTAGAGAAAAAGCATAGCTGGAAGAGGGGATAAACTTCTGTCCAAGGTAACATCCCCTGGTGGAGTCACAATCTTCCTCATTAGGGAAAGTCCTGATGATGGGGGAAGAGCAAAGATATTCTCCAGTGTGATATAGGTCTCTGACCTTCTTGGAGTGCAAGGGGTCTGATGCACTCATACCAAAGGGGTCAGAAGAGGCAGACTTTGGGCTTGTCTACACTTGAAACACTACAATGGTACAGCTGCAGCACTGAAGTGTAGACACTCACTACAGTGATGGGAGGGATTCTCCCATCAACATAGGTAATCCACCTCTCCAAGAGGCGATAGCGAGGTCGACAGAAGAATTCTTCTCTTGACCTAGTGCTGTCTGCTTAACTACGTTTAGAAACATTTGGTCAATTTATTTTGTTGTTTCATGTTTACAGTTTTGCTTGCCTCTGCATATTTCAGCTAGAACCTGATTTGGAAACACTATAAGAGATTATTTTCTTGCTGTGTTTCCAACTAAACCAAAGACAGGGTACGTTGGATAGCTTGAAAATTTGCATGATAATCCATCTGAATTTCTAGGCCCCAAAAGGTCTGGATAAGCAGTCACATTTTTAGATGTTTATCAAATTGTTTGTTTTCTTCTTCAAGTGCTGGTCCCTATGTGTAATCCACTGTGGATATGCATGAATTCCATGCAGTGGTGCCAGAATTGGGGGGAGTGAGAGGGAGCACCAGGGCCATCCCACTTTTTGAAATGCCCTTGCTCTCCTCATGCCTCCAGTCAAGGAGATACAGGGTGGAGTGGTCTGACTGCCTTTCCTGTTCCTTCCTAGCCATACCCATGAGGCGCAGAAACTTCAGGTTAGAAAACACCGCATGGAGAAGGTCATGAGGCCACAACTGGACCCAGGTCGGGGGACCCCCCTGTACACCCCACCTGCATCTATATGGAATGCACCTCCCACCACGAAGTCTGACTGCTACAGGGGAGTCTGTATCCACAGACCCCCATCAGGGTCTCATCAGGAAGGCAGAGAACACTCACACAAACATAAAAGTAGGTTCCTTTCTAAGTCAGTTATAAAATCATCTAACACAATTGTGCATAAGTCGAGCAAACCTACTCTGTCCACCTCTAAGGATTGTGGAAACTCAGGAGTGTGGAGTTTTCACACCCCTAAATGACATAGTGGGTACAACTTAACTTCTGAGTGCAGACCTAGCCTTTGTATTGCTATCACCACCGGTGGAGGTATTTCCGATCGCACCTAAACAGATGGATCCCGAGATTTTGACTTGGATGGTACTGGTGGAATTGGTGCTGCCAAAACAGGTCCAGTATCAAAGAAGCCCTGGCTTTATGGGCTTTAGAGTCCTGCCCTGGGACTTAGTACATCCTAAATCCTTAGAGGTGGACAGAGTAGGTTCGCTCGACTTATGCAAGGGCATTTCAAAAAGTGAGTTGGCCCTGGTGCTCCCTCTCACTCCCCCCAATTCTGGCACCACTGCATGGAATTCATGCATATCCACAGTGGATTACACATAGGGACCAGCACTTGAAGAAGAAAACCAACAATTTGATAAACATCTAAAAATGTGACTGCTTATCCTGACCTTTTTGGGCCTAGAAATTCAGATGGATTGTCATGCAAATTTTCAAGCTATCCAAGGTACCCTGTCTTTGGTTTAGTTGGAAACACAGCAAGAAAATAATCTCTTATAGTGTTTCCAAATCAGGTTCTAGCTGAAATATGCAGAGGCAAGCAAAACTGTAAACATAAAACAACAAAATAAATTGACCAAATGTTTCTAAACCTTAAAGTTTCAGGTTCAATTCAGTTTGAATCTTCTCTTAAATTTATCATAGGAAGTTCACCAGAAGCTATTTACAAAAGCTATTTGTAAATTAGAATTACACTGGAATGAAAACACATCTGTGGGGATGTGTAATTACAGTGTGAATTTCAGAGTATGTCCAGGATAAAGTAAAACCCTACATAGGTGCCATTTAAGTAAAAGAGCTTGTGCAGCCCCATTTGAGTAAAGAGCTCATGCCACACTTCATATTTGTGTTATGGTGAGGAACGTAAACTATTTTGAACATGACTAGACTTGAGATATCGTGGGATGCAGAAAACGTTCATGTGAATTTCAGTCATAACAAGACACTCTGTAGTTCCAGGTTAGAGGCCTAGGGAGGTCACATTCCTGCAGGCATGGTAGGAGGGATTTGTAAAAGCATGCACACATCTCTCTGTTACAACTGAATAGGCAATTTGCTCTTCCCTCAAATGCCTTCAGTTTTTATTCCAGATCCCAATTATGGTACTCGAAGCAGTAAAAATTCATGCCATCATGCTGTTGTGCTGATAATGGAGCTGTTGCTGTGTTTTCTCAGTGTGCAGGACACAGTCCAGGATATGCAGCTATGTGGCCTAGGCATGCCTGATATATTTATGAATATTTATGATTGGCATTACACCCAACAGCGCATGTATATTCTTATCAAGAAGAGCATCAAACTGCTGATGAAACTGATAATCTTTTCAAAGCCAACAGACAGGCTGGATATAGGTCTACTTGTTTCTTGTGGGATGACTAGTCTGGATTTCTGAAAATTATTAACTACACAACTCTAATTTCCCCTGTACCCTGGTTTTGAGTTAGGTGGACACTGCAAGAAAATCTTCTCACGCAAAGTTTCCAAATCTGGTTCTAGCTGAAGTATCCAGAGGAAAGCAAATATGTAAACAAATGAACAAAATAAATGACTGATCTTTCTAATTGGGGAGAGATCTAATCCATGTTTACACGGTCTGGATACCTCAGCACTTTACAAGTGTCCTTATTTTCCCCTCTCCCATAACATGTGGAGGGGATCCTCAAAGCCTATGGAAACCCCTTCACTGACATAGCACAGGACTGGGGCTTTGCACACCACGAGGAGGAGGGGCACGTAAACAGCCACATGAAGTGACATCTACCCACTCTACATTCATAGGAGTTTACTCACGTAAATTAATGCTGACCCTGTTGTCACTAGCTTATGAAGTATCCCTCCTCTGCAAGCTGATCTTCCCTCAAGGAAGAGATCAGGGCAGCCAGTGAGAACTACATGAGAGCAGAGGTCCTGAGACAGGGTGCGGAAGAAAGGTGGCAGGAGGGAAATCAAGGATGGGCTCTGCATGGATGCTTTGGGCCTCTCTGTGGATTCTTCAAGATTGTGATCATTTATAGTTTAAAAGGACTAACTCCCTGTTCTCTGCACTGGAAAGTGCAAGGAGCAAAATGGGACAATTCAGAGGACCCCGGGACTTTCCATTGGACTTGCCTCTCTCCACACTTTTGTTTGCAGTACAGATAATATACCCAAGTGAATTTGCAATAGTAGCAAACGTGGTGTGGTTCTTCCGTTCTGGCAGAATCAGATCTGCAAGGTCTGACTAACTAGATTAGATTCAATTTAGTTTAGGCTAAATATAAAACCCAACTGGGAAGAGTGTCTGTTCTACGAGATGCATTGCTGTTTGTTCACCGGGCATATAAACGCACTGGCGATATGACAGATACATTTCACAGCTGGCATCGCTGCACTTCGTGCTTGCAGAAGAACTGATGAGCAGTTCTGTGCTAAGTGATATTAGATCATTTGGAGCATGTCATTTCCCTGATAGGAATTGGAGAGCCTTGCAAAGTTCTGTTCACTCAATTAGCAGGGGCAAATTGGGTTGTTTTTTGTTTTCTGAGGTGCAGACAGGAAAGCAGAGACACAAAGAGTTTAAGGGACTTCCCCAAGGTCATAGAAGGCGTCACAGTGACATAGCAGGGATTAGAATTCCCTGGCTTCTAGTCTATTGGTCATATCTCACCTGTTCTCTAACCTGATTAAAGGGAACTTCTATATGTACTGTAATGAAGTTCATCTTTGGAGGGTGGGTAAATAAATAAATAAATAAATAAGAGGTTTTATTATAAGTTAGGGGCAGATATGAAAAATAACTTCGCATTCTCCAAATGAGCAGGTTAAAACATGGGTGAATATCTTGCACAAAGCATATATTGGAACCTTCACCTATCCCTAAAACAAGTGTACCCTATTTATTTTCTGTAGATTACAATTTATATGGCAAAAAAACTTTTCAAGTACCAACTGCTTTAAGATGACCTTTTTGTTACATTTTTCAGTGGCAGGTCAGTAAAACATAGTTGAAACGTGATTTACGCACTTTAAAAACTCTTGTGTGGAGATGTTTCCTCTTTCAACCCAAATGTTTTGATTAGTTTTTTTAATAATACTACTTAGAACTTATATAGCATTTTTTATCCTAAACATTTCAAAGGTATTTAAGTTTCATTGTCTCCATTTTACAGATGGGAAAATTGAGACTCACCAAGAGGTGAAGTGACTCGCTCAAGGTCATACATGGAGTCAGTGGCAGAACTAAGCCTGGAGCCCAGGTCTCCAGATTCACAGGTCCCTGTTCTAATCACATGACAACACTGCCTCCCACTGACTCAGGCTAGGTCTACACTACAGCGGACTTCCGACCTAAGATACGCAACTTCAGCTACGTGAATACCGTAGCTGAAGTTGCGTATTTTAGGTCGGCTTACCTGGCGGTGAGGACGCGGGAAAGTCGACCGCTGCCGCGCTGCCGCCGACTCCGCTACCGCCTCTTGTCGAGGTGGATTTCCGGAGTCGACGGTAGAGCCATCAGGGATCGATTTTACCGCGTCCTCACGAGACGCGGTAAGTCGATCCCCGATAAACCGATTGCTACCCGCCGGATCGGCGGGTAGTGAAGACGTAGCCTCAGAAAAATTAAAGACTAGTTTGTTTTTTAATGTAGAGTCACCTGACACTGTTAATTCTGCTGTCCTTACTCAGGCAAAAGTCTCAAGAATTTCATCCAAAATATATTAATTTTGATGTCACTGGGAAATTGTCTGGGCTAAGGAGTGCAAGACTGAGCCCTAAATTATTTTCCTTATTTTTGATATATGTACAAGTAACGGCTTCCCTAATACACATGGGGCGGGGGGGATCTTCTATGCTGTAACTATAGAAAGTATCAGAGTAACTCAAATCAATACTTTGCTTAAAAAGCAAGCAAGCCTGCCCCATCCCCTCCCTCCCTCCCTCACACACACACACACACACACACACACAGAGAGAGAGAGAGAGTTTGGAACTTTATAAACAGGAAAGGCTATTTATATAGGAAAGGCAAGAGTAGATGCAGACTCGCTATGGCATGCAGCTATATGCAAAGAGAAAAGAGTTAGCTAAAGTTACCTGACAGTCTGGCAGTCTGGCCCCCTGGCTAGTTGTGAGCCGCGTAGTGGTATGGAGGCAGCAGGCTGCTGATAATCTACAAGAAACTGATAAATTAGACATATATACAAAGAGATGACAAAGCAAGGGGTTAGTAACAATAGTAAACAGACTATGCAGCTGATGGAGAGATTTAGTGAGGAATGTATGTTCAGTTCTTGTTAGCTAAGTAACAGTTTCTTTCGCAAATACTAATGGAAACATTTGAGCTTATTTTTTCCCCCCAATGGCAAGATATTATTAGATGGGAGTTTTAGACCAACCATATTTAATGAGCACGTATTGATGGACCTTTTGCAATATGGGCCTGATGGTAGTCTTTTCACTGACTTCAGTGGGGTCTGAATCAGGCCATATTAACCATTATTTTATCGTAGGGTATGAATGCAACTGGTTTGCTTACTAGTAATATAAAATGTCAATAACAGCTACTTTAAAATTCTCAAGATATCTTATGCCTATTATAAAAAAAAATCCCCTGTGAAGTTGCAGAGTAAAAAAAAATATCCTGTGGCAGTTCCAGCTGCCATCAAAACATAGTTCTTTCAAAAAGATTTAAACCAGACATTACAACCTGCAAGTAGTGGCAGTGAGATTGTGTGTGTGAAATAAATGTAGAGCCACTGTAATTCTTGTGACTGTGTTTATAGGAATGAGGAAACAGGTTTTAAATCCATTAACAACGTTCTCTGTTTTCTTGATTTAAAAACCAAATAAAACAACAACAAAACAAAACCTGAACTGCTAGCCTCTTACCAACTTCCAAGTCTGAGCAAACCCCACCACTGCACAACAACATAAGAAACTAACACAGTCTGACTCTTTATAATGGAACTAGTCCAAACATTCTGTGGCCTGTGTTATATACATAGTCAGACTGATGATCGTCATGGTCTTTTCTGGCCTTAAAATCTGTGAGTGAAATCCTGACTCCGTTGAAATAAATGGAGTTTTGTCATTGACTTCAGTGGGGTCTGTGCATTGTTGCCTTCTGTGAATATTGCATCTTGATTCTCTAGATCCCAGCTTTTGATTCTCTAAGTTTCTTTCTCTAAAGCAACTGTTCAGGAAACGGGAAGTTATTCTAACATGAATTTTAAAAACAAAAATGACTAGACATCATAGTCAATCAGAATCTTTTTTAGGAATCATGAATCTTTTCTTCTTTTTCTCACTGGCTGTCACTCAAAGCACAAAACTCCTTTTGAAGGAGGTACAAATAATGTAACAGTCTCTGCTCTGGTGTAGAGGAAGATTGTTCCCTTGGAATTCAATTCTGCTATCTCAATCAGTTGGAAGAAGTTGTTGGTACTATATATACAAAGACTTCCCACATGTAGCTGACACTGTTGGTACTGTTCTTCTTTCACACAGGGGAGGGTACTTGCCTGAAAATACTGGGGGTTATTCTAGTACCACAGTCACCTCTTCTCATACAAATCCATTTATCAGTCATCACATAGGAATCTGTCTCCTAAGGTGATCTGTGCTGCCCTCTAGTGGTCTAAGTGGGTGTGGACAAATCACATTTGGTGCCTATCTTCTCACCTCAGTAAACATCATAGATTTTGGACCCTGAGCTTGACCTTTGGCAGGAACAGAAGGAAAGAGTGTAAGGAATTATTATTCAACACATCTAAAGGTGTCATATGACTTAAGCTGACAGAGCTGCCCTTTTGTTGCAGTTTGCAGAGTAGTCTATTTGAAGTGCTGGTCTTAGACCCAGAGCTGTCTTCTCTTGGTAAATCAACGTATAGCTTGGTTAGGGGGGTGTCTTATGCAGCAAGATGGCTGTTCTACTGGTGAAAAACATTTTTACATTGGGTGATGCCTGAATGGCTATCAGTGTGTTGTCTCTCTAGCTCCCAGGACTGATGAAATATTAGTTAAGCCATAAAATGCAGGCACTGCTTATTGCTGGTGCAGTAAAGATTTTTACTTTATGATAAGTCTCCTAAAAACAGCATCAATGAACTGATTAATGCAAGAGTCAGACTGGTTTATTCCTAAAGTCTCTGTTGCCAGGAAAGCCAAATGCAGTGTTGATTTCAACCACTACAGGGACAGAATGACTATTTTGCATGAGAATCCCCCAATCCAACTCATACTGAAGTCAGTGGGGGTACTCCCATTGACATCAGTATAAAGGCCTGCACTTGTGATAGGCAATATATAAAAGGTTCAGCATGGTTCAGAATAGCATTCTTTGAAACTCTAAGGGCACAACTCCCATCACCACTCGGCCTCGTCAGCCCTACAGCTTCTCATCATTCTAGCAACTCTCCTTCACTGTTGGACTGGCCAGAGCTAGTTTCTTCTTTCAAATCTAATGCCTAGTGGTAGCTATGGGCCAAATTTAGTCCTGGTGGAACAGCTTTAAATTCTGTTAATTCAATTAAGTTTCACCCACTTACATCAGGACTGACACTGGCCCTATAGATACTGTTGAACCGAGAAACTTTGTGAAAAATGTGGGAATTTTGGTAATATTTTTATGATGCCTGTGCGTGCCTCAGTTTCCCTCGGGGGCTTTGCATAGCTATGCATTGAGAGTGAAGGGAAGGGATAAGGTGGTGACTCAGCAGCCTGGTTGGAAACCAGAGTCATTAACAAACTGAATAAAAGTCTACACATGTGAATGGAGGATCCAGAGAGACAGTGGAAACCCCAGTGGCCAGTGACCCACACACTTAGTGGCCAAAGGCCAAAAGGAAGGAGACCTCCCCACCCCACACACCTCCCTGCAAGGAAGCAGAGCAAAGGCCCCAAGCAGTAGAACAAAGGGCAAAGTTGCTAGGAGGCTGTGATAAAAGCTGTGCTCACAGAGATCCAGCATGCACCCCGCCCCCCGGAACCAAAGACAAAGGGACTGAGACAGGGCCAAAGTGGATTCTACAGCAACTCGGCTGGGTAGAGCCCTCACATTGGCTAGACTGAACTCTGTCTTAATCTTTGCTTCTCTACACCAGTGGTTCCCAAACTTGGTTAGTAGCTTGTTCAGGGTAAGCTCCTGGCGGGCTGCGAGACGCTTTGTTTACCTGAGCATCCGCAGGTACGGCCGCTCGCAGCTCCCAGTGGCCGCAGTTCACCGTTCCCGGCCAATGGGAGCTGCAGTAAGCGGTGCGGGCCGGGCCACTGCTTCCCGCAGCTCGTATTGGCCGTGAACGGCAAACTGCGGCCACTGGGAGCTGCGAGCGGCTGGACCTGCAGACACTCAGGTAAACAAAGCGTCTCGCGGCCCGCCAGAGGCTTATCCTGAACAAGCCATGAACCAAGTTTGGGAACCCCTGCTCTACACTAACCTCAGGACTTTCACATTCTGAATGCTAGGTAACTAATAGATTATCTTGCTTTGAAAAGAGTGCTTGGCGTTGCTGAAAACACTAACTGGGAGCACTGCGTCCTGAAGGAATAAAGAACAAGCCTCCCATAGGAGCCCAGCTCTGGCTAAGCGCCACACCTAGTGTCACAGGTGTGTTCAGCCTTTTGGACCATAAAATAGGTGAATCCAATCAACATTATCATGTGTGGCTGTGTTTTTAATGTCTGAGAAATGGGCATGCATTTTTGCTGCTGTCAGCAATGTCCTCAGTGAAAATTTTACATGCGACTATAGAATCAGCATAATGGAACTCCCTTTGTACATTCTGTCATTGGATATACGAAACAAGCTGTTTATATAAAGAGTGACTTGGTATTATCAAGGAACAAGAATAGCAAGGGATCCAAGACCAAGAAAAGCATCAAGAAGAGCATGAGTGGTGCTGCAAATAAGTGACTGGTGTATTGTATACACCTTTTGCTGTCTTCTGATTATAGTAACTCAAAATTCATGAAATGTTTCTATAAAATCTCACGGGTAAAAATTAAGAGCCAAACACTAAATATAAAAAATATTTTAAAGGGACTATTCACATTAGGAAAGCCAAATGTGTGAATAAAGATTTGCAGGATCAATCCCTGAAAGGAAGAAAATGAATTTCTTATTGCAAAATCTGAAGTTGACGTTTTAGTGTTTTATGTAAAACTCACCCTGGAGACGGAAGGATCCCTTCATTTTGCAGAACTTGCAAAAAAGTCTCGCTTCCTAAGCTCAGATTTTCATAGTACCCACCCCCCTACTGTCATGCCACTCAATGTCAATTGCACTTGCTGCATAAATCTTGCAAGAACTTGATAATGTGTTCTGCTGAGATGTGCTATTGACAGTTTACCTGAAAACAGGAGCAGTCTCTGTTTACCTGAGAATGAATTATTCTCTTTCCTGGGATTTCAAAAACAACGACTAAGTTGATTTAATGTAACCCCTGGCTAACAGAATGAATCAAGAGTAGTGAGCAAGAAAGCCTTTTCTTAAAAACAACCCCCCCTTTCTTCTGAACACTGCAACCTAGCTGTGCAATAGGCAGAAATGCAGTGTATTGCTCTGCAAAATGTACTGAAACAATTTGTTCCCTCTACTCTAAGTTTCTGATTTGGGTAAATACTTCATTTCCAAAGTCAAAGGCCAGTGTGATATGTCAAGAAGAACAGCAGCTTGGAAGAGAGAACACTCACCTTGCTGATATGAGACAAACTCCCAAGATATTCTGAAACTCTAAGCTGAAAAGGTGGGAGAAATCTTAACAGCCTTTAAGATGAGAAAAATATTTTTTCATCTATGTTATAGGTAATATTTCCATTCTTTGTAACACAAGGTTTGGGACAGCTTAGTGCTGCTTTTGTCTCGGTATGTGACAATTTAAGTTTATTTCCTACCATCAGTTAAATTTGTGATTTTTCTCTTGATTTCCTAACTTATGCCAAAGAAACACTGCTTTTATTAAAAGTGGAATTTGATGTGGTGATTTCAATTGGGATGATTGCTGTTGGCTACCTCAGAGAGAAGGCAGCATGAGAGAAATAACAGTTAAAAGATGAGAAGAGCCTACTCACTCATAGAATCATAGAAGATTAGGGTTGGAAGAGACCTCAGGAGGTCATCTAGTTCAACCCCCTGCTCAAAGCAAGACCAACCCCAACTAAATCATCCCAGACGGGGCTTTGTCAAGCTGGGCCTTAAAAACCTCTAAGGATGGAGATTCCACCACCTCCCTAGGTAACCCATTCCAGTGCTCATACACTCATAGACTTTAAGGTCAGAAGGAACCATCATGAACTTCTACTCTGACCTCCTGCACAATGTAGGCCACAGAATCTCACCCACCCACTCCTGTAACAAACCCCTGACCTATGTCTGAGCTACTGAAGTCCTCAACTTGTGGTTTAAAGACTTCAAGGTGCAGAGAATCCTCCAGCAAGTGACCCGTGTCCCATGTTGCAGAGGAAGGCGAAAAAAACCCAGGGCCTCTGCCAATCTGCCCTGGAGGAAAATTCCTTCCCGACCCCAAATATGGTGATCAGCTAACCCCTGAGCATGTAGGCAAGACTCACCAGCCAGACACCCAGGAAAGAATTCTCTGTAGTAACTCAGATCCCACCCACTTTAGTGTCCCATCACAGGCCATTGGGCATATTTGCCGCTAATAGTCAAAGATCAATTAATTGCCAAAATTAGGCTATCCCATCATACCATCCCTTCCATAAACTTATCAAGCTTAGGCTTGAAGCCAGATATGTCTTTTGCCTCCACTGCTTCACCACCCTCCTAGTGAAATAGTTTTTCCTAATATCCAATATAAACCTCCCCCACTGCAACTTGAGACCATTTGCTCCTTGTTCTGTCATCTGCCACCACTGAGAACAGACTAGCTCCATACTCTCTGGAACCCCTCTTCAGGTAGTTGAAGACTGCTATCAAATCCCCCCTCACTCTTCTTTTCTGCAGACTAAATAAGCCCAGTTCCCTCAGCCTCTCCTCATAAGTCATGTGCCCCAGCCCCATAATCATTTGCGTTGCCCTCTGCTGGACTCTCTCCAATTTGTCCATATCCTTTCTGTAGTGTGGGGCCCAAAACTGGACACAGTACTCCAGATGTGGCCTCACGAGTGCCGAATAGAGGGGAATAATCACTTCTGTCAATCTGCTGGTAACGGTCCCCAAACAATGCTCTAAGGAAACCAGCCAATATGGTCACAGAGGAAAGCACAATAGTTGATGGGTGCCAGACCTTATTACAAACATGTTAACAAACAGATGCATGGGCCAGGGCTTGCTGATCAGTAATTTAGTGGAAGCAGTGACTGTGGTACAGTAGAAGCACACCAGTGTGTATAGTATTTCTTCCGGGTACAAGGCTGATAAGCACTAGATAGCACCAAATCTACTATTTGATTTAGTGCAGTAAGGTTGACTTACTGTGATGTTGTGTGGCAAGTCTTGCAATGATCCTTCATTAACATTGTGTCAATGCTGGAGATTACACTTATGTTAAATATGTTATCTGCAGAAAATCACCCTTCAACAGTTTTTACTTGAGTATCTAGCTGGCTAGATCGTCGGGCTCAATGGGTAGTGATCAATGGCTCCATGTCTAGTTGGCAGCTGGTATCAAGCGGAGTGCCCCAAGGGTCGGTCCTGGGGCCGGTTTTGTTCAATAGCTTAATTAATGATCTGGAGGATGGTGTGGATTGCACCCTCAGCAAGTTTGCAGATGACACTAAACTGGGTGGAGTGGTAGATATGCTGGAGGGTAGGGATAGCATACAGAGGGACCTAGACAAATTAGAGGACTGGGCCAAAAGAAATCTGATGAGGTTCAACAAGGACAAGTGCAGAGTCCTGCACTTAGGACGGAAGAATCCCATTCACTGTTACAGACTAGGGACTGAGTGGCTAGGCAGCAGTTCTGCAGAAAAGGACCTAAGGGCTACAGTGGATGAGAAGCTGGATATGAGTCGACAGTGTGCCCTTGTTGCCAAGAAGGCTAACGGCATTTTGGGCTGTATAAGTAGGAGCACTGCCAGCAGATCAAGGGACGTGATCATTCCCCTCTATTCGGCATTGGTGAGGCCTCATCTGGAGTACTGTGTCCAGTTTTGGGCCCCACACTACAAGAAGGATGTGGAAAAATTGGAAAGAGTCCAGCGGAGGGCAACAAAAATGATTAGGGGGCTGGAGCACATGACTTATGAGGCGAGGCTGAGGGAACTGGGATTATTTAGTCTGCAGAAGAGAAGAATGAGAGGGGATTTGATAGCTGCTTTCAACTACCTGAAAGGGGGTTCCAAAGAGGATGGAGCTAGGCTGTTCTCAGTTTTCGCAGATGACAGAACAAGGAGTAATGGTCTGAAGTTGCAGTGGGGGAGGTTTAGGTTGGATATTAGGAAAAACTTTTTCACTAGAAGGGTGGTGAAGCACTGGAATGGGTTACCTAGGGAGGTGGTGGAATCTCCATCCTTAGAAGTTTTTAAGGTCTGGCTTGACAAAGCCCTGGCTGGTATGATTTAGTTGGGGATTGGTCCTGCTTTGAGCAGGGGGTTGGACTAGATGACCTCCTTAGGTCCCTTCCAACCCTGATATTCTATGATTCTATGATCTAGTTTTCCCCTAGTTCCCTTATATATGATGGAGTTTTTCAACAAAAAATGAATTATTATTTCATAGTTTATTTTTTATCTTCCCAAAGCTGATTTGAAGAAGGGATTAAATTGTTAATAGATGTGAACAGGCTGCTGAACTCCCACATTTAAACATACAGATAATGACATAAGCACATTGCATTAAGAGGAGCTAAGATGTCAATGGGATGGCTCAGGGGATTGACAATGGGAGAGGGGACCTTTCACCTGGACTGAGTCTGATGCAGGTTAATAGTAACCAAAAGTAGCTATCATCTGATGGCTGTTTGTGGTCTGTGTAGGAGTTGATTATCTCAGCTCAGTCCAATTCCTACTGGAAGGATGTCTACCTCACAGCAGCCATCTTTGTTGGCCATTCCAGAGGACAAGAAACTGAACAGGCATGGAAATTAATATACTCTCTCAACCCCACAGGTGCCCCTTCCTGATCAAGATTGAGGCCTGTTGCTAGGGCAGTGTGTGCAAAAGTCTGTATTACTGTTGTGCATACTGCACCTGTTCTTTGGATGGACAGACTCTAGATTCAAGGAATATCAATCTGATGCCTTCACAAGCACTGTACCTAACCTTAAAAAAATCTCAGAAGAAGCCTTTCTATTTACAATGTGCTGAAAGAAAAACTGAAGCAGAAGGTGACCTAAATTCTTCAGTACTTGGCCCATTCCCTTCTCCCCAGATCCACCGGCTCAGAGATTTTACACACCCCAAAACATGGAGGAGCAGCACCTTCTGTATGGGTAGCATTTTATGCCTTCACAGGTAGAAGTTAATGAACCAAGATATTACAGTGTACAGATAAATTAACCGTATCAGATAAAATAAATGCTCTTCACCCACCAAAAGTTCACCCATATTAGAACCTGAACTTAACTTATTTTTTTCATGCCCCAAGAGGGGAAAAGAAGAAGGGAGAGCTTAGAAAATTAGGACGTGGTCACCATGCTGCTGCCCCCAGTTTTTCTTCTTGCAGGGGGGAGCTTGGGGAAGTCTAATCCCTCTCCACTCCCAGGCCACCCACGCCTCTACCTCACACATAGCTTTGTGCCGCCCGTGTGCTGCGTTTTCCTTGGGGAAGAGGCTCATCTGCCTGTTTTGCCCACCCACCCATTGTTTGGCTAGCTGGCTAGGCTGACTGCCTCCACAGTTCGTTGTGTGTGTGTGTGTGGGGGGGGGGGCTGGCCAGTAGACCTGCTCACTCCTCAATATCCCAGGTGAAGCATCTTTGGGGGATGAGCTCATGACTGTGATTTCGGACCAACATATTGCATCCTATCCCATTGTTCCATTTGTGAGGATTTGTGACTGGCCTTGTGCAGGCTGGGGCTAAGTGAGAGCAGGGGATAGTAGCAGAAAGAATGATTCTAGGGACAGGTGGAAAGGAATATGGGAGTGACAAGACGTATTCCCTTATTCTGCATAACTGAACATCCTGCTTCTGCAGTTCGCCCAGGTCACATTGACCCAGGGATTGCAAAAACTGACCTCTGAACGGGTATTCACATGCCCCTGCACAGCTCCTGGGCATGTCTGGGCTAGCTCTGATCAGATGCTTTTAATTCTCTACTATAGCAAAGGTTTAGAAACACACACAGAACTGATTGGGTTAAGATCAGCAATGCAGGGAAACTTCCAAAGGTGTATATTTCATCACTCCCCAATGCCTGTTTCAATAAGTGTTTACTGCTGAAGTATGTACAAAAGATGCAGTCTCATAACAAGCATGGAAGGAAAGCATTAGATAAACTAAAGGCTTCTTATCAGCAAGATCTGGTGATTGGTTTATTGGACTGGCTAGAATATGTCATTACTGGGATAAAGAAAAGCATTTAGAAAGATGCCATCTGTATTACTGACTACCACAGAACAATGTGATAAAGCACTGTTAACAATAATAATTTAGTGCTATACTTTGGTTTGGCCATAAAGATATATGGCTTTATGGATCAGTTTGTTTAAATTGCTTCCTGGAATATCTCAGGCTTCCCTGGCTACACTATTACTGATCTCTTTCATCTAAGCAACATTACAACTACAGTTTTTCTCTTCCTGTTAGCATTTAGCCAGGTAATTTCCCAGCGCAATGGAGAATTTTGCAAACACAGAATTTCAGATATTTTAGCCCTGCAATGCATAGAAAACTGTAGGAAATCATGTAGATTTTGCTAAATCCTGACCTCTGCTGAATTTATGCACAAGGGGTGGGGCCATTTCCTCTTTTCTCCCATTATGTAAGAAACAGGCAAGGATGCTTCAACCCACTCAAGAGCACCAGAAGACATGTTCCGGTGGTGGCATGGTTTATAGGTTAGGAGATGCAGCCATCCAGCTAGCAAGCATTATCCTATAAGCAGCAACTGTTATCCAGATGCAACAGTGATAATTGATAAATTAAACAGTAATAAGTCACCAGGACCAGATGGTATTCACCCAAGAGTTCTGAAGGAACTAAAATGTGAAATTGCAGAACTACTAACTGCGGTATGTAACCTATCATTTAATGATGACTGGAGGATAGCTAATGTGACGCCATCTTTTTAAAAAAGCTCCAGAGGCGATCCCGGCAATTACAGGCTGGTAAGCCTAGCTTCAGTATTGGGCAGATTGGTTGAAACTATACTAAAAAACGGAATTATCAGATACATAGATGAATACAATTTGTTGGGGAAAGGATCAACATGGTTTTCGTAAAGGGAAATCATACCTCACCAATCTAATAGAATTCTTTAAGGGGGTCAACAAGCACATGGACAAGGGGAATCCAGTGGATATAGTATACTTAGATTTTCAGAAAGCCTTTGACAAGGTCCCTCACCAAAGGCCCTTAAGCAAAGTAAGCTGTCATGGGATAAGAGGGAAGGTCCTCTCATGGCTCAGTAACTGGTTAAAAGATCAGAAACAAAGGGCAGGAATAAAAGGTCAGTTTTCAGAATAAAGAGAGGTAAATAGTGGTGTCCCCCAGGGGTCTGTACTGGGACCAGTACTGTCCAACATATTCATAAATGATCTGGAAAAAAGGGGCAAAATTTGCAGATGATACAAAACTACTCAAGATAGTTAAGTGCAAAGCAGACTGTGAAGAGTTACAAAGTGATCTCACAAAACTGGGTGACTGGCCAACAAAAAGGCAGATAAAATTAAATGTTGATAAATGCAAAGTAACTCACATTGGAAAACATCATCCCAACTATACATATGAAATGATGGGGTCTAAATTAGGTGTTACCACTCAAGAAAGAAATCTTCCGATAATGGCCAATGCCAGGTGCCCCAGAGGGAATGAACAGAAGAGGTAATCATCAAATGATCCATCCCCTGTTGCCCATTCCCAGCTTCTGGGAAACAGAGGTAGGGACACTATCCCTGCCCATCCTGGCTAATAGCCATTGATGGACCCATCCTCCATGAATTTATCTAGCTCTTTTTTGAACCCTGTTATAGTCTTGACCTTCACAACATCCTCTGGCAAGGAGATCCACAGGTTGACTGTGTGTTGTGTGAAGAAATATTTCCTTTTGCTTGTTTTAAACCTGCTGCCTATTAGTTTCACTTGATGATTACCTGTTCTGTTCATTCCCTCTGAAGCACCTGGCATTGGTCACTGTCGGAAGACAGGATACTGGGCTAGATGGACCTTTGGTCTGACCCAATAAGGCTGTTCTTATGTTCTTAGTGCTCCTGCTTTGAGCAGAAATGAAATGTGCCCCACTGCTTTGAATCCTGCTCCAGGAAGCTAGATTCCTTTAGCAGATGACTCACTGAGCAGTCACTGCTCCCTCTCTCAGTGTAGGCTGGGGCAGGTTTTGAAACTTAATGTACAGGTAATGTTCAAAGAAAGGGACAGGTTGCATTAGAGTTATTTATGCAGGGAACAGAAATTTAAGCAATAGGAAAAGTCCAAGGGGAGGCAGCAGAAGTGGCACAGAAGGACCCAATTTTCACCCAAGATTTAGGAATGAAGGTGAGAAGGTGCAGGCCTCTCATTTAGTAAAGAAAGGCTCAGGGGGAAACAAAGATTAAGTAAACCAGAAGTTGGGAGCCAAACCTATCCCAGCTACACAAGCTTAAGGGCCAGATGATTTTATATCA
Source organism: Terrapene triunguis (assembly GCF_002925995.2). NCBI lineage: Eukaryota > Metazoa > Chordata > Testudines > Emydidae > Terrapene > Terrapene triunguis. The sequence goes on from NW_020664598.1 coordinate 16,640,072, forward strand.
GCTGAAAAATCTAACCCTGAGAATGATCATAATATCAAAGGAAGGCAAAGAGATATGCTAGTGCTGGAGATGCTGATGCTGTCTTATCTGCACTGGCCTCTTGCTATTTTTCTTTTAACAGTGGAAAATTTAAATTCTTTAATTATATTTCCTGCCTTGGGTTGCCTGTGATAGCAGGGGACTGGACTCAATAACCCAGTTGGTCCCTACCAGTCGTATGTTCTTATATTCTTTTTTATATCTGTATTTTATCAAAATCTTGTACCCATTGCCCAACACTGTAGAAACATTTTCACCTATCTGAAAGCATCATTCAAAATAATCTTTTTTAAAAAGCCGTGCTGGTCCATCCCCAGTCTGTTCCACTTCTCAATTCTCTATACCTCTCTCGGTCTTCTCTCCCCACCTTTTAACATGCTGTCCCATAGCAGGAGACCAGACAGCTGATTTTTCATAATTTTTTAGTTAGTTTTATTCAGTACTTTCTTCTGACACCTGGATTACCTGCCAGTCCCAATTAAAGTCTCCCCGTGGTCTTTCCATGGACTCCATTGGTCACGTGAATGACAATCAGATCAAAGTAATGCAAGCAAAGCTGTATGCCAACTTTAACCTTCAGCTTTGCCTCATTGTGGCTTATTGTAACATGCATTTGTATGTTACAATGGCTTATTGTAACATTGTAACGTGCATTTTTTCCAGATACAAAAAACAATATTAAGAAATTTCTTGACCGTTTGACACTTTTTTATTGTATGTCATGCTTTTGCATTTTTATAATGAATATAATTTGTGGGATATTTTTTAAATCATTCCTCACTAAATCTAATGAAAAGCTAAATAGGGGTTAGTAAATTAGCAGAAATGGGAATGGACAGAAGCTTAAAAAGCTATTATGTTAACGGTGTTATACATTTCACAGAAATAGCATTTCTATAGATCCAAGCATCTACAGTGTACACACTTATATTAAAAATGTGGTGTATCATTTAGAGGCTTCAAAAGCAAAAAGGAAAAGGCTTATAAACATATCACTTGTGATACTGTTGTCTAGGTTATCAATTTTCAGTTTAAGACTGATGGATACATTTCAAAGGTCATTCTGGCCTGCAAACATGGCCAAGGCTATGGTACAATTTGTACCATGTCAGGGTACAAGTAAGATCTGATCCAAGCCTGCTGAAGTCAAGGTGAATGGGATTTTGGTAGGCTTTGGAACAGGCTCTAAAGGCACAGTTGGCAACCGTCACAGCCCAAAACAGCAATATATCTACACTAATGAATATGTTCATTTTGATGACAGAAGTTACTGGTGAGATTAGATGATGACCTCCCAAGGAATAGCTCGCAACAGAGATAAAAAAGTCCCTGCTTCACTAACTTAAACAAGCAGAGACTCACTTCTGTACCATCTTACGTTTTCAGATGACTAGCACAATAATTAATATTCAGGTATTGTTGGTGATCAAAATCAGTAACTCATGAAACCACATTAAACCTTTTCACAGAACATAAAGACAGACAGTATTTGTTAAAGGAATTTTGAAGAAGTGTCAATGATTGTTTCAGATAATTGAGGGTGGTAGCTTCAGGAACACAATCTTTTTATGGAAAGTAACAGAGTACTGGTAATACATTTTTTAAAGGTGTGATGTGTTACCTGCCTATATACTTGGTTGGAAACAGCCTAAAGTCTAATGGATTCTAATCAAGAACTTCCAACAGAAGTTGCTAAAATTTGTTATTTAAATGAGACAAATTCAATCTAATAACCAGGTAACAATTTTTATACACATGGAAAAAAGTCAATAACCTCTTGATAATATTCAGCCTTAAGACATGGACTTCACTGCAATCCTTTATTTCTTTATTTAATTTTGTTTTGTAGCTGGCAACATAACTTCATAAGGAGGGTTTTTTTAAACGCACTTTAAAAACGTAATGAGAAAATACAAAGAGAAGCAAATACAACCAGTGGCACAGCAGTAAATTCATGTCATCATAATAGTTAAATGATATTGATCAGCATGAAATGTATGCCATCGGTCTTGTCTGTGGTAATTAGGAAGCTAAACATAACACAGAAAAAGCATAAAGCAAAGTGGTCCTATTCACAGTGGCACCAAGAGGTAAAAGTACATTTAGCCAGCTGATTTCTTGATCAGTTACAGCCAGCTAAAGTCCTTGGCAATGATACTTCTCTTCAGTTTTGTAGTAGCTTTCACAAGGACAATGTACCACAGTAGGAGTGATGTAAATGCATAATGCTCATTAAGCTTAGTTAAGTGAGCATATCAGATGTAGAACATGTAGACCCTAATAGCAAGGATATATAGATATTTCTATATGTGTGCTCTAACCCCACACATTAAACGATGAAAACAAATTACACACACACAAATGACAGGTTTCAGAGGGGTAGCCATGTTAGTCTGTATCCGCAGAAAGAACAGGAGTACTTGTGGCACCTTAGAGACTAACAAATTTATTTGAGCATAAGCTTTCGTGGGCTAAAACCCACTTCTTCAGATGCATAGAATGGAACATATAGTAAGGAGATATATATACACACATAACATGAAAAGGTGGAAGTAGCCATATAAACTCTAAGAGGCTAATCAATTAAGATGAACTCATCAATTAATTAGCCTCTTAGAGTTGATATGGCTACTTCCACCTTTTCATGTTCTGTATGTATATATCTCCTTACTATATGTTCCATTCTATGCATCTGAAGAAGTGGGCTGTAGCCTACGAAAGCTTATGCTCAAATAAATGTGTTAGTCTCTAAGGTGCCACAAGGACTCCTGTTCTTTTTACACACACAAATGGTTCATTACAAAAATAATAGAAAACAGAGAAACACAGAACAAAAAGTGGACACAGGTAATAACATTAAATTAAAGATGTCTAAATTATCCTTTTTGTATGTAGCACCTGGTTTAGTTACAGTTCATGACCCTGAAAAAATTGATTAAAATAATTTCCATAAACAGTGTTAGACACATTAAACTAATGTTGCAGGAATCCTGTAAATGTCAATATCCTGTCTGCGTATAAAAATAGATAAGGCAACTTGCGTATATGAATTCAGACCATAAACATGAACGCATTCACTGCGCATACAAATACATTTTATGCATATTCAGGGGATCACAGAGAAACTCAGACCAAGACCCTCTTGCTCATGACGCACCCAGGAGAGTAATTTGTAGTTGACCTCAGTTTTGTGAAGTTGGAGGATTTCCAGAGTTAGGACAATATTTTTAAAATGTTGGACCAGATTCATCAGCATGCTCCAGCTGCTTCGTGTTGCTTCAATTACATAGAGCAGCCACAAATTGATCTGATCTGGCTGGTTAAGCCAAGTTTATGGCTGCTTTTCATCCCCGTAGAAAGCAACCAGAGCCTACTGGTGAATCTAGCCCAGTATTTTTAAGGTATGTTAAAATTTTGAATGAATTAATTTTGACAGATTCCTTTGAAAAGTAGGATTATGTTCTACTGTTGAATTTTTATCTATATATTTGTGGATAAGTTAAACAAAAAAGTTAATTATTTATCACGATGGATACATAAAATTGTATCTTACACACAATAAAATTCTGAGTCCAGAAGCCCTGTTACAGAATCAAACGCTTCGTCAACACGTAACTAGCATAGAAGGAATTGTCATTTTCTGTCCATATGACTTCTCTTTTCTGAATGTATTCCACTGACCCAAAATATTTAATTTAAGACAAGGAGAAGAAAGGATTTTTTAAAAAATGTCCAAGTCTACAATCAACCTCGTTCTAGGAGACAAGTGAGGCATTATTAGGGCTTGGTTGAATAGGCTGATGATATACTTTTGAAAAGCAGGCTAACTGCAAAATTAGTACCTGAGCTAAGAACTTTCATCAATGGCCTTGGATCACTTTCTTTTTAAAAATTATGCTTTCCTAGTTGTATAGGTTTCTAACAGTCCTGCTGTCCCAAAAGAAAGAGATGTTAGAACAAATCAAAGTTTAGGAATTTAAGGGATACTTATGGTACTGGAGTTTATAAAGTTAGGAACAGTTTTGTAGATTTTGTTCTTAACTGCAAAGCAAAGCTGAAGTGCTTATTAGCCGCTAAAATTAGAAGTTATAACCTGTATCACTCCAAAGCTTGAAGATTAATAGCATCAGAAAAAAGAAGATAGAAACCAAACAGTTAAAAAAACAACAACTTTTTCTTCTCTTTCAAAGGTGTAAGTTACACTGGCTATTAGGGCTGTCACATAATTGCAGTTAACTTAAGCGATTAACTCAAAACAAATTAACCCAAACAAAAAAATTAATCATGATTAATTGCAGTTTTAATCACACTGTTAAGCAATAATAGAATACCAATTTACATTTATTATAAATATTTTTGGATGTTTTTCTACATTTTCAAATATATTGATTTAAATTACAACACAGAATACAAAGAGTACAGTGCTCACATAATATTATTTTTATTACAAATGTTTGCACAGTAAAAAAGAAACAAAAGAAATAATATTTTTCAATTCACCTCATGCAAATACCATAATGCAATATCTTTTTCGTTAAAGTGCAACTTACAAATGTAGATTTTTTTGTTTGTTACATAACTGCACTCAAAACCAAAACACTTTTGTAGCCCGCGTTGCAAGGTATTTACATGCCAGATATGCTAAACATTCGTATGCCCCTTCATGCTTTGTCCACCATTCCAGAGGACATGCTTCCACGCTGATGATGCTCGTGAAAAAAATAATGCGTTAATTAAATATGTGACTGAACTCCTTGGGGGAGAATTGTATGTCTCCTGCTCTGTGGTTTTACCCACATTCTGACATATATTTCTTGTTATGGCAGTTTCAGATGACCACCCCACATATATTGTTCGATTTAAGAACACTTTCATTGCAGATTTGACAAAACGCAAAGAAGGTATCAATATGAGATTTCTAAAGATAGCACTCGACCCAAGATTTAAGAATATGAAGTGCCTTCCAAAATCTGAGTGGGACGAGGTCTGGAACATGCTGTCAGAATTATTGAAAGAGCAACACTCTGATTTGGAAACTACAGAACCCAAACCACCAAAAAAAGATATCATCTGACTCAACTGATGAAAATGAATGTGCATCAGTTCACACTGCTTTGGATCATTATCAAGCAGAACCTGTCATCAACTTGGAAGCTTGTCCTCTGGAATGGTGGTCGAAGCATGAAGAGGCATATGAATGTTTAGCATATCTAGCATGTAAATACCTTGCAATGCCGGCTACAAGAGTGCCATGTGAACGCCTGTTCTCACTTTGAAGTGGCATAGTAAATAAGAAGCGGGCAGCATTAGTTCACATAAATGTAAACAAACTTGTTTGTCTTAGCGATTGGCTGAACAAGAAGTAGGATTGAATGGACTTGTAGCTTCTTAAGTTTTACATTGTTTTGTTTTTGAGTGCAGTTATGGAAAAAAATAATTCTACATTTGTAAGTTGCACTTTCACAATAAAGAGATTTCACTACACTACTTGTATGAGCTGAACAGAAAAATACTATTTCTTTTATCATTTTTACAGTGCAAATATTTGTAATAAAAAATAATATAAAGTGAGCCCTGTATACGTTGTATTCTGTGTTATAATTGAAATCAATATATTTGAAAATGTAGAAAACATCCAAAATATTTACATAAATGGTATTCTATTGTTGTTTAACAGTGCGATTAAATCTGTGATTAATTTTTTAATCACACGATTAATCATGATTAATTCTTTTAATTATCTGACAGCCCTAGCTATAATTATTTACTCCTGGGGGAATTTTGCGCCACTTCATGCGTGCAGAAAACATGTCCCCCTGCAGAAAGTGATGGGGAAGCAAAAGGAAGCCATGCTGCAGGAGTGGATGCCCATGGGCATAGTTTGAGGGGGTATTCCCCCACACACACCAGAGGCGAGGTGTGGAGAGGCACACGGAGTCACATGCCACTGCCTCTTGCATTTCTGTGGGCACAGAGCTGCCCGGCTGGAGGAGGGTGCCTGTTTTCTGTACAACAGTGAGTGCCCATAGTGGGGCAGGGCAAGGGTGGCGGGGAAAATGGGGACAGGGTGGTGATAGGAAGAGGCAATGGGGAAGGAAGGGGGTGGGATAGGGCAGGGAAGTGGATGTGGGAGTGAGGGGAGAGGGATAGAGGCAGGGGGCAGTGGGGAAGGGGGATGGGATGGGGAAGAGAAGGGGATAGAGGAGGGGGGGGAGTGGGAACTCATCATGCGGCATCCCCTCGACAGCAGTTGCAGCTGGGGCTCCCCCATTAAGCAGTTCCATCAACCCCCCACCCTGATGAGCCCCAGCCATCCTGCACTTGGACCACCCCGAAGAGCCCCGCATGCCAAGCCCCATCCTCCCAAATCCAGACCCCCCCGATGAGCCCTATCCCCCACCCCAGACTCCCCATGCTTTAAAAAACCCAAACCAACAACATACAACTGGAAATGAAAAAATAAAAGCCATGTGAATTTTTCATCACTTGTGAGCTGATCTAGCAAGGTACTAGGCACCTGCTGACAGATGCTCAGTGCCGTCCATCTCCCCTGATGCTAATGAGATTTGAACATGCTGAGCCCCTTCGAGACACTCACTACCTTAGAGGATTCAACCTCTTTGTGATTTAAAACCCTTCAAACAGTTTTTTATTTAAACAAAAACCCTTCCCAGGTCACTACGTTATTCTTTATGCAAAGGCTGTATAGTAATTAATCAATTAATTCGTCATTAATAGTAATGAAATCTAAAACCTATAGCGCCAAATCAACAGCTTGTGTAAATGAGGATAGCTCCAATGGAACTACACTGATTTACATAAGCTGGGGATCTGGCCTCAGCTGGTCTCTGAATTTCAGAGAGAAATGTCACTTCTACAGGGTTTCTTTTGTGTTTGTTTTTCAAACCGATTAGATAGAGTTCTAGAGCACAAACATAATTATCCATTCAATAGTACTTTTCTATCAGAAAAAACTGGGTGATTTCTCCTCTTGACAAATCTGAAACACTTCAACACGTATCCTGTACGGTATTTTTACATATTTAAAGTCTACTGTTGGTAAATAGAAATATAACAATGCACAAATGTAAAACCTGCAATAGTTTGATTCAGTAGCCTGCAGAAGAAAGGCGGAGATCTGTATGTCCCAAAAAATATTGTGGGTGACCTCTTAATAGCAGTAAGATTGAACATCAAAGAGAGTAATACAGAACAGTTTAGTACCAACTACTGTACGGTGGGTCAAACGTTTTATGGAGAATAAACTGCAGGCATTCATTTTTCTACAGCATGCTCAAAAGCCTCCTATGAAACCATTATCTAAAGCTTTTCTCTCCAACTCCAAGAAGCTCAATGGAGCGAAATGTATCATTTTAAACTCAGATTGCTACAAATAACATAGAACTTTTATGTCAAAATAACGGATGTGACAAAGAAAGAGAGCTGAGGACCAACCTTGGACCTTTTCCCCTTCCCTTCACTGACAAAGTCAAGAAAGGACAACAGAAACATGGCCTCTATCAAATTTGGGGTAGTGAAATATTAAAGACCATCTCATCACATCTACAGGGTCTGTGCATGAAAATTAGAGGGGAAGGAGTTCAGATACAACTGAAAACAAAAGGTCATTGGTGATACAATGTTGCATGCTGTGAGGTTGTCAAATTCAGCTTCAAATTCATTACCGAGACTCCTTTAGAAGGAATAAATGATGTTATAGGGCCTTTTGCTTCCTTTTTGCTCTCATTTTCTCATGTAAATAGGAAAACAACCACACACAACAAAGAGGGCTGCAGTTGCACAGTGCACATCCTGGTTGGCTCAGCCTAGTGGAGAAGTAATCTTTATCGGCATCAAAAAGCTTATTGATAAAGTAAGCGGGGGATAGGGAACAAATCTCAATCCTAGATGTGATCCGTAAACTGAGATCCCAGTGTAGTGTGCAGCAAGATCACAGTACAGCTAAACACATATTACCCTGAGGAAGTCAAACAAGATGTTTTGTAAGTGAACTGATAGGTGTTCTTCAGCAATTGTGATTAGAATCCATTAGCACAATAAAGGAGCCCAGATGGATCATACGGCAATAATCTGAAATCAGAAGGGTCTATATGTGCTGATTTAGTTGCACATTGGAGTCAACTGGGATCAAGAAGGAATCAAGAATTCTTTCCTGAGAATTCTTTAACTCAGCCATTCTTTACTGGAGCCCCTTACCGCAGATACCAACCCAACTTCTCCTCTGCCAAAAGGCTAGAAGCGCCAGCACTTTCCTAAAAGTAGGGAGCAGTGTCCAGGAATGTGGCATGGCTAAAGATAGCCAGGGGATGTGCCAAGCAGGAGATCTAAAAGAAGGGCAGCATCAAGGAACAAATGAACAACACAGATGGGAATGTAAAAACAGGTGCATGGGGAGCTGATCACAGATAGGGAGGCATAACTGATATCTTTCCACACCAAGTTCACTTATTTTAGTCCTTAGTCTTCCTCATCAAATACATCTCTAATTCTAACACACTGGAGATTAAAGAATGACTAGAGAAGTCTAAATGTCATAGGGTGAAATTGTCTTATGAAGGAAATGCTGATTTTAAATATCCATAACTTAAAAAAATTACTGAACCAATAGTATTTTTCTTTCCTCACCGAGGACATTAAAACAATACAAGTTTGAAGTTCCTACCTTTAGCCATTTTTTTTCACTCTTGCATAACTTGAAGATACCTGGACCAATTTTTCTCAAACTTCAGTGAAAAATCCATCTCAGAACTCAGACCGAGGATGGACAATTTCAGCCCAAGGGCTATATGTTTGAGGAAGTGGGGGGGGGTTATGGAGGGGTTAGAGTGGGAGGCACATGTCAACCTTACCTTGGTGTTCACTACCTGTAAGCACTATAATAAGTAGAAGGATGTTCATTTATAAGATTAAACATAGGGGGGTTAAATTGTAGATGAAGAGAACAAACCATATCAATAGGGACACTTGTTAAAAAAAAATAGTGAACTTGATGGGCACCAAAGTGACCGCCAGACAGTCCTACTGGACCAGAAGGCTCGTTTCTTTGAAGTGGAGATTCAAAGAAGAAATGTATAAAACACTAAAGGAGTCGAAGTGGGAGCGATGGGTTATGGAGTCTTCTTGGGACTGTGTCATAGGAGTTGGGTAAGAAGAGCACAGGAAAAGTTTGCTGAAGAAAGGTTGCCAACTGCTTTGGGATGGCTGTGGATGTTTTAATTCTGTATCATCACTCTTGAATTCTATTGCTAATTCTACTTGTGATTTCTCATTTAAATGAAAATGGCTGCTAGAATCTTTGTATTTCATCCTGTTGTGTAGTTTGGGTTTGGATGCCATTGTTATCTGACAATCCACACGATGAAGAGGTATTGCTATTTGTTGAGCACCAAATGTTGTGCCCGATTCAGTACAATGCATGGAGAAATACCCAGTTCCTGACACAAAGAGCTTACAAAATTCCCGTAAAAATGGACAATGGATTAAGGTGTTTATGCTTTCTGCTTTGGGGAACAAGAAAATACAACTAAGCCTGCTGCAATAAGAACAATGTTAGTCAATTTCCCACTGTCATTCGCAATCCCTATTCTAAAATAGGCCCAGGGTAATCTTTAAACCTGAAGCTGATATAAAACTTTGATCAACATACTCAATTGTAAAGTAAAATGAGGAAATGTAAAGTAAAATGAGGAAGGCAAAAACTATCTGCCTTCATCAGGATTACGTGCTCAGTAGAACATTCATTTGAACAAACAACTATAATAGGTTTACTCGAGATGTAGGCCATATGAAAGCATAAAAGGCCAATAAACCACACCCATGAAACCATTTTAGGGGTATTTTACCTTGAGAAGGAAAAGGAATACATGAATATATAACACTGTCTTAAGAACCTAATCGTCTTTGAGGATATGCTGGTGCACCTACAGTGCACTGTTTGACTAAAGGCATTTATTATCAATGGAACACTTCTGCTTTTCAAGTACCAACAAGTTATTTGGCCTCTACTATGCAGAAGGTCAGATGAGATTATTGTAATGGCCCCTTCTGGCCTTAAAATCTATGAATCTTGTAAATTCTACATTAACAAAAGAAACTCCTTTACAAAAATCTACTTTTGCAATGTTTGAGTGCACCCATACCTCCGATTGATTTCAAATTGGGAGTTCTGGGTATGCAAATAATGCAAGATCAGTTTCTTTAGGGGTGTGTAAGTGGCTCCCAGAAATGGTGATCATGACCCCATTCTAAGAGGAGGAAGAAACAACAAATACCAACAGTATTTGTTTAACAGATTCCTGTCTAGAGGGTAGTTATAGACACACATGATCTCGTCTTACTACCCTTTCCTCCAAATTATGAGAAATATTGACACAACTGCTTCAATATGCTCCTATTGAAATAATCACTTCTATCAGGTAAGGACTGATTGTTTATTCTAAGTAACCCCATATGGTGCTCTTAGAGCAATGCAATGGGAATATTTGAAAGGAATTCCTGGTGATAGACATGATTTGCTGTGCAAGGCTGTCATTTCTTAGCTGCTGCCTTCATCAGTCAGCCATTCAATTTTTTGACAGTAGAATCTTATGGGTGTCTGCTTTGTTCAGGCTTCCTACAGTTCTGCATCTGGTATATGAGCCAGTGTCATTTGAATCACACTACTTTAAGCCTGCTGTGGTATTGCTTTCACTAAGGGAGATATAGCGTATTCTGATATATTATGCTGTTTTCTTATAGCAGGTATTTTATTTATTTCAGAGGATGCCACCAGTCTGGTCTTTACCTCTTACATTTTCTGTCTGGGCTTCTTCTGCTTGGCAAGCTTCAAAGCAAACAGTTAAACATATCTATTGACAATCAAAAGTGTGCATGTTAATAGGCTAAAAACACTGCTCAGTCACAGACCATCCTCACTGCTTTCTGATTTCTGAGGAAAAAATAGCAATTATTAGTTTGCCCACCATGAAGAGTACGATGACATGACCTTAGGAACCAGGAAAGCTTCCTGGCAAGATGGACCCCATGAATCAATTTACATAAAATAAATCTTTTGGGAGCTTTAAAATAAAATAGATTTTAAAATAAATCTTTAAAAAACTCCATTAAGTAGCCAAGCACAAGCAGGGCACAGATACTACTGTTGGCCTTTGCCTATTTCCAGCCATTATATGCTATAGTGAGTGTTTTTGAACTCCTAATTCCTCTCTCACTTTCAGTTTGTATTTTCATCACTGGCTAACAAAAGAGGCACTGGACCAAATTCAGGCCTGGTGTAACTGGGTGCAACTCCTGTGGATGCCAATGTGAGTTGTGTCCACTTACACAATGGATTAACTTGTCCCACACCATCTAGAACCAGTTTTTGTACATGTGGGAGCTGACGTTCTGCCAGCAGCTGCAACAGATTACATAGGAGAGGACATTTTGATTTTAAAGTTGACAGAAGGTGCCCAAATTACATTGTGTGTGCAGTTTTGGGGTCCCCTATTCTGCTAATCACTTTGCACCACATGCACCCAAGGAAAAAATGTTTACCTGGTATGGCCACGGTTAACCTTTTTTCCTTGCTGAGACGGTACTCATGGATGAGTTCACTCATGGAAGGGGGGCCCCTCAGAAGAAATGATTCTGTGGAGGTGGGATCAAAGGGGGCTCTTAATATATTCTGTAGGTAGGTCCCTGAAGTCCTGGGATGGCTCTGATCACAAGGGGAAGGTGAGAATAGTCTTGCAGGAGATCCAAGAAAAATACATATGGAAACAAAAGAGTTTTACTTTAATTATCTTTAAATGCCTCATGAATGACAACAGCATGCTAATTTGTTTAACAGGTAAAACCAGCTAGTGTTGCCACCTCCTATCATTTCCACAACATGGCATGTTGCCTGTGTCGGAAATTCTTTTTCATAGTTGAGGAGGAGATGAGGTTTATTTATTTATTCTCCACCCTCCTTCCCACCCTCTGATCATTATATTCAGCATTTAGTGGGCTCCCTGAACATTTTCTTATCCTTTGCATTGTGACCAGAAAGTACCGGGAAAGGGAATGAACATCCAGGACACTTCTCTAATGGAGTCCTTTTCATTGTCAGAACCATTGACATCTCCACAACTACACAGCTTTGGCATGACAGTCAGAAGACAACATGAGAATTCACGGCTTGAACAACCAGAACATCTGCTTTAGGTTATAAACAGCAGTCATTCCCTTTGAATATGCAGAAAAGTTCATCCGAGTGAACACATCCATATCCTTCTCCCATTCATGAGGAGACAGAGGCAAGCACTATAGCATATCAGAAAGACTTTGTTGGTTTATTTTGAAAAAAAAAAAGCATTGACATGCTCACAGAGCATAGCTTTTTTTTAATTTCTGGAGGTTATTTTGCTGTGTGCAAAACCTTAACTCATTTTAAAAGGACATACAAGGTGCACTGAAACACTGACAGAATATAGTCTAAAACTATAGTAAAAAGGAGGAGATAACATTATGGGTAGATGGAATCAGAAACACATTTAGCCAGGCTTTGAGTTTCGATCAGCCACTATTTTTATCCACCCCTCTCCCTTCTCCCCAACCAAAATAATAAATAATAATAATAATAATCTGTTTACAATTCAGTGAATGACTTTAACTAAAGTCTGGCCACTGCACTGTACTATAAAGATCACCGCATGCATACCTTTTCCTCTGAGTGCCACTGCTGACCAGTAAGTTTGGTTGCTGTGGGCCCTGACTATGCAGGAGGAAAGTGTCTATGGTTGGCACGGTGGCTGATGCTTCCTCACTTACTTTAGAGCGGCTGTCCTTGCTCTTTCCAAGCTTGCCTTTGCTGCGTCGGGACTGCTCATGATCGAACTCTAAATCCTCCAGTCGCTGGGTGAGGGCAAGTTTTTGCTGGATAGCCATCCGCAATAGAGAGTTTAAGGTCTTCTTCTCATCCTCTGCAGCTGCCAACTGCCTTTGCATCTCGTCCAACTGTGTGACGTACTCATCACACCTGGAGAAACAAATGGAATAGAAGCCTAGTGAAGTATTCTAAGAACCAAACAGAGCAAAGCAGAGATGGGCCTGAACCAACACCCCAACTCTAAACCATCGACCAAGATTTGTATCAAGTTCACAGCTCAAACTCATCTCTAGGAAAGGCCTAATCTCAACCTTGCCCCCCCCCCCACCCCACCACCACTCTGAGAAAATTTGGATTCAGATCTGGATTTCAGACTCTCAAGTTCAACAGGAGAATTTGGATCCAGAGTACTGGTGCGGCCCATGAAAACTTTTCAGATTTCAGATTCAGCTCATGAGTTTAGCTCTAGGATTTTGGTTTAGGACCACCCCTAATTTTGAGCACAATTGTTATGTGGGCAAATTAAACTGATAATTTACATAACATGAAGGGGGTCATAAATAATAAATTCTACCTAAAGCAAAGTATTACACAAAACAATATGACAAGAGCAGGAATATCTTCATTCAGTACCCAATATTGCATAGATTGTGTGATGAGATGCTATCAATTATTAGCCAGTATTAATTGTTCAAAAGGTATATGCCATTTTTAGGGATCAGGAGGTTGTTTGGTGTTTAGGCCCATTCAGTCCTTGACCCGACTTCCAATAAGGGAGCCAGTGAGGCAAATTGTAGTGAGTAGGGTTTTGTGATGTGGACACTTGCTCATTTTACACAAAAGCTGTCAGGTGGTAACTTTCAGACACTCTAGCTCACTCTTAGCAGAATTTGAAATGGTGAACTGTAAACAAAAGCTTTGTTTCCCATTACCATTCTCCTACTTCTCCCAACACTTCAGTGTTGGAGCTAAACAATAATTCACATCTGATCATACCCCTTATCTATCCCTCACTTATTTTACATCTACATTTTAGTCTTACAACAACCTGACATTCTCTCACTATTCTAATTGTATATTATTTACATCAGAATAGTTGAATGATGAAACTCATTTTGTACAGAAATGTCAAAGAAATCAATCACTCAATAGTTTGAGTTTCTACACCACAGTTCTCCTTGTCTCACTCATTCTGGGACTTTGACCCATGTTGCATCTCATATTTGGTCTTTGGCAGGTTTTGAGGTACGACTATATTGCCCAGGTGATATAGTTAATGTTTATAAAATGCTTTGAAAATGAAAAATGAGTCTGACTTGATATGGCTTTAAACAGGGATTTCTAAAGCTAACAGTGGGCCAAGGCATTATGTCATGGCATTAGTCAGTTGCTGGAGTGAAACAGCTTTAATTCTATTAAATGAAGAGCCTCTTTTCCAGTCAGAACTCTTTCTAGATGCAGTCCAATTATCCTGATAGTCAAACTGCTCTATGGATAACTAGAATGGGATAGTATCACTCATTCTCAGCAGCATCAAATGCTTCCTACATGCTTTTTTAAAAATACTAAAATATGCACCCACTATGTTAGAAATTTCATTACAAAAATTGTTTGAATTCACCACAAAATAAAAAAAAGATGTATTTAAATAACAAAATCCTACCATTTCTGTACTAAGGGCAAAATCCTATTTAAGTGTCACCCCACAGTAACTCTGCTGAAGTGTATGGAGTTACTATGGATTTACAACTGTGTAACAGAGATGAATTTAGCCCTAATAGCACTATCAACAGGAAATAAACATCCAGTCCACCATTTTATTTTCTCTCTCAAAATGTCTGACTCACAATAAACCTCTGAATTCTCGCTAACTGAATGATGAAACCATTTAAGTCTATGACTTTTATCCTTCAGTTAGAAAGCAGGAACACAGTGTTTGGAAAATTCTTACTCAATCTATATAGACATTGTGCTCTTCTTTCAAGTGATTTTAGCAATTTTAATTGCAAATAAAATCACTGTAAGCCAGACATAGCTTCAGTAATATCTGCTTTCTGCAGAGCTTTAACAAACAGGACTGCATTTGATTGTTCAAGCTATGTGGAAAACACATACTGCCGCAATGTTGGCTGGCTTACAGTCATCTCTGACACCTCTCGCTGATAGAAGCAGTTTGATGTTTATGTGTGTTTTAATAAATCTATTTGACAGGGCCACTAGAATGATGTCAGCATCCTGGAAATTAGATCAATTTGAAATACAAATGGCTGTAATACCCACGATATCTCAGATTTAAATTCTTACTCACTGGGATCCGACAGATCTTGTATCTCCCTTCTCCAGTTCTCCTCTTCAGTTTACCCAAGAAGAGATAAAGAAACTTTGACTTCTAACTACATCCCCAATGGGAAATTTACAAAAAAAATGTAACTACTAGATTCAACAACACAAACACTTGCAGGATAACACTAGCAACAGAACTGATTGCTTTGCTTTCATATGCCAATGATGCAGTTTCCTTGTTGGGATAAAATTAGTTGGCCTTAGACCTCAGAGAATACATGCTCTGCAACTGCACAACTGCCTTGTAAAACAGTATAACTGCGCAGTTATTATTTAAACATAAGGCTTAATAAAGATGTATGTTATTAAAACCAATTTAGACAAACACACTTCTCACTGCTGTATAGGAAATCATCATAAATTGGCTATAGAAGTTTGGACATACTAGAAGTTTTTTTTACTGGTTGTTTGTGACCTCACATGCATGTCACCGATGACCTAATAAAAGCAGTTTTCTGACTGTTATCCTTAATTTTCTATACATCATAAACTTATTTTCATAACAGCAATAAGACATTCTTGACAATTCATTGCAGGGCAATTAAAGTCACTTGATCTACACCACTACCCAAAGTATGCTATAATCTCTCAGAAACGTACGGCCCATTGTTTCTATGGTTTGTTGACAACCAGTGTTCTAAAAGGTTAAGCACATCCACAAAACAGTCAAGTCAAAGGCTATGATTGGCTTTTGAGGCTGCTGAATCACCAAAGTGCTACACGTCTCCTTGAAGTCCACAGTGGTGGAAACTATTCCCTTTTACAGGAGGTAACTACCTGTTGTAGCTGTGGTACTTTTCCTCTGTTAAATATTCCATACAACATGCAATCATGGGATAAAAAGATAGACATTTCTGATTAAAGAAATAATAATAATATGCATACCTATAGGGCCTTTCACCCAAAGTCTCCAAACACTTTACACACATTAATTAAGCCTCGCAAGATATTGTGGTGGAAAAAAGTTAAGCGCTAAAATGACGTGGGTGGTGGGTAAGCGGGGCTCCAAGAGGCATTGTGGCTCAGAATGGGAGTTTTAAATACACCTCAGTGATTTAGAAGCACAAATTCTACTGACTTTCAGTGGGACTTGTGCTCCATCCTCGGAGTCACAATTTTCTTCTGGAATGGAAGTAAGCTGATATTGGCCCATACCACCAGTCAGTTACCATCACCAACACCCACTCCCAACACAGGCTCAGCTGTGATGGCCAGCAAGAAGGTGGGCTGGGAGCCAAGACCCCTTCTCCCTTCCTTCAGCACTAGACCGCTTTTTCTGACCCCCTCCCACCATATCGTCTGCTGTGGCATGTGGAAATTAAGATTGTTTTTTAAAAGGCTTCAGTCTATTACTATGCTCTCTCCATGTGTGTTCCTCTGTCTGTCACACTGTTTCACAGGAATGATGCTCAAACCCTCTGCCACTCACTCAGAAGGAGTAGAGAGGGCAGGCGTCTCGTATCAGGTCTAGGGATACAGGAAGGAGCAGCAGATTGAGTGGGTGGGTTAGGGATCAGATCTGGGGCTCAGGTGGGCAGCAGCAGTTGGCAGTGGATTAGATCAGCTGCTGCTCGTCCAGGCAATAAATAGGAATTCAAATTCTACTCTGCCAGCAGGGTTCCATTTATGTCCATGGCCCCAGCAGATCACTTCCCCTGTTGAATAAACTTCAGCATGAATACCCTATTAATATTCACAAACAAAAAATGCCATTATAAAAGAATTATGGCTGAAATAATCTTTTAATGGAGTCCAGCTAGCACCCCAAAACATAATTACACTTAAAAAACTTCTTCACCTTTAAAAAACCCAAACATTAGAATGTTTGGAGATGACCAGTTAAGAGATCGAGCTTGTTCCCCACCACCACATAATATTTCCCCACTCAGCTAACGTGGCCCATCCGGCCTTAACTGACTCTCCAAAATTTGCAAAAATCCATGCAAAGGTCAAAATAACAACTGTCTTAGGAGAGCATGGGAAATGGATCCTCCTTTGAACAGGAAATGGATTTTTATCAAATCTTCCCCCGTGGGTGGGTGGGAGGAGATCTAGAGTTGTGGGGAGCATGTGTTCCTGGCAGGAGAGGGGGAGCAGATGGGGGGTCTGCCCCTTTAGCATCCATGTGAGGAACAGAACTGCTGTTTCCCCCTTGAAGACATGTATTTAAAAGGCTGCATCACCACAAAGATGGTATATCTGATTTTGTACAGCAGAGCACCAGAACAAATAAACAAAAGTTTCCCTACAAAACAGAAAAGTGTACTTCATAAAGGAAAAAATACTCTCCTGGCAAAAATACTATAAGACAGAAGAAATCATTTTAATATCTATATTTATAATATAACTCTTCTTTCAAGAAATGCCTTTCCTGCAGTATGGTCTCAGAAACAGAGATCATGTGATGCGGGGTTGCCATAGGGACCACTCTACTTTTCTTGAACAGCAGATTACACAACTGAATTTTCATGCTCAAGGTTATGCTACAACAGAGTCACGATTAGAAAAATCTCACAATCTCCCATTTTTTCAGACAAATTTTTTTTTTTCTTGAATGTTTGCCTACAGTATATTGTTTGGAGTAGCAATTTTTATTTAGACATACAGTGCTTCGAAACAGGGGACAATGACTTGCTGTATCATTTGAGCATTTGGAAAGAGCGACTTAAATATAAAATTCCTTAGATTTTTGGGGGAGTGAAAAGAGAGGGGACATTTTCAGCAGAGCAGAACAAAAAAAATGCACTGATACATATGATCTGCAGTGAAATTTTAAAAACACACTGACTTTTAATGACTGTCTGTGCACACAAAATACTACACAACCCCTTTTGAATACTTCAATGCCACTACCTTTAACCAACACTGCCTTCTATAATTCATGCAGTGAAATTTTTAAACACTGATGCACATCACTATGTGATGTTACTCATGGTTCTGGTTAACTCTAACAGACATGTGGAGCCTAATTCCAAATAGATCAGTCTGCAATAGTGTCATCCATATTTTATTGTTTTTACTTTAAACATATAGGAAAACTCTATATGCCAATAAAAGGCATTTGATCTTGATAAGTGATCCCTTGATTACAGTGGCCCCAACAATGCCCTTCCATGGTGTGACACATGGCCAGAAAGGGCCATGACTCAGATATAAATGACTCAGATTCAACCCTTAGGGTACGTCTTCACTACCCGCCGTATCGGCGGGTAGCAATCGATTTATCCGGGATCGATATATCGCGTCTCATTAAGACGCGATATATCGATCCCCGAACGCGCTCACCGTCGACTCCGGAACTCCACCAGAGCGAGCAGCGGTAGCGCAGTCGACGGGGGAGCCGTGGCCATCAATCCCGCACCGTCTGGACCCCAGGTAATTCGATCCAAGATACTTCGACTTCAGCTACGCGAAGTTGCGTATCTTGGATCGATCCCCGCCTAGTGTAGACCAGCCCTTAAAGACATATGGGGAGATAATGTTTGTGTTTTTGTGTATTTACATATATATGTTTCAGAATGGTAGCCGTGTTAGTCTGTATCAGCAAAAACACGAGGAGTCCTTGTGGCACCTTAGAGACTAACACATTTATTTGGGCATAAGCTTTCATGGGCTAGAAGTGGGTTCTAGCCCACGAAAGCTTATGCCCAAATAAATGTGTTAGTCTCTAAGGTGCCACAAGGACTCCTCATTGTTTTTACATATATATGTGTAGTGGTGGACAATGTAATCAACAGTTCCTGTCTATGCTGTATTCTGATAATTCAGAGATCAAAAGAACATCCTGGCATTTAAATTCATTGTTAACATGGGATATCTCTGTATACATCTCTCTTTGAAATGTGTAGCAAACCATCTGTGAATGGTGGAGGAACAAGCAAATTGCCTTATGTTAATTTGTATAGCTAACTATGCATGTATTTGGGTAAGATCTGGAATATTCAATAACCTGAGAGGTAATGTGTCCGATCCTTTGGGATTGGTAGAATCTTTTCTTTATATAATGAAATATGATTTTCAGAAATCTTCATCATATTTGACTTGGGTACCTGGATGGAGGCCTGAGGCTGGGTACTTTAAGGGAACTGTGTTATTGACTTCTGAATAACCAGCAAGGTAATGAAGAAGCTGTTTTATGCTGGCTTGGTAAATCTAAGTATTGAATTATCCACCAGCTTTGGGGTTTGTCTGCCCCATTCTTTGCAGTTCACCCTAATTGAGTGACCTCATCTGGCCCCCACTGGGACCCCAGTCACAGTGGTATAGTCATGCTAGGCTACACATTACCACAGGTTAATTGGGTTTTTGGATCAGAACCACACGCTTGTCAAAATTAATTTTGATATTGGAGAGTTTAAGGGTAAAAATCAGTTACAGTGAGTGACCCACGATCCTATAAAGATCTTGACAGAAAAAGCCTTGCTCACAGAGGGGGTTGTCTTTTAAGAAAATGGCCCGGAGCAAAAACTGAAAAATCTGCTAATGACAAGGGATCCGGAAGCAGACCCAGTGAAAATGCTTGCAGTGAGAAACCAGCAGCAGTTTGAACAAAGACTGGCAGAAATTCAAATGCAAAAGAAGCAAGCTTTGGCCCAGTTGGAAAAAGAAGCTGCTCAAAGAAAGAAAGAAAGAAGCCCATGCAAGTCACATGGAACGGCTGGCTGCTGAGGAGAGGGTTGTCAGACTTAAGCTCCAAATCAAAAAAGCAATGGAAGAACAGCAAAAACTGTATCATTCTGAAAGTCCAGTCTATAACAATGTTGGTATGTTATTTGACTTTAGGCAGTTGTTTGTGTTTAACCAATTTTGCTATGACCAGGAAGAGGGTGTTTCTAACCTTGGGAAGGTGGAAAACAGCTGTTTGTCTGTGTAAAAAAGCGGTTTGTCTGTGAATAAAGTTTCTAAATGTCTGTCTAATATCCCAGAAGTGAATCTGGCATTAGATAAGGCTCAGGGAAATGTTTCTCTAGAGCAAATTAAAGTTGGTGATCAGGTTAAAGCCCTAATTGAGGAAGGAAAGGGTACAGTCTTGGTGAGTGATGGACTGTTGGCTAGTAAAGCTTGTGAAAGTGTGCCTACCAATGTGAAAATGATTTGCTTAAAGTAGCTCAGTATAATGTGTAGAATAGCAGTTTATGTGTTGGGGGTGGCAACTTGCCTGTTAAGGAAGCTGCCCCACTTTCCAGGTATGTGTCTGAAATCAGCCATGGGTATTGGGACAAAGAAAAAGATATCTCCAGTTGTTTGTCTGTTTTGAATAGCAGCATGCCTGCCGAGAAACAGTGTCTCTCTAGTTCTCTGTCTGTAAAGCAGACAGAAGAAACCTGTCAGCCTCTGATGGTTGAAAATTTATCAGTTGACCCAAAGTTGATTCTGGATACAACTAAAGCCCAGGAAGGAAGTGGTCCTAAATTTGTATCTGCTAGGGATAATGACATTGTAACTAGGTTGCATCCAGTTTATGTCACAAATAGCTCCCAGAGACCAACTGATTCTGGTGCTTCTATTTTGCCTGTTCCTAGTGTGTTGCTGGGTAAAGATATGGCAACCATGTCTGATCAGGTTGATATCATAGCCAGGGCACAAGGAAAGCATGAAGGTGATTTGACTGTTACCCGCTGACAGTGTGGAAACTTGTAACAAGGAAGAGAATGCTTCTAATCTTTTGACTATGAAGTCTAGCAGTTTACCTGAAAGGGGGTTGTGTAAAAGTCCTCCTGATGGGCCAGAGGTGATTCTGGATGTAAGTGAAACTCAGAAGGAGTTTGGTGTTTTGTCTGTTGTGCCAAAGTCGGTTCTGGACATAAATAAAGCTCAAAAAGAATCTGTTGCAGTACATGCTATTGCAGAAGAAAACGAATTTCTTGGTAAAGTCCTTGAAGTCTGTGAAAAGGGAGTGTTTCCCTTGACTCTTAATGGGCCCTTGTTGATAGTAAACAGTCTCTCTTCTGAGGAAAGTGTGTTGGTGCCCAATGGTCACAGTCTTTCAAATGTGTATGGATCCACTGGCCTTGCTTTTGAAAAAATCCAGTGTGGATAGCTTTGAGAAGATTTCAGATACATTAAAAATGGTTAGGGAGTTTAAACAGCCCTACAAGCTTAACCAGCTTGTTGGGGAGACAATGGTGTTGGAACAGGAATGTCTTCATGTTAATTCTTTGAGTAAACAGTCTATATCTCAGGTTCAGAGGGAAAACTGGATAGTTGAATCTGCAGAGCAGGAGAACAGCTGTGCAGTTAATCTGTTGAGAATACAGGGGATGGCAGGTGAACTCTCATCTCTAGATATTTTGGATATGTCTTGTAGTCTCTTAGTGGACTTGACCTCTGATTCCATGTGGAAGCAGAGGTTGGTAGGGGAAGGACAAAAGAACTTTAAATCTAACATACTAGTGAAAATAGATGGTATCTCTTTAAGACAGAGTCCAGCCTCGGAATTGGTAAAGGTTGAGGATCTGAAAACTGGTAAACAGGCTAGTGTCTGTGTTGATGCAAATTCCGTGACTTGACTGGGGGGGAGACAGACTGGCCCATAGCCATTAGCAAAGAGGACACACCCAGCCAGCCAATGGATTCTGTTAAGCAAAAGAGCTCAGATTTTGACCCTCTAAAACAGGGAGAAAGGGAAAAAGGTTATTATGGTAATGGAAGTACAGGTTAACCCTAAAATACCAAAACACCAAGGAAGTGGTTAAAGTGAAATCTTATGTTAAGGAAAACCCTAAAGTAAAGAAGAAGCTACAAAGGTTCAAAAGGAACATGGAACAACCTGACCTAACACCGGATTTGTCTAAACAAAAGGCTTGGCATGACAAAAATGATTATAGACGTACACAGGTGATAAAACTGATCTTAATATTATTGCGAATAATTGTAACTAACTTGTTGCTGATAACAAAAACTGTAAAAATGTACAATGTGCATGGTCTTTTGGAAAAGCCCTTGAACATGTCAAAAGTGGTACATAATAGACACCCTTATAATTATGCTGTTTGGTTCAATAAGGATACACTCTGGATTAAAAAGCCTAATAACGTTAAGATTTCACAGCTAATGCCATGCGCATTCCTAAAACTTTCCGCAGCAGAAAAACCATTACAAACTTAAACTGCTGTGCAAAAGGGGAAATTGAGGTACAACACCTCACAGCCTTCATGGCTGAATGCCAGAGTAAGAGCTCTCTGAAGAACATTAATGGCTATGTTAAGTCAACACGTAGACCAAACCCTGGAATCACTAAAGTGTTTCACAAAGTATGGACTAAGTTTCTAACTTGGGCCAAAGCATGCCTCAGTAATTTGGCCTTACTAAGAATTCAATGTAAACATAGCACATGTCAACATTGGAAGATCCTTAAGGTGTATCCAGAAGCTTTAATTTCTCCCTTCCACACCAGTCTCACGTTGGGGGTGTGACACATGGCCAGAAAGGGTTAAACATCCTGCAAAATAAATGACTCAGATTCAACCCTTAAAGACCTGTGGGGAGATAATGTTTGTGTTTTTGTGTATTTACATATGTATGGGTAGTGGGACAATGTAATCAACAGTCCCTGTCTATGCTGTATTCTGATAATTCAGGGATCAAAAGAACATCCTAGCATTTAAATTAATTGTAAACACGGGATATCTCTGTATTCATCTCTCTTTGAAATGTAGAGCAAATCATCTGTGAATGGTGGAGGAACAAGCAGATTGCCTTATGTTAATTCATATAGCTAAGTACTGGTGGTGGACCTCCTTCAAAGTCATCCTAATTACCTTTTGTTCCCAGAGGAACTCCAACTTGTCAAAGAAGACATGAAATTGTATAAAAGATCTTTCGGTCCTGATCCTGTTCATCTCAGATCTGCTTGATGCTTCAATGCAGGGGAAGCTTAAGACACAAGATTGGGATCCCAGTGCTGACTAGTCTGCCCTGAATATGATATTGGACTATAACCTATGAACTAAATCTAAAGGAACTCTTTGCAACTACAAAGCTTATCGTCTCTGCTATGTATCTGAACCACAAGAAATGAACTCATGACTGTAACGATATTGATCTTTTAACCATACTCTCTCTCTCTTGTTTTTTAATAAATTTTAGTTTATTTAAAAAGAATTGGCTGTAAGGTGTATTTGCGTAAGATCTGGAATATTCAATAACCTGGGAGGTAATGTGTCCAATCCTTTGGGATTGGTAGAATCTTTTCTTTATATGATGAAATATGATTTTCAGAAATCATCATCATATTTGACTTGGGTACCTGGATGGAGGCCTGACGCTGGGTACTTTAAGGAAACTATTATTGACTTCTGAATAACCAGCGAGGTAATGAAGAAGCAGTTTTATGCTGGCTTGGTAAATCTAAGTATTGAATTATCCACTGGCTTTGGGGTTTGTCTGCCCCATTCTTTGGAGTTCACCCTAATTGAGTGACCTCAATTGGCCCCCCCACTGGGACCCCGGTCACACATGGTAAAAGGCATAGAAGGGTCCAAGATGAACAAAAATGGGGGGGAAATCTTGAGCTCTTATGGCAACATATAATATTATATATACACACATGGTATAGTACTTGTTGAAGAAGAAAAGGGGCATGGTTTAGAAAAGCAGATGAAACATTCTAGAAAGGACACAGTGCCTTGGAGGGCCTACAAAGCGATACTATAGGAAGTGTTATTTGAGTGACCGATGCAATTCTACCCGTTGTGTATGTATGAGGATATCTGTTAAGCTTGTGGTCTGCGCAGATGTAATTGCCGTGAACCATATAGGGCTGGTGTGCTGTTCCATCTAAACAAACACTGCACAGTTCTTCAGAAAGGCTCTCACATGGAGAGCAGGGTATAGGGTTGGGAAGTTTTGGCAACATGTCTCATAGGTTTCTGAGTTTAGCTACAAGGGACTAGATTCACAAAAGGACTTAAAAGCCTAACTGCCACTTTAGGCACCTAAATCCCAGAATCAGGTCCTACTGGGATTCACAAACCCCCTGCTCAGCTGCCCCTGAGCCCTAAACTCGCTCAGCACCTAAGTTTTTGTTCTATAAGTTCCCTATGTGCCTATATTTCTGCCTCTGCGCATGAGCACTGCAGCCCCACACCAGGCATCCAGTCACCTAAACCCCAGAGCAATGCACAAACAGGTCTTCCTCTGCTTAACATGCCTGCAGGGCCTGATCCAGTAAACACACTCAGACTTTGCCTACCAGATCAGGCCCCCCTAGGTGATTTTAGGTGAAGAAGGAGGAAATGGAGGAGTCCTCCCTCATAGCTTTTTACCCAGTAGTTAGGGTACTCACCTGGGATGTGGAAGACCCCTGGTTCAAAGTCCCCCCTCTGCCTGAGAGGAGAAAGGATTTGAACTGGGATCTGCCAACACCTCTCAGGCCATGCTCTAACCACAGGGCTATGGTATATTCTGGTGTGGGGCTTCCTCAGTCTCTCACATTGAAGCTGTTCCACTGTGGACAAATAATGAAAGAATCACTGATCCAGAGAGAGAGGGTGCACTTGCACAAGCATGAGAATGACTCTACAGCCTGGTCGTTAGAGCCCTCATCTGGGAAGTAGAAGTCCCTGCATCCAGTCCCCCTATTCCAATGACTTTTTAAAAATGATTTATCCAACGTGGAACAGCATCAACAGGAGAGACTCAAGGGCCATCACCTCAGAATATCCCATAGCTCAGTGGTTAGAGTACTGCTAACCCTGAGAGGTAGCAGATCCCAGTTCAAATCCCTTCTCCCCCTCAAGCAGAGGTGGGAATTAAACCAGGGATCTCCCACATCCCAGGTAAGTAACCTAATCACTGGGCCAAATGTTATGAGGGAGGGCCTCCTCCTCACTAAAACAGCATGGACACCCAATGCAAGGGTGGCTTTGCAGCTGAGAATCCTAAGCAGAAGGCGGCACCTCTCTGCAGCCCAGACTTAGAGGCATATATCTCCAAGAGAAGGGTGGGGCTCAGCACAAACCCCTTGGCTTGGCATCTCCCATTGGGTAGCTTAGGCAAGGAGCTGCCTAGTGTGCTGGCTTTGGTGAATCCAATTCAGAGGCATCTATCTCTGCCCATTCATTGTACAGGGAACTAGGCACCAAACACAGGCTTTGTGAATCCCAGTGATTTTCTAGGTGCCTCAGAGTTAGACGTTGCAACCCTTGCCATCACCCGGCCTACGTTTCTTTGTGAATCTAGCCCCAGGTGTATAATCAGAGCACCACGAGATATTGCTGTCTTGCTGGGAGAGCAATAATTTACAAAGATGTTTTCTGTGTAAATTCTGCTGGATTGATAGGGTAGCAACCGTTGTGCCGCTAATCATTTCTGGATCTACTGAAATATTTCTGCACTGTTACTTCTGAAGTGGAGACAATGTAAAAAAAACCTATAGTCCACACATTCAGCTATGGAGGAGTTTTTCAGTCACATCTTAATGCATCTTGATACTGTGCTCTATGTAAGGAAAACCTTAAGAGTATATGGTCCTAAAATTGGCACCACAAAAACTATGTTAGCATGTTAGGTGTAAATGGGAGAAGAGGATATTCTTAAAAACAAGAGAAGTGTTAAGAGTACGTCCATGCGAACCTTCTCAGGAACTTAATGCAAAAGAGTGTAATTTGTATCACAGAATAGGGGCTTATTCCCTTATCAATAAGCAAGATATTTATGTGGGCAACTCTCTTTAGTGGTAAATGAGCTTACCAATTTTAATCACCCATATCCTAAAAGGGGAAGAAAGTCCCAGAGTCTGTAACTTGCCCTTTCTCTTATTTTTGTGGATATCCTGATTGTCAGTTCCCACTTTATTTTTCATGTTCAGTTAGTATTTAAAAGATGCCCTACAAGAATATCTATATTCTTTAAGAGCCTGATACAAAACCCAGTGAAGTCAGCAGAAAAACTTCCATTGTCTCCAATACGCTTTGGATCATCCCCTAAATCCTGCAGAGTGTAGAAATGTATGCTCAGTGTCCCAAGTGGGATAAAGAGGTGGATTCAGTACACCAACAACCTAACATTACCTTGACATTTCCTTTCTCAAGCTTTCCAAAGTCCAGCCACATAGCAGATTATTGGCTCATGCTCCACATGATAAACAGTCTGCTTTATGCCACTGACGCAACACCCTCCTCAGTTCCCTGCTGCAGACTGGAATGGCCTACATCTATGTATACCTCACAAAATGTGCTTTTTAAAAGATGAATAAACAGATTTTTAAAACCTATACAAAACCATGCATTTCTGGAGTGAAGTCATTGAAGCTACATTCACTCAAACCAGCTGTTGATCTGGCTCCTAATTACTATAGAAAAGTTCCGGTATGAAACTGTGCGTGTAATATGGTTAGATTAGGGCAATGGTTCTCAAACTTTTGTACTGGTGACCCCTTGCACATAGCAAGCCTCTGACTGCGACCCCCCCTTATAAATTAAAATCACTTTTTTATTAGGGCTGTCAAGGGATTAAAAAAATTAATCGTGATGAATCACACTGTTAAACAATAATAGAATACCATTTATTTAAATATTTTGGATGTTTTCTACATTTTCAAATATATTGATTTCAATTACAACACAGAATACAAAGTGTACAGTGCTCACTTTATATTTTTTTATTACAAGTATTTGCACTGTAAAAAAACAAAAGAAATAGTATTTTTCAATTCACCTAATACAAGTACTGTAGTGCAATCTCTTTATCATGAAAGTTGAACTTACTAATGTAGAATTATGTACAAAAAAACTGCATTAAAATTTAAAAAATGTAAAATTTTAATCTGCAAGTCCACTCAGTCCTACTTCTTGTTCAGCCAATTGCTCAGACAAACAAGTTTGTCATCATACAAGACTGCTATGAACATGAAATATATGTGAAATGTGGGTAAAACAGAGCAGGGGGCATACAATTCTCCCCCAAGGAGTTCAGTCAGAAATTAAATTAACACTTTTTTTTTTAATGAGCCTCATCAGCATGGAAACATGTCCTCTGGAATGATGGCCGAAGCATGAAGGGGCATATGAATGTTTAGTATATGTGGCACTTAAATACCTTGCAATGCCGGCTACAAAAGTGCCATGCAAATGCCTGTTCTCACTTTCTGGTGTCATTGTAAATAAGAAGAGAGCAGCATTATCTCCTGTAAATGTAAACAAACTTGTTTGTCTTAGTGATTGGCTGAACAAGAAATAGGACTGACTAGACTTGTAGGCTCTAAGGTTTTACATTGTTTTGTTTTAAGTGCACTTATGTAACAAAAAAAATCTACATCTGTAAGTTGCACTTTCACAACAAAGCGATTGCACTGCAGTACTTGTATGAGGTAAATTGAAAAATACGATTTCTTTTGTTTATCATTTTTACAGTGCAAATATTTGTAATAAAAATAATATACACTTTGGTTTCAGTTACAACACAGAATACAATATATATGAAAATGTAGAAAAACATTGAAAATATTTAATAAATTTCAATTGGTATTCTATTGCTTAACAATGCAGTTGAGACGGATTAATTTTTTTAATCGCGATTAATATTTTTTAGTTAATCGCATGAGTTAACTGCGAGTAATCGACAGCCCTATTTTGTATACATATTTAACACTATTATAAATGCTGGAGGCAACATGGGGTTTGGAGTGGAGGCTGACAGTTCGTGACTCCCCATGTAATAACCTCGTGACCCCCTGAGGGGTCCTGACCCCCCAGTTTGAGAACCCCTGAATTAGTGCATGATAGGGCACTACATGAAGCAGGAGCCTGCAGTAAATGTGGTGTCGGATTAGAGGGGAAAATAGGATGATTTAATCCCATAAAGTGCTGAATAGCTCTCTTTCTTTGGTTACTTGGGGGAATTCAGCACATATTGCTGCAGGTATTGGATCTTTTGGAAATAATTATTTGCAGGTCACCTTTAAGAAACCAGCTAAAACTGGAAGTTCCCTTTAATCAAAAAAAAAAAAAAAGATAAGATATAATTAATTATGATCCTGCTGGGAAGAACTGAAAAATTCACTGCAGAAGGTGTGTGACATTTTTAAACCTATGAACGAAAAGATAATAAATGAAATACCAACAGCTGTAGAAAATAATAATTTACAGTGCAATGAGACATTGCAGTAACCTGATAATTTTCAGTGCTGGGTTATAGCAGAGCCATACTGATAGGGAATTATAGATTTGTTTTCAATGGTCAATAATAAATCAGATGGCAAGGGCAAAGATGGAGTTTAGCTATGTGAAGGTTTTTACATGGCAGAATCACTGTTTTATCTTGTCAGAGTGTGAACAAAAACCACATAAATCTAATGTTTATTTTCCACTTCAAAAAACAGAGTATAAATCCAAATATAGAGGGCTCTAATATAGTTATTTATAACACTTTACCCAAGGCTGTACTGGCATTGCCACTTAAAAGCATTATTTTCAGAGGCATGCAGCTTGGTGCCATTTGGAAGCTTGAAACTTTTGCAGAGTCTGCATTACAAACTTCTTTCTCCTTCATCCAACAAAGCTCTGGTATTGCAGAAAGCTCAAAAGCTTGTCCCTTCCACCAACAGTAAAAGATATTGCCTCACCCACCTTGTCTCTCTCACTGAGGAAAGTAGCTTTTGTATCCACATACTAGTGCATCAAGAGCATGAGAAGAAATGCATGAAGGTGATAATGTTCTCTCACTCACATCATAGGCTTGCCTTTCAACTATTGAGCAGGAGAGAAGGCTATGAGGCAGTTTCCCTTACCTGGTTGCAAACATTGCTCTCAAGGATGAGAAGGTTGCTGCATCTTCTTTCAAAGCCTTTAATTCATTTCGCAGTTTGGTCATGGTTTCAGTCACCATTGATTTTTCATTCTCATATTTATTCTTCAGATTGGCCAGTGCCACTTCAGCTGTCTGAAAAAGAGAGAGGGATATATACTTCTGAGAAGGGAATTTGCTAACAGCTAAGAGGCCAGGTTATGATTTCATTTCTGGCTTCCACCTTCATTCACAAGTTAATGCACCATGAAACCAGTGATATACCTGAGATACATTGATGATACTTTCATCCTCTGGACAGACGACCTAAACTCCTGCTGTTGTTTGTCAGTTTTATTCATTACTTTTTTATTTTACAGAAATAAAAATATGTTTTAAAACTAAGAAAATTACATTTTTGTATTTTTACAGTGTTACAAGTATCACTTAAAATTACTTCAACTAAAATATATTAAGAAACATTTTTTCTTCTAAAATTTTCCAGTATTTTTACTTTGTGCATCTGAGAGCACTTCAGTTAGTGTGTAGTCAGTTGTGGTGTTTCCACTACAGTCTGTCAGTTCCCCTTGTTGTTTTTGTGGGTCTTTCACACATCAACAGGGGAAAGAATAATAGGAAAAATGTGATTGTAAAACCACAAAAATTGGCATGGGAACATCAGAGGAGAGGGTAATGGCTGTAAAGCCTGAAGCTACTTTTAAGTCATCTTTTTGAAACTCACTAGATTTCAAATTCAGTATCTTAAAAAAAAGGAATAAAGAAGAATCCTACACTAAAATAAAATTCTATTCATTTGCTTCTGGGGAAGTAGTTCAGTTATAAATTGTGGTACTAAAATACATTATATCAATATTGTCTCCAAATTACGGTACACTGTCACTAATCCCTTTCCTACTTCTGATGACTAGTTTCCATAGAAGACAGACCAAGGTTTAAGAAGCCACTATGAAACTACTTGTCATTTTAAATAGGTCATTTTCCTACACCAAACCGGGGGTCATCGCATGAAATGGTGAGAAAACACTCAGAGATACAGTCATAGGAACACAACTCTCATTACTGTTAATGAACATACATGAAGAGGCAAACGTATACTTTGGTACAGTGTTATACCACTCTGCACTTTGGTAGGCTATAGCAGAGATCATCTGTTTCCAGACACTGGCAAAAACATTCAATCAAAATTTACACATAGAAGAGTATTTAACTGTCACTAATAAAATAGTCAATCACTCTGCTCTTACCCATCTCAGAAAGAAAAGTGATAGAATAATGAACAAGGGGACAACTTCCTATTTAACAATAATTATTAAAACCAGTGTTATTTGTCATGTTGTGGGGATGGAGGGGAAAGGAAGTTCACTATGGAGGCTTCAGTTGCAACTCCATAGTTATAGTTGAGTTCTATTTTGCACGTAAACCAGAAATTCAATCTTTGTTTTGTACATGAAGTACAGTGTATCCTCCCCAAACTTACAGCATTTATTGAGTATAACATGAATTTTCTAAGAATTTACAAGTGAATCCATTAATTAATTAGAGAGTTAAGACTAATTAAAATTTGATCCTTTAGGAAATGTAGTATCTCCATCAGTTTTTTCTTTGTCTCAAATGATTTTAAGAAAGGAATAATGCAGTCATTTCAAATTTTCCAGATAGTTAAAATTAACTGACATTTGTGTATAGGCCATATTTGAAGAAATCAAGTTTTAATTACATTATTAATGACTGTTGTATCTGTTTCTTCAGGTATGTTAGCAACAAGAAGAAACTCAAGGAAAGTGTAGGCCCCTTACTGAATGAGGGAGGCAACCTAGTGACAGAGGATGTGGAAAAAGTTAATGTACTCAATGCTTTTTTTGTCTCTGTCTTCACGAACAAGGTCAGCTCCCAGACTGCTGCACTGGGCAGCACAGCATGGGGAGGAGGTGACCAGCCCTCAGTGGAGAAAGAAGTGGTTCGGGACTATTTAGAAAAACTGGACGAGCACAAGTCCATGGGGCCGGATGTGCTGCATCCGAGGGTGCTAAAGGAGTTGGCGGATGTGATTGCAGAGCCATTGGCCATTATCTTTGAAAACTCATGGCGATTGGGGGAGGTCCCGGATGACTGGAAAAAGGCTAATCTAGAACCCATCTTTAAAAAAGGGAAGGAAGAGGATCCGGGGAACTACAGGCCAATCAGCCTCACCTCAGTCCCTGGAAAAATCATGGAGCAGGTCCTCAATGAATCAATTATGAAACACTTAGAGGAGAGGAAAGTGATCAGGAACAGTCAGCACGGATTCACCAAGGGCAAGTCATGCCAGACTAACATAATTGCCTTCTATGAGGAGATAACTGGGTCTGTAGATGAGGGGAAAGCAGTGGATGTGTTATTCCTTGACTTTAGCAAAGCTTTTGATACGGTCTCCCACTGTATTCTTGCCAGCAAGTTAAAGAAGTATGGGCTGGATGAATGGACTATAAGGTGGATAGAAAGCTGGCTAGATCGTCGGGCTCAACGGGTAGTGATCAACGGCTCCATGTCTAGTTGGCAGCCGGTTTCAAGCGGAGTGTCCCAAGGGTTGGTCCTGGGGCCGGTTTTGTTCAATATCTTCATTAATAATCTGGAGGATGGTGTGGACTGCACTCTCAGCAAGTTTGCAGATGACACTAAACTGGGAGGAGTGGTAGATACGCTGGAGGGTAGGGATAGGATACAGAGGGACCTAGACAAATTAGAGGATTGGGCCAAAAGAAACCTGATGAGGTTCAACAAGGACAAGTGCAGAGTCCTGCACTTAGGACAGAAGAATCCCATTCACTGTTACAGACTAGGGACCGAATGGCTAGGAAGCAGTTCTGCAGAAAAGGACCTAGGAGTTACTGTGGACGAGAAACTGGATATGAATCAACCGTGTGCCCTTGTTGCCAAGAAGGCTAACGGCATTTTGGGCTGTATAAGTAGGGGCATTGCCAGCAGATCGAGGGACGTGGTCATTCCCCTCTATTCGACATTGGTGAGGCCTCATCTGGAGTACTGTGTCCAGTTTTGGGCCCCACACTACAAGAAGGATGTGGAAAAATTGGAAAGAGTCCAGCGGAGGGCAACAAAAATGATTAGGGGGCTGGAGCACATGACTTATGAGGAGAGGCTGAGGGAACTGGGATTGTTTAGTCTGCAGAAGAGAAGAATGAGGGGGGATTTGATAGCTGCTTTCAACTACCTGAAAGGGGGTTCCAAAGAGGATGGATCTAGACTGTTCTCAGTGATACCTGATGACAGAACAAAGAGTAATGGTCTGAAGTTGCAGTGGGGGAGGTCTAGGTTGGATATTAGGAAAAACTTTTTCACTATGAGGGTGGTGAAGCACTGGAATGCGTTACCTAGGGAGGTGGTGCAATCTCCTTCCTTAGAGGTTTTTAAGGTCAGGCTTGACAAAGCCCTGGCTGGGATGATTTATTTGGGAATTGGTCCTTCTTTGAGCAGGGGGTTGGACTAGATGACCTCCTGAGGTCCCTTCCAACCCTGATATTCTATGAATCTATGATTCTATTTGTTTGGCGGTAGTGGTTCAGTGGTATGAGGGAGACTGGACACGTGTCAAGAGTTCTCATTTGCAGATTACTTAGCCCAATGGTCACTGCTGTTTAAAGATGCCACGGGTGCCTTATGTAGGTGTTCGTAGTGACTCCATAGTTAAGGCTGTGTTCTGTTTTGTACTTAAAAGCAGGAATCCAAACTTCTTTGCTTTGTATAAACAATGCTGCGTATCCTCACCAAATTTACCACACTTCTTGTTTGAGTATAGAATGAATCTTCTAAGAATTTACAAGTAAAGCTGCTGATTTGTTTAGGAATCAAACTGACGTAAAGTAATTTAGTATCTGGTGCTAGACTTCGCCCTCCCCCACCCCCAATGATCTCAGTAACGGAATAACACACTTCCCATACATATTAACTTCCCATAGAGTTAACACTCAGAGAAATTATGTGCATTGACTGCATTTGAATAATTTATTTTTGGATTAATGGTAATTTTTCCTATTCGTAATAACTGAAAGTCTCAATACAGTGTTGTACTACTGAGAACTCTACAAAGAAAAGCCCTTTTTCAAAATGTCTGCTATCTTCCATGGTTCTCAATAGGACAGGAACTACAACACTCACCAGTTGGTGGCCATTTTGAGGAAGGTCTCTCTCTCTCTCTTTCCCTCATTGTTCACAATAGTACTGAGTATCTCTGCCTCCACACAGCACAGGGGACTAACCATCTTCCTATAGGGAATCTGAGGCCTTAGTCTCATTGAGTACAATGGGAGATGACTGCCATTTTGAGAGGGACAATATAAACATTCCTCCAGAACCTTATTAGATGATAATGTGGATTTCAAGGAGACATCTATCTGGTAAATCATGGCTGTGTTAATTTCCTCTGAGTTGGTGCAAGAATATTTTGGAGAGCAGTTAGCGCCCATTCCTGAACTGTCTCCCACTGCTACTCCCCATCCCTCTAGGATACACACTTAAAATATAGTCTGTACTCCTCTGCTACAGCTGACGTGATTTCTCAAGGATCTTTTTCTTTGGTGCCACAGTGCTAACAAATTGTACAACAGATACATGGATATGGCATTCTGTATGTCAGATCCTGTTTTGATATTGCTGCTGACAGTGCTGCGACATTCCACCCCAAAACGACTGTGTTTCATTGCTGGTTGAAGCGATCCCTACATTTAGTTTGTATTTCAGTTTAAGTTTGTAAACAGTTTTAGGACCGTACAGGGCAAAAAGAAATTTATAAATGTAAATTATTATAACTACTCCTGAATTCCCATCCAAAAATGTGAGAGTCAATGCACCAAAACCTTCAGGTCTTTCTCTTCTCAATACACTGTAGTCTAAAAGAGTAGGTATATAACAATATTAAAAACTGCAAATCCTCCAGGAGGTCCCCAGCGAGCTTTCTCTGCTCCACACAAGCTTTTACATGTAAAATTATATAGTCTCAGGCAACCCTTCTCAAAGTCATCTTCAAACATAAGCAAGTACAAGCGCGCCAAAGGCAAAGCAAACAAAAACAAGAAAAATACAGCTAGGCAAGATAATAGAAAACAAATTCCTCAATGAAAAACCTGCAGATATACCTAAATGGCTTCCAAAGGAATAGGGCAGAGCATCTGTACATGCATACCTTTGCATTGCCTGTCTCAACTCTTCCCCTCAGTCTATCGATATTATAGCAGGACTCTCTTTCTGTTCCAAATTCAATCTCTCAAAAGTTGTGGCCTTAAAACTATAGCCCACATGCAAACTTTGCTTTGTTTACTCTTTTTCAGTTTAGATATGTCAAGTTTCAAGACAACTTTACACATTTAGAAATGTCTTGCCACTTGCTTTATGGTAACAGTGTGTGAAGCAAAACAAATGAGCGATACTTGTTACTGAAAAAAATGAAAAACGCTAAAATGGTAAGTACTTCATTTTTTACACATAAAAAAGTAAAACAGTGGGCCTGCTATTTTAGTTATGGAAAATACATAGCACTTTGAGGAGTACTTAGTATCATGATCTACATTTGCATTTAAAGTACAAAATCTCGATTTTACTATACCTGCCTAACTCCAGGCTTTTGGCTTAAGGCTCAGGCTTTGGGGGATATTTTAGGTCCTCAAGTAATTCCTGCAATGTCTCAGGACTTGAGGAGACACCCCAGTTGTCAAAGATAGAGGCATCATGGCTGCAACCAGCACATATGTAAAATGGATATTGAATAGACTAGAGGGGACTAGAGAGTCCTACTGTTCATTATATTTGCCTGACGTAGGGGATTTTATTTATGTATGTATTTATTTTTAATAAATTTAAAGGAAATTCTCAGGCTGTTGAATTTCCCCATTGTAGGCAGGTTCATTTTATTTTCTACATGTTATTTGAAACCAAAAATCAGAACCATTATTGATGTGAGCCTTATGGTTAGTATCATTACTTTACTATTGCTTAAGATTCTATGTTTTGCTCCCAAACTAGTGTTGATGCAGCAAGTGAAGCTCTGAATAAATGTATGCATAAAATAAAAAGAAGAAAGTGAACTAACAAAAGATATGTTCATCATCATCACCTTGATCAAATTGCTTGAGCCCATTTTCACCACCCTTTTTCTGTTTTTTTTTTGTCTGGATATTTTAGGTTGCAAGGTCTTTGAGGCAGACACTGTCCTCCTCTAACTTAGTATATTTTTTAGCACAATGGGACTCTAATCTTGTTTGGCGCTTTTGAGGGCTACTGTAATACAAGCAAAGAGGACTGTAGGTTCCTTGATTGTTTTCCTTCAGTCAGATAAGCACAATTCAAGTTAAGAGGTAGTACTGTACCTTTTTTTTTTCAGGAGCTACTGGTTATAATGCCAACTTAGCAGAAAATGTTAGTGAAACACTTCATTGTACTGTTTCTTTTAGCAACGCAATGCAGTTTTCTTTTTCAGAATGAAGTTACAGTGCTACTTGGTGGCCACTAGATAGCACCCATGTTTCCTAGGTTTACTGTGTAATGTCATTACCTAAGCAATACCCAAAACCATAATCCTGCATTTTGTTTCTAAGGAGCCTTTCCTTGAGTTGAATGATGGTAAGAAGAGAGTAATATGCTCTTCTTAAATAGGTATATTTTCTTAAAAACACTAACTTTTTGGCATTAATTTAATGCCTCTCTTTTTAGTATTATGTCCATTGTTCCTGACCAGAAGATATTATCGAAAAAGCAAAATTAGTCATTGCTGTGACTGTTTACTTGTAAAATTGCATGCTTGTATTGAAGATCCCATGAAGCATGCTGTATTTCGAAACATAAACAAGCTGTAAGTCATTTACCCCTTTTGTACTTTTCATTGTGTTTCTTTATGAAAAATCAAAGAAAAATTAATCACAATAATAAAATAATAATAATAATAATAAATAACAACAATAGGCATTTTTTAAAACAGTGACGCCATTTCTAAAAAGGATTTTAGACATTATTTAGAATACCAAGGCCAATGTAGCAATACTCAAAGCTCATACTCATACAAAGCAATACTCAGCCAGGGATGTGATGGGTCTCGACTGCTTTCTTGGACACAAAGGGTGAGAATATGTGCTGACCTTTCTAAAAGCACAGCACAGTATTTGCAACCCAGAAGGAGATGGGCCTATGGTGGCTTTGTGCCACCTTTTTCTCCTCCCAATCCTAGGCAGTCCTGTGGCCCCTGGCATAACATAGACATCCCTAGGAGACTGTCTGAGGGTGTGACTTGAGTGTCACCCCTAACTTGACTCCCATCCACACACAGAAATCTCTAGCTTGAGTTAAGTGGTACTTTAAGCTTGAGGTAGGAGATAGCTGGCCCATTAGTGGGGTGGGTTGAAGCCTGAGCTAATAATGCAGTGAAGATGCAACAGCTCAAGTTATAACTCATCATCAGCTAATCCAATCACTCTGGGCTGCTAATCAAATGACTCCATGTAACTCTGCTGTTGCCTTGCAGTGTGGTGGTTCTGAGCTACACTAGCTCCAGTGCAGTAAAGGGAACATATTAACTTGAGCTAACTGTTTTACTTAAGACAGGATCTAAGTTACCACAGGCTGCCTGGAATCTTCTCAGCTCTGAGCACTGCAGCCCCAGCAGCCCTCCAACCTCAACCCCCCCAGGTCCTCTGAGCGCAGCCTTAGGGCTCTCTTCTGAGGTTCTGTGCTGGGGAATCCTCCCCTGGCTGGGTCTGAGCAGGGCCGGCTCTGGC